>NC_133418.1:115800250-116113875 GCF_049350105.2 Macaca mulatta
TCATGATGGACTGGAGTGTTTCATTTTCTAAGACAATGAAAAATACATAACCAGTGTGTTTCCCTCTTTGTCTTCATCCCCAAGAAACTCAGAGCCACTTACGTGCTTATTTGCAGATTTTCTCAGTCCAAGATTTCTTTTTTCTTCGTCTTTTTTCTTGTTTTAACAAGGCCCCCCCCTTTTTTTTTTCACTCCAACATCTGGAGAAAACACATTTAAGGAAATGTTACCAATAGTTACAGGAATTGATAACTTTGAAATAGACGTACTTCCTTATAGAGCAAAAAAATAATCAGAGTAGATAGAATCTTTTAAATCAGTTTTACACAGAGAATACCAAAAAATTTAATCATAAAAATGATCTCATTTAAGAAGATTCAGTTTATGTCCTTTCCTAGGGTCAACCAAATGACTAATGTCAAATTCCCAAAGCACATAGATACAATAACGTTTCCTCACAAAAGAATGACCTAGGATTTCAATGTTCAAATTTTCAAATTTTCCACTTTTTGAAAAAACTGTGTTTTATTTTAGATTCAGGAGCCCATGTGCATGTTTGTTACATGGGTATATTGTGTCATGGTGGGATTGGGCCTCTTGTATACTCATCACCCAAGCAGTGAACATTGTACCCAATAGGTAATTTTTCAACCCTCACCCCCCACAACCCTCCCCTCTTTTGGAGTCCCCAGTGTCTCGTGTCTATTATTTCTATCTCTTTGTCCCTGTGTACCCAGTGGTTCACTCTCATTTTTAAGTGAGAACATGAGGTATTCGATTTTCTATTTCTGAGTTAGTTCACTTAAGATAATGGCCTCCAGCTCCATCCATGTTGCTGCAAAGGACATGATGTCATTCCTTTTTATGGCTGCACAGTATCCCATGGTTTATATATACCACATTTTCTTTATCCAGTCAACCATTGATGGATACATAGGTTGGTTCCATGGCTTTGCTATTGTGAATGGTGCTGTGATGAATATACATGTGCAGATGTTGTTTTTATATAATGATTTCTTTTCCTTTGGGTAGGTACCCAGTAATAGGATTAATAGGATTGCTGGGTCAAATGGTAGTTTTATTTCTAGTTCTTTGAAAAATATCCATATTCTTTTCCATAGAGATTGAACTAATTTACATTCCCACCAACAGTGTATAAATGTCCCCTCTTCTCTACATCCACACCAACATCTGTTGTTTCTTGACTGTTCAATAATGGCCATTCTGACTGAAGTAAGATGATATTTCATTATGGTTTTAATTTGCATTTCTCTGGTGATTAGTGACGTTGAGCATTTTTTCATGTGTTGTTTTAAGCCCAAGATTTCTTTTTTAATCGTTTTAATTTAATTTTTTTTATTTCAATAGGCTTTTGGGGAACAGGGTGTTTGGTTACATGGATAAGTTCTATAGTGGTGATTTCTGAGATTTTGGTGCACCCCTCACCCGAGCAGGGTACACTTTTACCCCTCACCCCCCTCCCACCCTTCTCCCCGAGTCCCCAAATTCCATCATATCATTCTTATGCTTTTGCATTCTCATAGCTTAGCTCCCACTTCTAAGTGGTGTCTGCCACCACTCCCAGCTAATTTTTGTATTTTTAGTAGGGACGGGATTTCACCATGTTGACCAGGCTGGTCTTAAACTTATGACTTCAGGTGATTCACCCACCTCGGCCTCCCAAAGTGCTGGGATTACAGCCGTAAGCCACCACGCCCAGCCCAAAAAGATTTTTATAGGATTAAAAGAACCATCAAGTTTATGATGTTTCTACATAAAGTTATATTCTGATATCTTTGCTGAATAGCATTCAAATATTGCCAGATGGGTTGGTATCGCTGGCATTCTTAAAGTGCTGCCATGCCTCTGTTATGCACTTTGTATGATAATGATCTGTTAGCATCTAACTTTGAGCTCCTTAAGGGAAGGGCTATGTCTTATTTCATTTTCCCATTAGTGGTCCATAGCACGGTATTTTTTGCCCACTAAATAAAAAATGGATTTTCAGGAAGATTATTTTCCTCATTTGTCACTTTAATCAATATTCTATTTATGTTGAAATACAGTACTGGTTGTTTTATTGCTGTTGTTATTCTGCCCTTAATAAAAATGGGAAACAATGTTATAAAGAATCAAAAACAGAATAATTAAATTCCTTTCCCTAGCTACTTACCTTTCTGCCCCCAATCTCTGATTTTTCAAGCTTTCCTTATGGATAATTTCTTCTTAAAAAATCATTACTGTGTATCTACCTCGGAACTTGTCCAGATCCTCAATTTTCTTTAGTTTGGAGTTTTAAATTTTTGTTTTTTAAGATACCTGTACAAATTATTCCAATAACTTTTGAATATTTATCTTCATCTTTCATGTTGAAAACTTTCATTCAATGTAGTGAACAAGAATTTATTGATCACTGAGGGCACTGTTCTATTAGAGGTCAAATAAAATTTACGTAAGTCTTTCTCACTCAGCTGTGTGAAAATCCCCATGTTTTCCCTCGTATGTTGGAACTCAAAAACTACTAACTTACTTGCAGAAATGGAAAGGGTAAAAGGAGGGTGTGGCTGACTGTAAAGATGGCCACAAGAATCCTGCCCATCCCTACGCATGCATGCTTCTCCTTCTACCAAGAGGTGCAGTGCGTTTCCCCTCCCTTGAAATTGGACTAACCTGTGATATTTTGATCAATGAAGTGACACTGTACTAGTTCTAAGCCAAGGGTGTAAAAAGCCTGGCAGCCTTCTACTTTCTTTCTCTTGGATCCCTGAACCGCAATGTGAGGAAGCCAGGCTACCCTGTTGGAGAGAGAGGCCGCATGGAGGAACGCTGAGATGCCCCAGCCAACAGGCAATGCCATGGTCCCAGATATATGAGTCAGGTCATCTGGCATCCTCTAGCCTTAATTCAGCCCAGCTGCCACCATGTGGATCAGAGAGAAAACATTCCACTGAGACTTCCCCCAACTGAAGATCTACAGAATGGTTAAGTCCATATGTTTGGGGATAGTTTGTTACACAGCTTTGGAAAACTGATACAAAGGAGGTGTGGTGGTTAAATCATATGTGTCAATGTGACTGGGTTAAAGGATGCTCAGATGGCAGGCAAAACATTGTTTCTGGGTGAGTCTGTGAGGGTATTTCCAGAAGAGATCAGTATTTCCAGAAGAGATCAGTAGACCCAGTAAAAAACCTCCTCTCTCACCAATTGGGCTGGCATCATCCACTCCATTAAGGGCCCAAATAGAAGAAAAAGGCAGAGGAAGGGTGAAATCTCTCTCCTTCCTGAGCCAGAACATCCATTTTCTCCTGCCCTCAGACATTGGCACTCCTGGTTCGGAGGCCTTTGGACTCAGACACACTGGCCTCCCTGGGTCTCCAGCTTGAGGGCAGATCATGGGACTTCTTGGCCTTCATAGTCACATGAACCAATTCCCATAATAAATCTCCTCTAGTATATCTCTATGTATTCCATTGATTCTGTTACTCTGGAGAACCCTTATTAATCTAGAGGGAAAAGGGAAACCCTTTCCCTGTGCTTAGCATCTATATTCCTTGTCTGCATATGCTACAATGCTAGTTTCTATTCTCCCTATCTATCAAAATTCTACCCGTCTTTAGAAACTACACAAAGATCCAAGCATAGAAGATTGGTTTTTTCCAGATTATTTCCTCCCCCAGGACTGAGGCACAGTATCTTCAAGATGGGCCTGGAACTTATTGTTCCAGAAGTGGCCCATGCGCTAGGAAGTAAGAAAGCATGCACACACACACACAAATTACAGGGATATTCAAGGGGATCTCACGGGTCACATCTGTTACACTATTGCCACCAAAATTAAAAAGTATAGTAATGAATTATAAATAATACAGGAATTAATGAGTTTAGACCAAAAATAAATATATATGAAGCAAAAGGAGGAAGAAGGAAAAAAGAGAGAAGGATATATTGATAGATGATAGACAGGTAGGTAGACAGACATATAGATAGATAGATAGATAGATAGATAGATAGACAGACAGATAGATAGATAGATAGATAGATAGATAGATAGATAAATAGATAGATAGATATAGAGGAGAAGAAGGGAGGGCTCTTGCTTATCCCAAAATGCCAAAGCCAAATGGAAAATATGATGGGAGTGTTGGAGTTGGAAAATCCTAATTTTGTAACCATCATGTTAAATGTTGGCTCCAGCAATTAACAGCTGCTAAGTGTAAGGGAAATATTGATGAGAAGCAGGATATTCGTAAGTTCTTAATGTGCCAGTCTCTAATAAAACTCATTATTAGTTACAAGGGAGAAAAATAAATCATAATTATAGACTGGAAAGATCAGACAACACCTTAACCAGATGATCAAAATGAGCATTGCTTACGAAGGACAGGTGGATATCACGTGCTACCAGATGTGATACCCTGAAAAGAACACAACCCTGCCTGTACCGTCTTCTGGTCAAGAACACATAACCCCAGTGTAACCACAAAGGAACAGCAGATAAGCACAAATAAATACTGTTATCAAGGTAAAAAGAAAAAAATAGTGGGAACTAAAACCATAGTCTCCAAAAGCATTAATGCCATAAAGGGCAAAGAAAGGTTGTGGTTTCAAGGAGGCTAAAGAGTCTCAATAACAAATGCAATATTTGACCTGGATCCTGTACTGGGAAAAATGCCTTAAAAAATGCTACTAGATCAAAGGAAAAAATTGGAAAATGGATTGTAGATTGATAGATTAGAGAAATGCATTATGTATCAACATAATTTATGAAGTTGATAACTGTACTGTGGTTACTTAAGAAAAAAATCCTAATCTTAAAAAATATACACTGAAGTATTTAGTGGTAACGGGCTATAATGTATGTAACTTACCCTTAAATAATTTTTTTAAAGTGTGTGTAAAATAAATAAATAAATAAAGAGCAAGCACCAGTGATAAAGCGAATGAGGTAAAATGTCAACAACAGGTGAATCCAAATCTGGATAAAGGGTATACAAACGTTCCTTATACTATTTCTATTTTCGTAATGATTTTAAGGCTGAAATTATTTTCAAACAAAAGTTAAGAAGTTCTACCATTCTAAGATATAGACCATGAAACTGTTTAATTCTCAGACCTAAATCATCTCTCCTCTCTAAATCCCATGGCACTTTACTGTTTTGTTTGTTTTCGTTTAATTATCACACACAGCTTTGTATTGTTAGTTGTCGCAGGTTGTTTGGGGTGTAGAAGTCTGGATTTTGGCTTCTTGGTTTCATAGGAAGTCCCCCGCATGCTCTTTGTAACTCTCTCGTGTCCCTTGTAGAATGCTGGCATAGGGTAGGCGCTCTAATGGGGTGTGGAAAGCTCTGGATACCAAGATTTGGCTTGAAGTCTTTGCTCTGCCGCTCAATTGCTCCGTGAGCGTGGCAAATTAACATAAGACTCTGTGCCTCAGTTTTCCTGTTTGTTAAACTGGAGTTTTCCTGCTTGTTAAACAGTAGGTGGCTTTTCCTGTTCTAAAATCAGTGGTTCAGTATTTGTGTGGTTATGTTTCAGCAGTTTAATGTTCTAGATGAAAATGTAAACAACTTTGGATTAGTCAACAATTTTGAGATTTTTTTTTTTTTTAAGACAGAGTCTAGCTCTGTTGCCCAGGCTGGAATGCAACGGCACCATCCCGGCTTGCTGCAACCTCCACCTCCCTGGTTCAAGTAAGTCTCCTGCCTCAGCCTCCTGAGTAGCTGGGATTACAGGCGTGCACCACCACACCTGGCTAATTTTTGTATTTTTAGCAGAAATAGGGTTTCACCATGTTGGCCAGGCTGGTCTCAAACTCCTGACCTCAGGTGATCTGTCCACCTTGGCCTCCCAAAATGCTAGGATTACAGGCTTGAGCCACTGCGCCCAGCCAATTTTGAGATTTTTAATGTGTGTATACGTGTCGATTGATATGATAACAGGTTGCAGCTATTAAAAGTGATTCAACAGCCATTGCAGTACATCGAGTTCCATAGAGACTGTGCCAGGAGCGCATGAGAGCTGGACAAGCACGGGGCAAGGCTGTGCCTCACCAAGGAAACATAACTAACCATGGGCAAAGGTGATCCTAAAAAGCTGAGAGGCAAAATGTCATCATAGGCATCCTTTGTGCAAACTGGCCAGGAGGAGCACAAGAAACAGCACCCAGATGGTTCCGTCAGCTTCTCAGAGCCTTCTAAGAAGTGCTCAGGGAAGTGGAAGACCATGTCAGCTAAAGAGAAAGCAAAATTTGAGGACATGGCACAGGCAGACCAGGCCTGTGAAATGAAAGAGAAATGAAACCTACATCTCTCCCAAAGAAGAAATAAAAAAGAAGCTCAAGGATCCCAATGCATTCAAGAGGCCTCCTTCCGCCTTTTTCTTGTTCTGCACCCCAACATTAAAGGAGAACATCCTGGTATGTCCATTGGTGATGCTGCAAAGAAACAGAGAGGTGTGGAATAACAGTGCTGCTGGTGACAGGCAGCCTTGTAAAAAGAAGACTGCAAAGCTGAAGGAAAAATACAAAAAGGACATTGCTTACTGCTGCATACCCAGCTAGAGGAAAACCGGATGCAGCAGAAAAAAAAAAAGAGTCATCACAACCGAAAAAAGCAAAGAAGGAAGAGGAGGAAGATGAAAAGGATGATGATGATGAGGAAGATGAAAAAGATGATGATGGCTAAGTTGGTTTTAGGGCAGTTTTTCCTCGTCTATAAAGCATTCAACCACCCTGCACATAATTCACTCCTTTTAAAGAAAAAAACTCTGAAATATAAGGCTGTGTAAGATACGTTTTTAAACTGTACAGTGTCTTTTTTTGTACAGTTACATTACCAAATATGTCTTTAAATAACCCTGTTCTGGTGCTATTTTCAATAGCCACTAACCTTGCCTGGTACAGTATGGGGATTGTAAATTGACATGGAAATGTAAAGCAGGTTCTTGTTGGTGTACAGCACAAATTAGTTATATACAGGAATGGTAGCTTTTTCATTTTCAGTTGTCCTTGATGCAGCTTATAGGAAATAATTGTTGTTCTGTTAGCATTGTTGTTCTGAATACCACTCTATAACTGCAGAAAAAAGTTGTAACTATTTGGTTGACATTCCAAATGCTTCTAAGTAAATACAAGTCATTTTTTAAATTTAGAAAAACAATAATTTGGGGGCAGGGGGTCCAAGAGTCTTAGAAGTGACATTTTGCACACATTTGTTGAACATTCATAGATCCTTTCCTTGTTTCATTTGACAACATTTTTCTGTACCATAGATGTCATGATAATGACTTTGGATGGAGGCACAGAGAAAGCTGAGACCCGGGACCCCAGACGCTTGGGTTGTCTTTTTCAGCAGTTAAGTTGGTTTTATATCAGTCTATCCACACTCTGCCAGTTTCCCTTGTGGCTCGTGAAATACATTTGCAAGATACTTGGTGAAGGTAATTAAGTGTGCCCAGGGTTCCTAGTAGTTTAAAGTTCATTTAATAATTCTTCACTTCTTATGTCTTACCTTATTTTTGCCACTAATGATTTTGAACAAAGGCCTATAGAGTTTCAATCTTCTTTCTCCCTCCCCTTCAGGGCTAAAAATTGTTGAAATATAGTGAGAGAGTAGTCAAAATTGTGTTTTCAGATTGAAGCTATAAGAAGAAGTCTGGTTCAAATACACATTTTGTTACTGAAATATGAAAATAATGGGGGATTGGTGTGGTGGTTCACACCTATAATCCCAGTGCTTTGGGAGGCCCAGACAGGAGGGTAACTTGAGGCCAGAAGTTCAGACCAGCCTGGGCAACAGTAAGAGACCCCGTCTCTACAAAAAAAGAAAAAAAAAATTAAAAGCTTAGCCAGGCACTGTGGTGCCTACCTGTAGTCCCAGATACTCAGGAGGCTGAGGCGGGAGGATCACTTGAGCCCACGAGTTTGAGGTTACAGTGAGCTATGATTTTACTACTTCATTTCAGCCTGGGCAACAGAGGAAGGGTAAAAAAAAGAAAAGAAAAAAGAAAAAAAATAAACAAAACAATGGACATAAAAGGAGTCCTTCTCTTTAATTGATTAAATTATCAAATTGTTCTCTTTTAATTTGATCATTATTAAAATAGTACTTATTTAATGTACTATCACATGAAAATTTTAAAAGATTTCAGCTGTTTTTGAAAAGATTTGACCCGCTGATGTAGGAATAAAATGTACCTTATGTTCTATTTATGATCTTTAGAAACATTTTAGATAATAAAAATTGTGTTGGAGCACCATGCTTCCCAATTGTCAAATCTTTCAGAGTGTGTATTAGAATGAAGTGAAAGTGGCATGTGTGTGGTGGTTAAACATGTGATAAATAAGGTTTGCAGTTCACAGAAACGCTGTTCGATATGTTTCTATAATCTCCTCAGTAAACATAAAGATATTCCACTCTTTGGAGGCCTGACATTCTTGTTCACTCTGATAGTACCAGTGATTAATACAGTATCTGATATTTTAGGAATTCAATAAATATTTTGTGAACAAATGAATCAGTGAATAATAACCGATACTTAAAGAAATCTTAATTTAATAAATTTTACATGCATTTAAAACTATTCTCCAACAACTGCATGAGCCATCTGGTTATACTGATGAGTTTATTTTATTTTTATTTTGTCATCTGTGCAAATTTTAAAGACCAAAGCTGTGTCACCTAAAATTTCTAATATTAGGACCATGAAAGCTAACTCTGCTTATCCATTCTGGTTGAATCAGGTTTGTTTTGTTCTCCAGATGGGGACACGCTAGTAAATTGGAATAGTCATGACCACAGAAGGAATCTTCTTCTTCTGCATAATTCTGCACCACTCTTGAGCCCTGGTCTCTCTCTACTGCATCACTGAGCTTTGCTTTGTATTGGTTGATTGAACGTATATCGGGAATAGTGGAGAACTTTCCATGATTGATCTTGTTGTTGTTTTCATTGTCATTTTTTATTTTTATTTATTTATTTATTTTGAGACGAAGTCTTGCTGTGTCACCCAGGCTGTAGTGCAGTGGCGTGATCTCCACCCACTGCAAGCTCTGCCTCCCGGGTTCACGCCGTTCTCCTACCTCAGCCTCCCAAGTAGCAGGGACTACAGGCACCTGCCACCACGCCCGGCTAATCTTTTTGTATTTTTTTTTTTTTAGTAGAGACGGGGTTTCACTGCAACAGCTAGGATGGTCTCTATCTCCTGACCTCGTGATCCACCTGCCTCAGCCTCCCAAAGTGCTGGGATTACAGGCGTGAGCCACTGTGCCCGGCCTTCATTGCCATTTTTTAAAAGTTGATGAGAATTTTAGCTTGTGCCAAAGCTCTTATAGATATCAAAACAGCCATGGGAGAAAACATTGTTCAGAATTTCTACTTCGTTAGCAACAAGGAGTGATGGTTCATCTGGCTCTATCACTATTATTTCTAAATAGAACTCTACTTTTTGACTCTTGTGAATAGGACATCTGGGGAGGAAATGCTTGGTTTGTATATATAAAACCAAATATATTACCCCGGCCATCAAATGAGACCACTGACCAGGGTCAAAGATGTATTTTACTTACTACAGGAACACCATTGAAGGGGAGAAGCAATATTTTCTGAAATTTGTGTCCACATTATAACCCACTGCCTACATTTTCACAAGCAGTATTGGCTTTTTTCAAAAAACGAATGCGTTTTCAACATGTTGGTGAATTTGTAACTCAACCCTCCCTTTAAATAAAGCATATGTCTTCACTAGAAATGCAAGCTGTATTTCAACTTGGAAGCCCAGGGGCTTATTATGAGATTGTGTATATTTTTAAGTGAAGGTCAATTTTTTTTTTTTTACTAAGTTGTTTGCCTAACAAAATGTTTACACCCCAAACCTTGACAATATCTTTATTCAGAATAGGTTTATGTTTTCACATTTCAAATCGAACATTAGAAATACTACTGTAAGTTTGTCCAATTTATGCATTTAAGATAAATTTTTGTAAGAAAGCCTTGGCATAAATACAACTTAGGAAAAAGTAAACTTGGTTTAAAACTTAAATCTGAACATTGCTCATGTGTAACATGAAATATTTTAAATTATAAAAATGCATGTGTGTTTGTTTTTCTTTTCTAAGTAAACTAAGTCTTAACAAGTGCATAAATATTAATTTGGGAATAGGTATTTGGAAAGGTCTGATAGATGAAGTCATATTCTTTGATATCATGTTATGTGTAATGATATATAAAATTGACTTAGTGGACATTCTATTTAATTAGAACATGGTTTAAGTGGATACTTTAATATGTATAGACATTACTCTTGCTGATATTTATTTGGTGTTCTTTGTTATTCATGCTATTTTAACATAAGTTGTGACAAATTCTTCTTCTTTTTTTTTTTAGATGGAGTTTCATTCTATTGCCCAGGCTAGAGTCCAGTGGTGTGATCTCAGCTCACTGCAACCTCCAACTCCTGGGTTCAAGCCATTCTCCTGCCTCAGCCTCCTGAGTAGCTGCGATTACAGGCATATGGCATCACATTTGGCTAATTTTTAGTAGACGGGGTTTCACCATGTTGGCTAGGCTGGTCTTGAACTCCTGACCTCAAGTAATTCACCCACCTTGGCCTCCCAAAGTGCTGGGATTACAGGCATGAGCCACCACGCCCGGCTGACAAATTCTTCTTCAGTATAGTGAAATTCACTATTTCAGCAAAACCTGCTCAGCAGGTTACAAGAAGTGCTTGCTTTTTACTTTGGAAATATTCACCATTTAGAGTTAGTGAAGATGGTATGAGTTTGGCACTGATATTGTGAAAATCAGAAACATGAGGTAGATCTCGTATTTCTTAATGTTCTCACTTACATTTCATAAGTGATTGATTGAGGAGTTACATAAACTGTAACGTGCAGTGGGCTAGTTGATGGGAACAGTCTTTGCACAGACATTTGGATGTGTTCTGGGTGCTTGTTCACATTTGTTTATTGTTTCTTTTATTGTACAAACCCCTTTCTCATAACTTAAACTTTTTAAGTGTACGAAACATATTTCATTGTTATTTCATTTTGTTACTCTTATTCATTGCAGGAATTTCTTTTTTTTTTTTTTTTTTTGAGACGGAGTCTCGCTCTGTCGCCCAGGCTGGAGTGCAGTGGCCGGATCTCAGCTCACTGCAAGCTCCGCCTCCTGGGTTCACGCCATTCTCCTGCCTCAGCCTCCCGAGCAGCTGGGACTACAGGCACCCGCCACCTCGCCCGGCTAGTTTTTTTTGTATTTTTTTAGTAGAGACGGGGTTTCACCGTGTTAGCCAGGATGGTCTCGATCTCCTGACCTCGTGATCCGCCCGTCTCGGCCTCCCAAAGTGCTGGGATTAAAGGCTTGAGCCACCGCGCCCGGCCCATTGCAGGAATTTTCAATGAGGAGAATGTATATATTTTTGTGAACAATTTAATGAAAAATATCTAGAGAAAATAATAGCAAATCAGGAGAAGGTTGGAAGATAAAGTCGAGAAAGTTATATAGAAGAAAAGACAAAGCTGGAAAATAGAGACAAAAATTAAGTTGGAGGATTAATCCAGAAAGTCCAATATCCTACAAATAAGAATTCCACAAAGAGAGAACAGTAAAAATGAAGAGAAGACAATTATCAAAGAAACACGAAAAACTTCCTGAACTGAAGGTCTTGTGTTTCTACATCCAAAGAGTCCACAAAATACCCAGCCCAATGAATAGCAAAGACCCACCCTAAGACAGATCACTACAATTTCAGAACATCAGTGATAAAAAAGAATATCTCTAGAGAGGGAAGAAAAATTAAAAACCAGGTCACATCTAAAGAATCAGGAATTAAAATGGCATTTCTTAATAGCATCATTGGAACTTATAAGAAAATGGAGCAATGCCTTCAAAATTCTAAGTGATAAAGGTTTTGGTCTGAAAATTCTAGACCCATCTTGGGCAGATATCACAGACTGGGGCACTCAGCACCCACTCTTCCATCCCCTTCCTAACAGCTTTCCTCTACTTTAGACACTAGAAAGAAAAAAACTGTATTTCCCAGGCTCCCTTGCAGCAGCAGTTTTGCATGTCACTGAGGTCCATCAGGTAAACTCACCCAGGAGAGATTTGGGCATTGGAGACAAGAAATGGTAACTACACAGAGGTAGCACATATTCTGGGGCATTGTGGCAAAGGCTCTGCTATCTGTGTTTCTCATCCTTTTTTCTTTTTATTATTGCCCCTCTGTGGAGCCTTTTTAGACATATTTTCCTTTACCCCATCCATGAAATCTGAATATCATAGATATATTGTTTACCTATTTATGTACTATGTAAATATCTATTACCCCCAATCTCCTAAAACCAATTTTCACTGCCATTGAGAATGCATGTACTATCTGGTCCCTAGAGTTAAGCACCAAACAGCAGGTGGCGGGGGCTGTGGGATTACTATTAGAGCAGTCCTACGGCGGAACTGGGTGTTGTTCCTGGTTGTGTAACATCCAGGTGTCCCATTATGGCAGAGGAGTGAAAGGAATCCCTCCAACACACCAAAGGAAAATCCTAGGCTGCAGGCTTGCTTTGGGGCTTAAGAGTAGCCAGGACAGAATGAAGCAGAAGAACACAGGGGGCCAGGATACCCAGAAAAACACAGAACTAATAGGTCACTCTGTGCACATGGCCATGTTGATAGGAGTTCTAGAGTTCTGTGGTAGGATTTGGAAATGAATTCGATAGTTATGTAGAAAACTGAGTGATGAAGGAAAGGCAACTGTTAGCTCCAGGAAAAACACAAAGTTGTAGAGGAATGAAAACATAATCATAATATACTATGTGGCTCCTCTCCGAAAAATATTTATGAGTTCATAAAAATGGAAACACCAAATATTTGTTTAGCCCAAAGTAGTAATATAATTATATTGGGAGAATCAGGTTGAAGGGAGAATGGGAAAATACTTCTATTCTCATCATCCACAGTTAGGTTGTCAATGTACAATGTTTAAAATGGAAAAGTCCTGAAGGAGCACTATAAACATCTTCCCCCCCAACCCCAGAAAATGTGAAGGCCAATTCATATAGAAATAGTTAAAAGAGATGAAAATGTTGGCCGGGTACAGTGGCTTATGCCTGTAATCCCAGCATTTTGGGAGACAGAGGCGGATCACTTGAGGTCAGGAGTTCAAGACCAGCCTGGCCAACACGGTGAAACTCCGTCTTTACTAAAAAAAAAAAAAAAAAAAAAAAAAATTAGCCGGGTGTGATGGCGGGTGCCTGTAATCCCAGCTACTTGGGAGGCTGAGGCAGGAGAACAGCTTGAACCTGGGAGGCTGAGGTTGCAGTGAGCCGAGATCGCGCCAGTGCACTCCAGCCTGGGCGACAGAGTGAGACTCTGCCTCAAAAAAGAAAAAAAAAAAAAAGAGTTCATAGTGTTAACTATAGGAAGCAAAATTTAGGAGAAAACATAGAACAGGGACTTCTCTTTTTTGTTAAAATCTTATAGTGTTATTTGCCTTTTAAAATTGTTTAATACAAATAAAGTGAAATCCAAAAAATAAAAACAAGAGAAAAATGTCTGCCCTGTTCTAAAACTTCTTAATTGCTTCTTTTTTTCATTTCCTTCTTTGACAGTTTTTGTCTGTGATTACTTTTTCTTCATAAAAGACCTTGGCTATACCATATGTATATTACTTATGAGTCTTCACCTAGATGAAGCTCTTAAAACTGAACACTGTGCTACACGAATTCCCTTTACTTCCAAATTCTCTTCCTGGTCCAAATACTCTATCACTTGCATGGTGTATCTAGCCAATGCTGGCTCTCAAACGCAGGATCTCAAAGCTAGCAGGTTTCTGAAATTTGTAAAAACCATAGCTACTCAGAAAGATACAAGAATATTTACATCTTTATTACACATATTCAGCAAGAACCTTGGACATTTGATTTTTATTTTATTTACATAATAAAATGGATATAGTAATGTTAGTTGTCATAGTTATTAGTACTGATGTAATGTTAGTGAATTTAATTAACATTTTAACATACAGAAAGGATTGTGGATTATTTGTAAATTGGAAAGACACAGTAAAACCTTGTTAATTTATTATGGCATATGAATCAGCATATACCAATTATTTTTGTATTTGCTTAATTATAATGAAGTTCTTAATAGAATACGATATATTAAGGGCCCAGGGCAATAGTTCTTAAACTTCAGCGGGTACTTAGGAATTACCCATGAACACTAATAAAATGCAGATTCTAGGGCTCTGACGTAGAAAACGCTGATTCTTTATGTGTTGACTATTGCTCAGGAATCTGGACTTTAAATAAGCATACTGAGTGATTCTAATAAAGATGATCCTGGGACCCCACTGAGACACACTGTCTTGTTGAGTTGTATCAGACATACTTGAGTTGATTTTGTCTTTTGATTTATTTCTCAATGACACTCAGGCAACTCCAAAGGGAGCAATTTTAAGTGCTCTCTTAAATAAGTATCTAGGGACCAGTAGTGGAATATATTTCACACAAAGAGGAATAGAGTGGCTTTATGCAATAAAACCAAGTTCCTGGCTCCTGTCCTATAATAATGTAGGATCATTTTACTGGTTACCAGCTGGACGCCAACCAAAAAGAGATAAATATTTGTGGATTCAGAGATGGTATTTAGAGAAATACTGTGCAGAAGGATGAAATCTAATGGTGCCTGGCATTTTCAAAATAATCAATCAGAGTAATAATTTTAAATGTGCCACAAAGTAATATGATACTGCAAATTATAAATTATGCATTCATTTGCCTAGTTCTTATCCATGAAATTTTTATATGAATTACTGTTTGTCTTTTTAAAATCCCTTTCCTACTGTGTAGGTTGTAAAGACTCAGAAGAGATACTAACAGTTAAAAGCAAAATATCTAACCACAGTATATTCCAGCATTTAAGAAGAAAAAGTTCAAAACTAGTTGTTGCCCAATTTATTTCTGTAAGTGCAAAATTCTGTTAATGCTTTCAGGTGAGGTAGGCCAGGAATTTATTAAATTACTTAATGTACTCTTTATACCCTAAATTTTAGCCCTCAGTGGTTTTTTTCCCTCAATCTGGAGGAATAAGCTGACTAAAGCAACAACTTGTGTTTTTTGTTTGTTTGTTAGATTTTGTTTTAACTTATGGGATACATGTACAGGACATGCAGGTTTGTTACATAGGTAAATGTGTGCCATGGTGGTTTGCTGCACCTATCAACCCATCACCTAGGTATTAAGGCCAGCAGGTGTTAGCTATTTATCCTGATGCTCCCCCCTCCCACCCCCCAACCCCCAACAGGCTCAAGTGTGTGCTGTTCCCCTCCCTGTGTCCATGTAACAACTTGTTTTTAATCTACCCTTCTATCTAGCATATGGTACTTATGATGATAAATGTAACCATATGCTGTAAGACATAATGGTGATGATGATGATGAAGGTGCTGGTGCTGCTGATGAAGGTGATGATGGCTAATATTTATTGAGCACTTACAATATGACAAGCATTAAGTGTATTAAGTTATTTGAACACCACAACAAATCATTATTACTTCCATTTTATAGATGACAAGATTGAGGCCCGAGGAGGTTAAGTAACTTTCCCCAAATCAAATAAGTAGGCCTCAAACTTAAGGCAGTCTCATTCCAGTGCTCTTCTTTATCTGTTGTTTTATATTAACATAACCCTCACCACCCAGTGCCTCAACAAAGCTAAGGACAACATTTCAGATGAAGTATCTAATAAAGGACCCTCCTTTCGTGTTTATTTCCACCTGACCTACATCTTCACTTTGGAAGTGGTAACCCATTATTTGTAAATTTAATAATAAATTGGTTTAAGCTTCCTTGGGAACAGTATCTCTTTCATGATAGGTTTTCCTTTAAACTTAATGTTTTGTGATTTTAATAACAACTGTCTTGTGACATACAGTATTTTAGGCCTACATCAAAATGTACACACAAAAAAATCTAAATAAGAGGGAATAACTATCTGATTTCAAATGGAAAATAAATTAAGATATAATTTGATGAGATCGAAACTAGACTATTATCTGATTATAAGGTCATTCCTTAGCAGGTACCTCATGTTTATCCAGAGTCACCCATCCTGGAGAGCAAGTTCTTTGGCAAGAGAACAAGGTTAGATGTGGTAACCCCAGACATTATGGAAAGAGATGACTCTCATTTCTAATTTTTCACTGGCTGGAACCCTGACATTAGTTAGGACACTGGTATTGTAACCTGTGGACCAAAACCCAGCATCTATAAAATGACAATAAGGGAGAAAGGGTTTAGACATAAAATAACACACAACAAAACATGCAGTTTGACACATTTACTTACAAAGGGGGAATTCTGCTCAAAGTGATAGGCTTCTGGGGACTATGCAAAACTCTTCAGCAGGCTGGAGAATAACTTACAGCTTTCTCTTTGTCACAGAGCTGGCAGCAGAAGAGGGTGGGTGTAACTCCTCCCCTAGTAGCCAGACTACACTGTTGAGAAGAACAGTGATATGTCAACATGTATCAGAAAGGCAACTCTTCTTACAATTATAGATAAACAGAAAGAACCTGGAATATTAGGTGAACTGGGAAAATGAGACCTTCTTCCCCAGTGCAGCGCCCCAAGCAGATGCAATAAATGCTGCTAGTAGTGGCAGTGCTTATGATGAAACCTGGGGAGGCTACAGCAATTTATATTTAAGATGTTTCGTAATTTGGACACGAAAACTATTATGCAGACATGAAAGAGATTGAACTTTATTTTTCTGTACGTAGGGATCAGGGGTTGCAGGTTGCATGCTCATGTTGTAATAAATAAGCATGAAAGGGGTGTTCTTTGTATTGAGATTTGACTCATTCACATAAAGATAAAAACGCCAAATAAAGCTATGAGGAAAATAGAATGCTTCCCCAAGATGCACAGATTTAAAACAGAAATCTTTGCAGGCCACTGAGAAATAATAGGCATTTTTAAGAAGAATGATTGATTAGAGACGTAATAAATTCGAGGTAGTTCTGGAACCTGTGAAGTAATTAGAAAGCAATGCTATTCCCAAACTGATGAGTAATCATTAGTTTCATTTGCATCTTTTAGCCTAATTTAAACCTAGACTGTGGTCTCACAGAGAAAGTACCAAAAATTCTTGGGAATCATATAATTTTAGAGGAACAGGGGACCATTGAAATCATTTATTTTAAAAATCTCTTAACATTCTCAATGAAATTGAAGATAAGTGATTTGTTTGCTGGTACAGTCCACGTCAGTGGTGAAGCCAGAACACAGTGGAGCCAGGACTTCTCCTACTGTGTTTGCTACCTCTTGTTTAGCCTAGTTAGATCTTAAAAGGGTGACATTCTAGTTCCATTTTCCAGTCTCAGGCTAGGGTTAGCTTGTAAGTGCTTAAAGATGCCCCTCTGGTTAACTTGGGTGTTATTATGTGTATGGTTCAATGTTCTTCATCTATCAAAATTATTCCAGGGTAAAGGAGCATAGAATAGGCAAAATAATTGCCTGAGAGCTCAAATTCCATGGCACATACTATTTTTTACAAAACAAGAGCCGCTTGGCAGATTCTTCATTTCTTCTCAGTGGTTTCTTCAAAGCTAAAAATAAGTTGGGAAGGAAAAATGTCATTTTAGCAATCTTTAATGATCACAGCGATTTTGGGAGGCAAGGACAATGAACCCAGGACAAGCACACTGCCGCACTGCCATCTTACCACACGTGGACACTGCCTGGTGCTCCTGCGCCTTTGTCTAAGTAACTCTTGTTAACAACGTGGCTGCTATACTGAAATCCCTTACTACTGGTTATTATTCCTCAGACTCATAGTACTAGTAACTTTAAAAATAATTGAGTCTATGATTAAGTTCATGCTCATAGCCACAACACTCCTGAGGTAGGATGAACAGTTACCATTATTCACATGTAACAATGGGAAACTTAAGGCACACAGAAGTTGAGCCAATTTCTAAAGTTCACAGCTATCTGATGGAAAAGTTAGGGTTAAAATTCAGGTCTTTCAACTTCAAGCTAAACTTCTTTCTTATAGACATGTTCCTTTGATTTTAACATTAAAAAAAGAACCTTCCTTGGTACTTTTCTTGTAACATATGAATTTGTGAATATGACTGTTTCTTCTTTTGATTATAGGCATCATTTATCCTTTACATCACCTCACATAGTTCCTTGAACATAGTAAGCGGTTAATAAATGTTTTAACACAAGAATTGCTCTTTATAGGATGGATGTTATCCAAGGTAGGGCGGTGAGGCATTATATACAATTAGTTTAATTCTTTCTCTTTTGTCTCCACTGCAGAGCTTCTGGTATAATTAGCAGATACTGGTCAGGCTAATTGTATGGCCTGCATACAGTTTATGCAACCATCACTGAGTTATCAGCTTAAAATGCCAGCTTCAATTCTTCATTAAAAACATGAAGAGATAGTATTTTTAATATGAAACAAATGGTTTCCATTTTCAGAATTATACTAAATTTCTTGGATTAATATTATGTGTCAACTTGACTAGGCTAAAAGGTGCCCAGATAGAGCTGTTGAAACATTATTTCTCAATATGTATTTGAGCATGTTTCCAGGAGAGATCAGCATTAGAACTGGTAGACTAAGTAAAGAAGATTCTCTCACCCACGTACCCTGGCATCATTACATCTGTTGAGGGCCCAAATAGAACAAAAAGGTGGAGGAAGGGTGAATTCATTCTGTTTGAATTGGGACATCCATCATCTCCTGCCCTCGGATATCACTGCTCCTGGTTCTCAGGCTTTCGGGCATAAACTGAATTACACTGTTGGCTCCTGTGGTTCTCAGGCCTTTGGGCTTGGACTGGACCTACACTACTGGCTTTCCTGGGCCTTTAGTTTACAGATGGCAGATCGTGGGACTTCTCAGCCTTCATAATCTCAACCCAATCTCTTGTAATAAACTTCTCTCTCTCTCTCTCTCTCTCTCTCTGTCTCTATCATCTATTTATCTATATCTATCTATTACATATCTATCTATCTATTATATCTAGAGTTCTCTAGAGAAACAAAACCATATCTATCTCCTATTGTTTTTGTTTCTCTGGAGAACTCTAATATAATCTTTCTTAAGTTTTATCATGCACCAAGCAATGTTCTGAGCTCTTCATATAAGCACACCTTTATAACCTCATAAACTTGGAGTTGGTGCTGTTATTATGCTCATTTTTACATGAGGAAATGGAGACTTAGAAAAGGTTAAATAACTTGCCCAAGATCTTGCTGCTAATAAATGGAAGAGACTAGGTCCGTCTGATTCCAAAATCTAAGCTACTATTACTACTATACTATATTTTACCTATAGTTTTGTAACTCTGACACAGCAAAATTTTCCCAGATGGCTAAAATACTCCCTATTCTCTCTCTCTCTCTCTCTATATATATATATATATGTAATTTATTTATTTATTCATATTTTTTTGAGACAGAGTCTCGCTCTTTCGCCCAGTCTGGAGTGCAGTGGTGTGATCATGGCTCACTGCAACCTCCTCCTTCTGGGTTCAAGCAATTCTCCTGCCTCAGCCTCCTGAGTAGCTGGGACTACAGATGCCTGCCACCATGCCTGTCTAATTTTTTTGTATTTTTAGTAGAGACGGGGTTTCACCATGTTGGCTGGTCTCGAACTCCTGATCTCAAGTGATCCACTGGCCTTGACCTCCCACAGTGCTGGGATTACAGGCGTGAGCCACCATGCCTGACTTATTTATTTTTTTGAGACAGGGTCTCACTCTGTCACCCAGGCTGGGGTGCAGTGGTGCGATCACAGATCACTGCAGCCTCAACCTCCCTGGGCTCAGGCCATCCTCCCACCTCAGCTTTCTGAGTAGCTGGGCCTATAGGTATGTGCCACCACACCCATCTAATTTTTGTAGTTTTTGTAGAAGTGGGGTTTCACCATGTTGCCAGGCTGGTCTGGAGCTCCTGGGCTCAGGTGATCCCCCTGCCTCAGCCTCCCAAAGTGCTGGGATTACAGGCATGAGCCACTGCACCCTACCATTCTAGATATTAAATAATTTTGTGTAGTTACTCCAAATACAGACTATGTTCTGTCATGTCTGACTAAAATAAAAATTTAGCTTAAGGAAACTCCTTTCTGCAGACATTATTTGTTCTAGCTCCGAGATTGTATCTCCATGCTGCTTACTTTAGGTTGCAATATGTTCCCAACACCCACCTTTCAAGTTTTTAAAATGGCATTTCAATTTTTTCTTCAGTTTGTATGCTCAGCCACCTGTGCGCTTCCTCTACTTCTCTAAAGTGAAGAAAAGGAAAAAAAAATAGTTTCTTTCCAATATAATGTTAGTAGAGAGGTCTGGATTTTTGGATTAATATACTGTAAGAAGCAGCTAATTGATTACAAATCCCACTGGAACACTCCCCCGGGGAATGAAGGTCCCGGTTTTTTTACTCTTCCTTTTATCTTCTATTCCGTTTCAGCTGAGAATCCACCAAACTAGGATTGAGTCAACCAGTGAAAGAATTCTAAGCAAGAAGGGATTGCACTGATGAGTTCCACTGCCTCTTTTTCAGAGAGGCAAATGTAAGCCCACAGACTGATTACTAAAGCAGGTGTATTTTTATCTGTGCTGTCTTCTTATTCGAGACTCTAAGCTAGTCATCAAGCCAATGGTATAACTGATAGCTGACGGGAGTTTCGGGAATGGGTGTTAAGTGTGAGAGACATGAAGTGGTAAGTCAGCTCTAAATGTATTTTTACTTGGATTCCAATCTACTGATCAGCTGTGTGCCCCTGGGCAAGTTACGTAACTTTTCTGTGACACAATTTCCTTTAAGGAGGGCGTATAATAGTATCTATTTCACACGGTTATTGTGAGGATTAAATGAGCTATTCTACCAAAAGTATTAAAGCTGTGGTTAAACTCTCATTAAACATTAGTTATTTCTACCAAAGTTAAACTGCCAAATCCTTGAGTCTTGATTTGTCCTCATAACTGCTGTGGCATTCCTCCTCTTTTAAAGTCTTCTGAACAGAAGTTGACGTTTGCATTTTAAAGGAGCTCAAATGGCTTACTTTTACGAAGTTTGGGGCAAATGGATCCTATATACACGAGACCCGCCAGGGCATGTAAACCTGGCGGACTTCAACAGTCTGGGGGTGACTGCGCTCAGGGGGTGAAGGGATGCTTAGAAACTGTCTTTCTCGGGAAGAAGATGAGGCCTTCAACGAGGGCGGCTGGCTACCAAAGAACTAAACTTTCACACAGCAAAGCGGAGCCGGTCTCCCTGCGCCCGGGGGCGTCGAATCCAGGCCCGGCTCTCACCACCCAAAGGCCCGGGTGCGGCTGGAGGGTGACGAAAGCGTCAGACCCCGGGGCCGCTCTCAGCTTTGGGCTTTCACCCGGCAGTCTCACAGACAAAGGGGCTTCTCAGCCAGGTCGCTGTTCTGGTTTGTCGTCCTCCCAGCCCCCACCTTGGTCCCCAACTTCCCCCGGCGCCGACTCGGCGGCGTCCCTCACATCGCCCCTTTGGCCGCCACCCCGGGCCCCTTTGTTGTCTGCCGTCTCTCCTAGAGAGGGGTGGGGGGCCGCGACATTCCATGGAGGAGAAACCGAGAAGTGAGGGCAAAGACGCTCTTACATGCTCCCACCCGAGGAGCGCGCCCCACGACGCTCGCCAGCCGCCCTCCGTCGGCAGCCCCGGCCGCGCCTCAGCGCCCTCGCCCGGGTCCTCGGCACAGAGGAGGGGCGTGGCGCGGCCGGCGCTCTCTGATTGGCTGCGGGCGTCAGGGCGCCGCGCCGCGATTGGGTCGCGCAGCTGTCTGGAGCGAGAGCGCGCGAGGTGGGGAGGGGGCCGCTGGAAGCTGCTGGAAGTCGGGGGCGGGGGATGCGGCGGGGGCGCCGGGGCGGGGACGACTGGGGCTACGGCAGGAGGGGCCGCGCCTGTGCAGGGCGGTCGGGGGCGACAGGCGCGGGAGGCGGTGGCGGCGGAGGGGGAGGTGCGAGCCGGGCGCCGCCCCCGGCCCCTCCCGGGCCCTCCCCGCTCAGCGCTCAGACCGCGGGCGGCCCAGGGGCGGGCGCGCCGCTGCATCCCCATCCTAGTCGTCGCCCGGCACAGCGCGAGCGGGCGAGCGGCGCGGGCGGCCGGAGCGCCGAGGCCCGGCCATGGCCACCACCAGCACCACGGGCTCCACCCTGCTGCAGCCCCTGAGCAACGCCGTGCAGCTGCCCATCGACCAGGTACCCCGAGGCGCCCTGGCGCCGGGCGTCGCGCCCTCGCCGCCCCTCCTCCCTGCCGTGGTGCCACCCGACCGGGGGCCCGGGAGGAGGGTGGGGGCTGGGGCCGGGCGCCCGTTGCCCCCCTGCCCGCCGCTCCCTGGAAGGGAGGGGGCAACAAGCCGGTTATTGTCCCAGAGCCCCCTCCCTCGTCAGTGCGCCCCCGGCCCCCCAGCCCTCCAGCCCCGGGCCTGGCGGGGGTGGGCTGGGCATTGTTGCCAGAGACAGCCCCCGGGGAAGGTGGTCGTATGGGCATGCGGGTGTGCATGCCGTCCCTGCCCTCCGCGGCAGCGGCGCTCGGATTCGGTGGTCGGGTCCCGGAGCAGCCCCCGGTGTGCATGGACCGGGGTGTAGAAAGGGTGCGGAAGGCTGGGCTTTGGTGAGCCCGGCGTGGTGCTGCCTGCCCCGCGCGCGCCTCTGAGCGACCCCTGGAGAGGCTGATGCATGGGTCTGGGTGTGCTGGGTGCCTTATAGACGGCGTCGATGGGTGCGAGGGGCCCGGAGAGGCTTAAGCGCTACTGCACTTTGGGGACAGTTTGCGTTGGATTGTGGCTTAAGAGAGACAGAGGCAACAGTTTGGGGGAAGGCAGACAGGTTATGAAGAAAAGTCAGAGGGAGTTAATCCCAGGATTCTAGCTGAGAAAGTGGCAACCCTGTAGATTGATACAACCACCTTACCTCCTTGCTCAACCCTCAAAAAAGCTCTTGACAGTGTCTAGGGAAGGGTGGCATTTAAATGAGGCCAATCGAGTTTGATGGTTTAAAGGGCCTAAGGATTACTGAGAAATAAACAGCATTGTGATGGGAAAAGCAGCGCCATTTTCACTGAGAAAAGAAAGTTTGGAAGTATTTTGTTGTGAGAGTGAGATTTAGGGAAGTTGTTAATGGGGCTGGGGGGCGGGCGGGGGTATAGTTAGGTGATTGCTCTAGCCCCAGTCTAAAGGTAGTTAACTTTGGAAATTTTGCTTACAATTATTTCAAGTGTACTTAACCTGGAAGTGTTTGCACTTCACACGGGATACAGGTTCACTGTCTTGAACTTGAAGGTGCTGCTGTCATTTAGTCTTCAGGGATTTCATTTCGATATGGGACTCCTTCTTGTCCAGACGGCTTTCCATAGCAGCAAGCTGGAAACCTGACATTAGGATACTAGCTGCTTTGTGCTTTACTGTTTTAAATAAAGTCGCCTTAAGTATGTCGAAGGAGTGTTAAACAATTGTGGCTTCTGTTGAAATTCCACATCGCAGCCATAACTTCTGATTAATAGTAAAGTACCTATCCCCCACCTGTCTTGAACAACAGTTCTAATGTGTGTCTTGCTAATGAAGTATGGTAGTGAAATTGATCGTGTATTTGAAGAAAATATTCTTCTCTCTTTATTAGTAAATTGACCAGAATTTAGGGTTTTTCATCCTCTCGGCCCTGCGGAGGATTCTTGCTGACGTTTCCGCACTGGTGTGCAGTGTATGACCTTTTAGCGTATCACACTCCTGCCTGAAATAGGCTGCTTCCAGTGTATCAGCAAATGCAGGGTGGGTGTCTGTTGAAAAGTTCCTTGCTGATGAGGAGCAAGGGAGATAGGTTTATACACTTACATTTCTTTCAGAGAGATGGGCACATATTCACGTTCTCTTTTTCTCTCCCCCCTTTCTTTCCCTTTCACTCCATGTCTGCTGTAGCCCTGCCTGTCCCTGCTATGCTGAAATATTTTCTTAAATATGCTAATAATACCTATTCATTTATATAATGCTTATAACTTTTTAGAGTGATTTTATATTAATGAACTCATTTAAGCATCCAGAGAAAGTTCTTTTCAGTACTGAAATAAGCAGGAGAATCAAGGGAAAGTGACAGGACTTAAAAGTTTTGGCATCCTTCTTTATTAGCTAAAGGTCTTAAGTTGGTATCGTGGGACTACTCTAAATTTGTACAGCCATGTGTAACCCTGACTTTGTGTAGCACAGTCGTGCACTGCATAGTGACATTTTGGTCATCAGACCGTATGTCTGATGGTGGTCCTATAAGATTATGATGGAGCCGAACAATTCCTGTTGCCTAGTAAAGCTGTAGTCATTGTCATGTCATAGCACCACGCATTACTTAGGTGTTTGGGATGATGCCAGTGTAAACAAACCTACTGTGCTGCCAGTCCTATAGAAATCTAGCACATTGTGTATAAAACTACACAGTTAGGTACAGTACATAATATTTGATAATGCTAAGTGCATCACTGCTTTATGTATTTACTATACTTTTTATTGTTGTTTTAGAGTATACTCCTATTTATTAAAAAAAAAAAAAAAAGTTAACTGTGGAACAGCCCGAGGCAGGGCCTTCAGGAAATATTCCAGAAGGCATTGTTATTATAGGACATGGCAGCTCCATGTGTGTTATTGCCCCTGAAGACCTTCCAGTGGGACAGGCTGTGGAGGTGGAAGACAGTGATGTTAATGATCCTGACCCTGTGTGGGCCTAGGCTAGTGTGTGTGTTTGTGTCTTAGCTTTTAATTGTTTTTTAAATTTAAAAAAAATTAGAAAAAAGCTGATAGAATAACAATATACAAAAAGAATATTTTTGTGCAACTGTGCAGTGTGTTTTATGCTATTATAAAAGAATTAAAAAGTTAATAAAGTAAAAAAGTTACTGTAAGCCAAGGTTAATTTATTATTGAAGAAAGGAAAATGTATTTTATAACTTCAGTGTAGCCTAAATGTAGAGTATTTATGAAGTCTACAGTGGTGTACGGTAAAGTCCTGGACCTTCGCATTCACACACTACTCACTCACCCAGAGTGATTTCTAGTCCTTCATGGTGAGTGCCCCATGCAGCTGTACCATTTTAAATCTTTTATGCTGTATTTTTACTCTACCTTTTCTATGTTTAGATACATACATACCTACTATTGTGTTACTTACTATGGTATTCAGTACAGTATGCTGCTGTATAGGTTTGTAGCCCAGGAGCAATAGCTGTACCATCTGGTCTAGGTGTGTAGCAGGCTATGCCATCTAGGTTTGCGTAAGTACACTATGGTATCCACACAGCAACAAAATTGCCTAATGATTTTTCAGAATATAGCACCATCATTTAGTGACACGTGACTGTACTTTGAGTTGTTTTCTCTTTGAGCAAGGCTTTAAAATACTGGATTAACTTTTTGTAGTGATAATAAATTGTTTCTTTGAAGCACTTAAGAGTTGACTTTCTTGTTGATGAAGCCGTTGGAATAACTAAATCTCAATTTTGTAAAATTGGATGACTGAAGTCATTTATCTATTATTTTTAAATTGAGCAAAATAGAAAATTTTTATAATGTAAATAATTTATTCCAAGTTGAGAGAAGGCTTATGAATTTGTTATAATCGGATAGTGTGATTCAATAGGAAAAAGACAAATCAGGAAATGAAGAGTGTAAAAATATAACTTGTTAGTATGTTAATTTGGTATGTGCTAATTAACAGTGTTTTGAAAAATTAGGAAATTATAAAAGCAGTTGTTTGATGTCTGAGGAAGAAAAGGATTTTAGTGTAAGAAAAACAATTGACTTTTTACTAGGTAAGTGTGGAATTTATGAGATGATAGAAATTATGGGTCTGCATGGAATGTAAGAATGCACCTTGCAGGGCAAGGTAGCAGAAAGGAGGAAGTGTTTTGTGGTTAGGCTGAGGCCAGGGAAGGAAAAGAAGCAAAAGACTACTTTGCCGTAGACTCCTGTGCTGTTTCATCTTTACTGAGAATTCCAGAGGTATTGGAATTTAGGTAGCCATAGTATTTGTTCAGTAGGCCTTAAATTTTAATAACAATATAGAATCTATTAAGTGAGGTTACCTGATGCTTTAAGAGAGGAAGTATCCAGCATCTGATGTTTGCCTTTCTAGGCCTTGTTTTCCAGATGACTTTATTTCTAGGGTAATGTTTGGTAGGTGGTTATGATTAAAGGAATGTATGGAGAGTGGGTTTTGAAGAGGGAATTGTACTGAGAAAGAGCTGTGCCAAGAAAAGGCCCAAATGTGCTATTTAGACGACATCAGGAATCACTGAAGGTATCTGTGTTCTTTATTATTAATAGTTGCTGATGTGCTGGATTTTTAAGACTCGAAAGCGAGTACCAAAATGAAACAAGAAAATAATTAAATGTCCCAGATCAACCTATTTTTTAGAGTTTTTATTTTTCAATCTTAACATACCCTATACTCTATTACATTTGATTTGCCTAACTCCCGGTTACCAGACTGAGGTTGCTATCTAGCCTTTTCCCTCTTCCTCCCTCCCTCCCACCTCTTTCTTGCCTTTTTAACCATTTTCTGTCCTTATTTCTCATGATGCTGTAATTACTGCTATGAAACTAGAGTAAATTTCTCTAGTGATGTGATATCCAGGATGGCATACTTGGCAGAAGGCCAGTTAGGGATGAAACTGGCCTGTATAAAGTCATTGAGCAGCCGTGTTTAGGGACAGGGGTCATTGTTTTAGAGATAATGTGCTGAATTCTGGGCAGGGAGAGGGGCAAGATGGAGACTCAGGATCTTTTGAAAGGTTTGGAGGGGGAAGGGGAAGGAGGAACGGTTATATGTTACTAATCCTGCAAAGTCAGATAATAATTATAATGTCTAACACTTAATACAGTTTTCAAAGCTGTTTCATACAGATTATATTATTTAATCAAATCCTCACAGCACCTTGTGAAGTCAGATAAAGTTCAAGGCCTGAAGTATTTAGCTTCACGGGTGTGTGTGCATGCATGTATGGTATTTACTATTTGAATAAAAAAGGTCAATTTTAGTTTATAGTCTTAGTAATATACGGCAAGTATTTTTGGTAGATCATTATTTTAGATCATATTTTTGGAGGGAAAGGTGGAGAGCAACTGAAGGTGCCTGAAGTCAACACTGAAGGGCTAGGGGTTGTGGTTGACACAGGGAAAATAATGATGCGTGTAAGGGAGAGAAAGCATTGTGGGCTTACGAGATCTTTGTTTCCTTTTTGGACAGTTCATTGACTGATCTTTTCTGTATATTCCCCCCGCCGCACTGTAACCAGTGAAGTTGATGTTAGGGAAAAGAGTAGTTTAAAACATTCACTTCTTTAATCTTTCTGCAGGTCTATACTATGATGAATTCCATTTCATAGGTGAAGAAACAGGTGAAGTTCTCAGTATTGAGCCTTCTTAAGAGTGTGACTTTTAGGAAGAGAAGGTGAATGAATGGCAACAAAACAAGCAGATCAAAGATTTATTTTCAACTTGCCATTTGAATGCTCTAGGTTTAGAACATAAATATTTAACTCATATCTCTCTCCTGTCTACTTTTACACTCATAATGAGCATTAGTCTTCATCACGAGAGCATGAAAATCCCGACAGTCTGCTGTGGACGATTCCTTTTCATCAGGAAGCCATATGGGACTGAGAATCTCGAATCTGTATTTTAGCCCCTGTCACAGTTAACAGTTTTAGATATGTTACTATACATGAATGAGTTTTCTCCTCTGTGTGTGTTGGTCTTAGTTTTAAAATTCCATGATTCTCTGTTTGTCTTATTAACTGATGAAGCTGCCCAAATTCTTTTTGGACCAAGTTGGAGAGAAAATAAATAAAAATTTAGAGGAGGAAAGTGAACTACTAAATTTTGAAGATGTTTTCAATAGTAAAGAGAGTTGAAACTGCCCCTCTGTTTAATTCAGAGCAGCTAAGCAAAATACCACAAGCCCTGACAACAACTGCAGCTAATATAGGTTTCCCTGTATTTCATTGTCCTTCATTAAGAGGAAGTAGTAGGGCAGTGGTGTAGTGGAAATGGCATGATTAGGTTGGCAGCCAGACTCTGCCAACCTTGTGCTCTTTGGTAAAACACTATGTTTTTCTTTAAGCCCTGATTTCCTTATCTGTAGAATAAGGATAATAATAAGTAGTAGTACCTACTTGTAGGTTATCGTGAAGATTGAAACCGTAATCTTTGTAAAATGGCAGGCCACTAGTAGATATTCGATGCACAGTTTCTTCCTCTTTACAAATTATCAAATTTCTGGAATTTGTTTTTATTTTGAGAAGTTAACATCTGTTCATATGTATTTCATTTTTAATCTTTAGGACTTCCTTTTTAGGAAGGGAAATACAAGGCTTGGGTTGGGTCATATGCCCACACAGTGATTAAACTAGGATTAAAATCTAGTTTTGAATTTGGAGTCAAAAGTGGTTTTTCTGCTTCCTCACTGCTCAAGAGCTCTTTGTCTCCCTGCTTTAAAAATGCTTCCTATGTTGTTTCTGCCTCTGTAGGTGCAAATAGCCCTCATCTCTGTTTATTGGGTCCATCAGGGCCAACTTTCTAGGGAAATAAAACAACTCACACTCAGCTTTTGGCTCCAGTTGGTTTAACAGGTGGGACTCTACAATGATAGCACTTGGTAAGATTCCTTTAAAATAAAACCAGCCATAAATATTACCCTCAGCAGAGTGGTCTTTTAATGATTTTTATGTGTGCTATGAGTGATTGAAGCAGGCTTTTGTCAGTATGTGGTGTGTGGCAAGTGGGGCAGCTGATGGGTGGAAAGGTAGGCTCAGGATTCAGGAGATAGGAACAGGCACTGGTGACGTGCCCCTTCTACCATGGCTTCCCAATCCTAACCATCCTTCCTGTATCCACTGCACCCTCCATACAAATCTTTTTCTGAATCCCATCTGATGTGACCGCTTCCTTATTTGAGCCACGAGAGTATTTTGGATTTGGCGTTGTTCTGGCATTTGCATTCTGCTTAATGTTGTACGTGTCATTCAGGGTTCTGGTAAGAGAGACAGATTGAAGTAGGTAACTAAGGCAACCAGGTAACTTAAAGAGCTATTTACAAAGATGTGGGCAGGTCTTGGGAAATAGCAAGGAATAGCGAAGTTCCCAAGCCAGCTGTACTAGACGTGGAGGGTCAAGGGGGAAGGAAGGAGCAGAACCCCAAGATAGTGGCTGTGGAGCAGGGGCTTCTTCGCAGCAGGGGAGGAAGAGCGATGGCCTCCAGTTGAAGGACTCAGTCAGCCTCCAGCGAAGCTGAGTGAGGGCTGCGGCCGGGAGAGCATGCCCCTGCCTTTCGCTTCTCCCATCCTCTCGTCTCCTGCTGGAGTCTACTTCAGAGGACAAGTTGGTGCTTTGGGGGCACAGAATAGAGAGGAGAGTGGATCTGAAGGGG
This sequence comes from Macaca mulatta, assembly GCF_049350105.2. NCBI lineage: Eukaryota > Metazoa > Chordata > Mammalia > Primates > Cercopithecidae > Macaca > Macaca mulatta. The sequence goes on from NC_133418.1 coordinate 115,829,704, forward strand.
CATTTAAATACAATCCAGAACATTAGGGTTACTTCAGTATTACTTATTTCTCTACCCGATGAATACAAATAAAAAACCCGTTGTCAGACTGCTTTATGCGCATTCTTATTTTGTCTCTTTCTTCTTAGTCATACATTTTGAAAGAATAGTTGATTTCCTAATTCCAGTTCACTCTTAAAACCATTATAATCAGGCTTCTGTCTCTGATACTCGGAGCTGAATCCAGTGGCAAATGTTGAGACACGCAGCACTCATCAGTTACTTCCTTGCTTAAACTCTTCACAGCTTCCATGTTGCTGAGCCATTGTGGTGCTTTTTTAAAGTGTGGCTCTGAGACCACTTGTGTCAAAAATCACTGGGGATTGTTACTAAAAGTGTACATTCCCAGGCTGTACTCAGGCTACACCCAGTGAGGGCCAGGGAGTCTGCCTTTTTGACAGGGTTCCTTCCCCCCACCTCCCGCCACCATCACAGGTAAGAGACTTGGACCAAAGTTTTTAGGCTCTTCGTGTTATTAAAAGTTTATTAAAATGGAATGTATTTTTAAAAAATGTTTATATTTAACACATTAACATGTACTCACCAAAATATAAGGCAGTATAATTATGCTATTGACAATATAGTCACAAGGGAAAAATAAAATTCATAGTGGACTCTACTGTAGGCAGTTTGGCCCTGAAACAAGACAAGACTGGAGTTGGATGATGTACACATCTCCCTGCAATCCTGTCACTGCGTCTCTGGTGACTGTACGTATAATCTCATGTGCAGAAATGTTGAAAGTCTACATTTGGGGTCCTCCCCGAAGGGGAGGCCTGGGCCAAGTGTCCCTTTTGGCCTGCTCTATGAGAGAGCCTGCTCCATGTGGATCTTTTTTCCCTCCTTTAAAAATTTTATTGATTGATTAATTGAGATAGGCTGGAGTGCAGTGGCTCAATCTCAGCTCACTGCAGCCAGTAATGAAATTGCTGGACTATGTGGCAGTTCTTTTCTTACCGTGAGCTTACCTTTGAGAGCCTCTGTCTGATGGGGTAGGCTTAGACCTTCCGAAGGATGGCTTATTCAACCCCCGACCCCTGGCAAACTCTCACACTCTTTCCACACATGCCAAGTAAATTGCTTAGAGCAATGCATGCAGAAGTGGCGAGCTGGAATTTAAATCCTGGCTTTCTGCTGCTTCAAGTACTTGCATACTCAATTACTTAAAATGCTCCTCGATACATTTTCTTTTAACTCCTTGCCTTTGATTAAGCTGTTTCCTCTTGAAATCCCTGCTACACTTTCTGGCTTGGCAGATCCATGGTTTTCAATAGTCAGCTAAAGCCTGTGCCTCCTTAATGAAGCGTTTTGAGATTTGCCCATCCTTTCCTCCCTTTTTCGGTCTCTTGTGTGCATCATATGTTCATGCGTACTACACCTACATGCCATAAGTATTTGTAATACTTCAGCCTCAGGCTGCAGGCATCCCGGGTGGACCCATGACTTGGGACCCCTTCAGACAGCTGTCTCACATCCCATGCAGCATTTATGTCATGAGGCCGGTGTTCTGGAGAAGGACTGAGAGAAGAGAGGCCCCTGGTGGTCCTGATCCGCCTCTCGCCTGTGCTCTGGACTAACCAGCGTGTCCCATTTCTGTACAGCAGAAGCCCAGTGTCATCCAGTCTTTCTCTCTTTCTTAGGAAAGAGTTAATGGCAAGATCCCATGCGGGGTCCTCACCCCTCTCCACTGGCTCCCTGTCATGTGTGAGTAGCCCTCCAACTCCAGGAGGCAGTGCTGTGAGAGAGTGCCTGATGTTTCCAGGTGACTGGGCCGCCCTGTTGATTAGGGTCCTCTGAACAGTCCCCTCATGCCCCACTTTCACTGTATTCTACTCTGATAACACCTGGAGCATTGAATTTTTTTTGCTTGCTTTACAAGTCTCCCTCCCAAACTAAATTTCTTAAGAATAAGGACCTCCACTTACTCATCTTTGTGTCCCGTCTGCCTAGGACCATTCTTGGCATGGAGCATGTTTGGAGTCTGCAGGGCTGGTGTGATGAAACATAGACTGGCTCAGCTTCTGAGTGTCACTTATTAGCTGGGTGCTCTTGGCAAGGTGCTGATCTTTTATTCGCTTCAGTTTCCTCATCTATCAAATAGGGCACATAGTGGGTCCCTCCCCACGGAGTTGTGGTTAGCACTGAGGAGATGATGCACACAGAGTCGGAACCTGGTGCTTTGGGTGTTACTGACTTTAAGTGCTTTTCCGGGGGCTGAGGAGGTCACCATGCTGTTTAAGTCTTCACATTTTTCAGAGCCTAGCAGAGTGTTCTCTGTCATCCATTTTACAGGAAGTGGAATGTCTTATATATGCCAGGTGGTGAACAAGACACAGGGTACAGCGGAAGTACTGCAGTTGAATGCAGTGATTTTCAGACTTATAACACCACAGCTCCTTGGAGCACCTAGCCTGGTAGAGAGGGCCAGGTCCTGTCGAGGAAGTTAGGAAGGCCAGGTTCTGAGAGGTGCGGTCTGGTGGGGTCGTGCTAGGTGTTCCCAGGGGACTTTTCCTGGTAACTGTGCACTTTTCCTGTCTTTCACTGGCACTCACGCCTCCTGGGCTAGGTAGAAGGCAGGTTAAGGGCTGGGGAATCTGTGGACACTCACTTCACTGGCCGACAAGCTTCTACACAGACTGAGCTCCCCAAATCAACTTCTGGTCATTCTGCAGCTGCTTTCTCTTGCAGCTGGACTGTGCCTCTTACCACTGTGGAGTCTTGAGCATTCTGATGCCTTTGGTGGTTAAGCTTACTGAAGGACTGAGCAGCAGGTCTCTCTTAGGTAAGAAGTGAGGGATAGAAACCTTTTTCAAATGGGTTACTTAAAAGGAGGCTGGGGACATGCAAAGCATTGAAGAATTTTGGGGGATTTTGGCTGGATTATTCAAAAACAATTGAATATAACTCTGAGAGGTACCAGTATTTTCAGCTGGATGATTACAATGTCAGGTGTGGTTGGAAAAAGAAGCTTTATGAGCATTTTAATCAAGAGATTCGGATAAAAGAAGCCTGCAGTTGCACAATTGTCTTTATCGATGGAGAACAAAGGACTGCCACTTTTAGTGTCCCTTTAGTAGGGCCCTCTAGAAAGACTCCTTTGGGATATCTCACCCACCCTCCATGTCCTCCAACCATCCATCCAGTCCAGGGAAGCCTGGCTTTTGGGCAGCAGCGGATGAGTCATCGACAGATCCTCCCAGATCAGCTCAAAGGAACAGGTAAACTCGTGTCCCTGTGGAGTGGGGAAAGCTCTGCTGAGCCAGGCGACCAGCCAGCTGCCAACCCTGTGGACCACATTCTTCTGGGAAGTCCCAGGCTCTGACCAGCATGCCTTGCTTCTCTCTAGGCATTGGACAAAGATGTAACATCCCATTTTAATCCATTATCTCTTATAAACTTTTTTAGGTTTTGGAGATTTTCTGTGCCAGATTTAGGTGTGTTAGTGGAAGGTCAGAGTGATACATAATATATAATTTTAGATATATTTAAGTTGTTCAGTTACATGTATAGTGTATGTTAAAATAAAATAGATAGCTCCCTGCTTATACAGACAAAACATTCTGGTTCCTTTAATCTTCTTTTTGAAACTAAATTATAGCTGAAACTACAATAATATACATGAAAAACATCTAAGTGATGCTTTCCTTGTTAAAACTCAATGTAGAGGCTGGGCACGGTGACTCATGCCTGTAATCCTAGCACTTTGGGAGGCTAAAGCAGGAGGATCCCTTGAGTCCAGGAGTTTGAGACCAGCCCAAGCAATGTAGCAAGACCCTTCATCTCTATATTAAAACAAACAAAAAGAACGAATGGAGAGAGGTGCTTGCTGCCTGTTACATAACAAGTAGTTACAAAACTATTTATCTACTGGGTGCTCAATAAATAGTAAAATTGGATATATCTAATTTAACAATATTAAATTTCAAGATAGATGTAAAGACCTGCAATAAAGGTCTAGAAATTAATTGTAGACAGAAAGTGACTTGAGACCAGAAGTACATTTTATCAACAAGCCCTGGGAGTTTTTGTTTATTGTATGGTATTGCTTAGCTGACCGGATCGTGAGGTTAGGTGAAATAGCTAATCCCAACATAAATTCCAAGTTCACATGTCTGGAGGGTACCAGGGAAGGAACATAAATGGAAAGGCAGATGCATGGGTTTTCTGAGGTGTGGACAGCATGACCGTCCGAAAGCCCATGTCCAGTCTAAAGGGAAAGCCCATGTCCAGTCTAAAGGGAAAGCCCCTACTCACTTTTGCTAATGGTGACCGTAAAGGAATGTTGGCTTGATGCGACCAAAGCTGATTTGTCAAGGGAAGATGGAAATTTCGATTTCTTGTGAAAATAGGATTTTTAAAATTTTGGGTAAAATTTTAAGTTTTCTCCTTTTTGAGCCCTGATAACACATCTAAGGCTAGATTTAGTTGATTGGCCACCAGGAGTTAGGTAACAGTTTCTGTTACAGTTTATGGTGTTCAGTCCATCTGAAGTACACTTGTGTTTTGCAACTTAAAAGGAACATTCACAAATGGGATTATAACCAGAGCAGGGCACTGAGGACTACAGAATGCTTAGAAACCATGTCAAACAGTAGTTGAAGATACAGTTCTTATATTTCACCATTCAGTAATTTCATCCTTAAATTGACTGAAAGAGTTTCAAATTTTATCTGACTAGTTCTTTTCATTTGGAGAAGATCACATCTTGGAAATAATCTTGAAAGTTAATACCCCGTTACAGTGGAAGGTTGGAATTTCACACTACTAGCATTTTATTCTTTTTGCAGATCCAGTATTACTATTATTAATTGGTTTACATTGTCAAGGCTATTTTATGGTATGTGACATTAAAATAAATGTCTAGCTGGAGGGGAATAAAGTAATACTTGGAAAGGTCTTGATAAGTCCCTGTCAGTTTTTTGTTTTTCTAGAATGTGTATTGATTTTTGGCCAAAATGTTTTATTTTGTGGTAACTCTGGAGTTACCAGCTTTGGAGTTTAGGTTTAATCTGCAGTGTGCTTCACTGTGTCAGCATGCCTTTTCTAATACTAGGACTGACACAGCTGTTCTTATTAGCTATATCCCAAGAATAGCAGTGACGGAGATTTTTGGTTTGCAAGTAGAGCCAAGAAGATGAAGGTAGAGGACAAGGCAGAGGTTTGTTGAACTAGTACTTAGTATCTTTGGAGATAGTTAAGGGGTTCTTAGTATAAGCTTATAATGTTGGGTGCTGTAATTATAGCCCTTATATATTTCCTGTACAATGAGACTAGTTATGTCTTCACCTTTTGTTCTTGGAAAATACTTTTAAAGCCACATAGTAAAGGAAAATTTTGGTAAACTTGGCATCAAATATTGAGCCTCAGCTGTCTATTAGACTTGAATGGAAATTCTGATACACTAATCAAAATTAATTCTAAGTATTGTTGCAATTTTTATATGAATTGAGGGAATTCATTTCTAAGCACTCAAGTTTCTTTTTAAGGTATAAGAAATATAAATTAATGGAGAAATATTCCAAGAAGGTTTTTGGCATAGACTCAGAGTTTTACTTTATAGGATTATAAAGTGATCTGTTAAATAATTTTTGAATGAATATTGCATTGAGTAGGAAATGCTTCAGTAGATTAAAAAATTCTTAAAAATTAATATTAAAAGAGTATATTAAAGATAAAAGGATGTTGGTACTATGTCAGCAAAGACAGAAAAGATTGAAATAGTGCCAGAGGCTGGACTTGGATTGCTTTCCTTTTTGTATTTTATTGAAAGCAGGAACCACTAGAAAATAATATAAAAATATTAAACTACTTTCCCTATTTTGTCTCTATCTCCAGATTTGGTGTGACACTGGAGTTTAGCCCTTGTGAAATGAAGGAGAAAGTATACATTTTCTTGGAATCCTGTAGCAAAGGTGCAACTTCTAGTTAAGGAAACTGCAGTGTAAAGAAGGGACAGCTTAGCTCATTGAGTATTTATTGATTGCCAGGCTTTTTTCTAAGCCTCAAATTTCAGAGAGCAGAGGGTCGAGTTGGCAGGGTTGGATGATATAGCAAATGAAAAAACAAACGTGTTTCATATATTTAGATTATAGTGACTAAGATCATGGATTCAGGAGTTAACCTCTGTTCCAGTTTTGGTTCTGCAACATAGCATCCCTTACAAGCTGTGTGAGTTTATCTGGGTGCACAGGAGCGTAGTGTGTAATGAGTACTCTATAAATGGTAGCCATGGCTGCCATTGTACCTTTTGTGCAAACTGCTTGTGTGAAATAAAATTTTATCAGGTGATGGTCATCTGGATTGTACTTGAACACTTCTGCTGGTGCAGAGCTTGCTCCCTTCATTAGGGCAGCCAGTTTCATTTCTGGATAGTTGTAGTTGCTAGAGAGTTTGTCGTTTATGTGCTTGCAAACTTTCTGGAGTAACCCAGAAGTGGTCTGAATAAGCCCATTTCTTCGTGGTTACCTTTCAGAGAATTGGACGCTTCCTATTCTTTTTTCACATGACTGGCTTATGAACAACTGCGTATTTGTACATTAGGCCTCAGTAACCCTCAGTCTTCTGTGAAATCCATGGGCTCATGATTGAACATTTCTAGCTCTCCTGGGATGATACAGCCCCATATCTTGAAAGTTCACTTTCTAAGTTTTGTCCTCTCTAGAGTTTTGCAGTGTTGGTGTACTTATTTGAAGATATGTTTTTGTTGTTGTTTTTTTTTTGCCTCCATTATTTACTAAAATGTACTGAAAATAAAAATGACTAATTTATAATAAGCATGTTCTCATAAATTATCCTGTTGAGTCAATGATAGAACCCAGGAGGCATGCCCAGAATACCATTTCTTTAGACACAGTAGACTTATTTGACGTTAGCTGGCTGATAGTGTGTCAGGAGTGAGAAAGGAGCATAACTGAAGGACGCAGGTGGCATGCTGGAAATGTGTTACCTAAGATTGCACTGAGATAGGGGCTCATCAAACACATTTTTGGTCAAATGTCTTAATGATAGTGTTAAAATCAATGTTGAGTTAAAGCTGAATATCATCCACTCAAATCTCAAAGATTTCTTTGTCTTCAACTCCTGAAAATGATCAACAATGTCATCTAATCATTTCTGCAAACATTTGTTTCCCTCCGTAGATTCAAAACAATAGGAACTATCTTATTAAAACATTTTAAGACTTAATTTCAGGTTTGATTAGTGAGAACAATACATGTTTTAGATACTCCAGTTTTCTTTAACACTTTCCTTTTTTCTTCATATACTTTATGTATTTTATTGTGTATGATTCATTATGGATATTATTATGTATGAGTTTAGGATTTTTTTCTCCTTGCCATATTGAGATGTCAGAGCTAAATGTTCTCCTTTTAATTCATTCTCACAGGATGTGTAGAATTCACAGATAGAGCTTTTTCATGAAAAAGGCTGTTTTTCGTTACTTGAATGGAACTAAATAACTCAAAATCAAATACAGCTCCTAAGGGTTGTTTTGTTTAATGTTGGCACACTAACCAAGCTTGCAAATAACATATTGTGAAATAATCGAATCTCTTAATGACTTGTTTAAAAATTTGGCTCAAAGGATCTAATGTTCTAAAAGTTGTCATATAATGAAGCTTTCTCAATACTCACATTAACTTGTTTCCCTAGTCTCAGTTATAGTATTTTATTTTTGTAATAAATATTTAAACTGATACAATAGTAATATATAAATCATATAAAGTCATTTATTCTTTACACTCCAAGGTAACTGTAGAGTGTTTATATGTATTTGAAAGTTGATGTTCATATAGTAACAGTAAATATGAATGACATGCATTGTTTGTATTTTTGATGTTACTTTGCTGATCAGAAATGATGGTAGTTTAGGCTGTCAGATGGTCACTGACCTCCACCAATTTAAGGATGCTACAAATGACCAGCAAGCAGACATTAGGCCAAAACCCAAACCAAAGCAAAATAGCAGGGATTTGGGCGTAACCACGGATAAAGCCAAAGTTCAGTTCATCTGTACCTTAAAAAGGGAGATGAAATGAGGTACTTCATAATGTTTTTGCTGTTTGAGAGCTAATTCTTCTCTTATAACATGCAAATATATTTAACATTTTTGCTTTTCTAATTTCATTTGTGTTTTCAGTAATGTGTTACATACCCTAGTAGGGAACTGAATTTAGTTTGTATGTTTCTCATCTGATTTAGAAAGTAATACATCTTTATCATATGAAACTTATAAAATAAAAAAAGTATGAATAGAAAATTTAAAAATCACCCATTACCCTTTAGTCCAGAGACAACTTTTGTTAATATATTTATATTAGAGTATGTGTGTATGTTGAAACAAAATTGGGCTTATACTGAACATAAAATTTTTGTAACCCAGCCACCACGTTGTGAGGAATCCCAGGTTATATAAAGATGCCTTGTGTAGGTGTTTGAACCTACAGGCCCAGCTGAAGTCCAGATGACAGCCAGCATCCACTGTCTGACATGTGAGTGAGCAAGCCTTTAGATAATTCCAGTCTCTTATGCCAAATAGAGAAACAATGAGGTATCCATGCTGAACCTTGCCCAAATTCCAGATTCTAGAGCAAAAGAAATGTGAGTGTTTTCAGCTGCCAAATTCAAGGGTACTTTTTAGGTCATCACCGTTTTCATTTGGCAATCATATATATTTTAAAAATTTTAATTGAATCTAACTTAAATATGGTGAAATGCATAGACGTTAATTGTGCAGTTTGACCAATTTTGACAAATATGTACACTTGTGTAACTCCTATCCTGTGTAACCCTAGTAAAGGTGAACATGGTAGGCCAGAGTGAGCAAGGTGTAAGTGTTCGATGATGAGTGGAAAAGACTGGGAGGACTTTGGTCATAATATAAATATGATAGGAAGCCATGAGATTTTTGAAAATATACTTTTAATTTTAGAATAGTTTTAAATTTGCAGAAAGTTGTGAAGATAGTACAGAGAGTTTCCACATACCCCATGTCCAGTTTTTCCTCTCGTTAACATGTTTCATTAGGATGGTCATTTGTCACAGCTGGTGAAACAATATTGATACATTATTGTTGACTAAACTCTATACGTTATTTGATAGATTTCTTTAGTTTTTACTTAACGTTAAGGTCTGTATTAGTTAGCTTTCATAACAAAAACCATAGACTGCGTGGATTAAACAACAGAAATTTATTTTCTCACAGATCCAGAGGCTGGAAGTCTGAGATCCAGGTGCCAGCACGGTTGGGTTCTGGTGAGGGCTCTCTTCCTGCCTTGCAGATGGCCACCCCTCCTGGTCTTTTCTAGATGTGTTCTTGGTGAAAGAGAGAGCAAGCCCTCTGTGTCTCTTTTTATAACGGCACTAATCCAGTCAGGCCAGGGTCCTACCTATCCTCACAACCTCATCTAATCCAAATTAACTTCCAAAGGCCCCCATCTCCAAATGCATCACATTGGGAGTGAGGACTTCAACATATGAATTTTGGGGGGAAACAGACATTCAGTCTATAGAGTCCTTTTGTGTTCCTGGATCTTATGCAGGTTACTGTATTACCTTTTTCTTTCTTTCTTTTTTTTTTTTTTTTTAAGACAGAATCTCACCCTGTCGCCCCCAGCCTAGAGTACAGTCATGTGATCATGGCTCACCACAACCTTGACCTCTTGGGCTTAAGTGATCCTCCCACCTCAGCCTCCTGAGTAGCTGGGACTGCAGACTACGTGCGTCACGAGGCACGAATAATGTATTTTTTGTAGAGAGGGGATTTCACTTTGTCGCCCAGGCTGGTCTCGCAAGACCTGCCTCAGCCTCCCAAAGTGCTGGGATTACATATGTGAGCCACCATGCCTGGCCCATATTACATTTAGTCATTGTGTCTCCGTAGCTTCCTCCAGACTGTGGCAGTTTCTCAGACTTTACTTTTTTTTGGTGACCTTGTCAGCTTTGAGGATTACTGGTCATGGATTTTGTAGAATCTCTCCAGTGGGATTTATCGAATGTTTTTCTCATGAGTCTGTGCTTATTGGTGTTTGAGAGGAAGACCACAAAGATGAAGTGTTGTTTTCATCACATCATTCCAGGCTATGTACTTTCAGTGTGACTGATCACTCTTGATGTTAATTTGATCACCTGGCTGAGGCAGTGTCTGTCAGATTTCTCCACTGTAAAGTTTCTCTTTTTACTCCCACTTTCCATATTGCACTCTTTGGAAGAAGCCATTCTGAGCAGCCTATGCATAGGGATAAACTGTGGATGCTTTGAATAGAGGAATTAGCTACTCTGGTTTACGTCTGAAGAAGCTCTCATTACTGTGTGGAGGGCAAGAGTTGAATCAGGGAGGGGAGTTGGCTTGTGATCACAGTAGTCTAGGCTTGGTGATGGTGGTTATGGTGGGTGTGGTGAAGAGTGGCCTCATTTGGGATATACTTGAAGGTAGAACTGATATGACTTACTGGTGGATTGAATGTGGTTATGAGAAAAAGAGAAGACTCAAGGATGACGCTTCCTAAGTTTTTGTCCTAAGCAGCTCAGACAGATAATTGTGGGGAGCTAGGGGAGAGGGTGGGGAGGACTGGAAGAGAAGTGGCTTTTGGAGCATGGGAAGGGGTGGATGTGAAAGGTTTTCCTTTGGGCTGTATTAAGTTTCAGATGCTTGTTAGACTTTGAGGTATAAACATGTAGACCATTGAAGATGTGAATCTGGAGTTCAGGTATAGATCAGGTCTCAATATTCTATTTGGGGGTCACACATTTTGTCTTTAAAGAATTCCATGTATTTTCAGAATAAAAATTTAGTTTGATAGAATAAAGAGCTTGTGGTAATTCGACTCGAATTATGAAAAAAATTTAAATCAAACTTTTTTCCCCCCTGAAAGCATTGTGAAAAAAGGGTAAAATGTAGATGATTTTCAATCAGCATCAGTGTGACCTGTCTGTGTCTGACCTAAGTCTCAGCTAATATATCCAGTTGAGCAGTGGAAGATTAAGAATTTGATTTGCATGTCTTAAAGCCGTTGAGAAAAGGAACTAGACATTTTAGGTTTTTTTTTTTTTTTCCCTAAGGAACTATATGCATATATTTTGAGCGTTACATTTTTTTTCTTAGAGGGAAACTAGTCAGGAGTGGGAGGCCTCTGAACAAGCTGCATTCTGTGTAGCCGCCAGCTTTTCTTTTTCTTTATCCAGGAGAACGCTGGCCTTCAGCGCCTCTTTCTGCTTCCCCTCGTTCAGACCAGTGGGGGCGACTGGCTTTCCTGTCTGACTCCTCCTGTTCTGGTAATGAAGATAGGGAGGCTGAAGGATTGATATTATTTGGCTCCCTGTTTAGAAGGTAGTTATATAAAATTAAATAAAATTTGGCCAATACCACTTACAACTTTAAGTTGTTGTAGAAATTGATTCATTATTATTCACAAAAGATAATTTTAAGTTAATAATACTGGAAGAATTTATGGGTTTTTTTCTCTTCCCTTCCCTCCCCCCTAGTTCTTTATTTATTTTTAGAGGTTTTTGTACTAGTACATCCTCCCTTTTCTGGGGAGTTGATTTGAAAAATTAGATTTGCAAGAGAATGTATGCTTTTAGAGGATGATGAAAGCAACTTGCACTGCAACTTAAGGAAAACCCTTTTCAGCTCCCTGCATGCCCTATCTAGACCCCATCCCAGAGAGGAATGACTTCTGGAATATTGTGTTAATCATTTCCTTGCCTTCTTCGTAATGTTAACCACAAATGTTTATATGTATGTGGTAATAAACATGAAATTTACCATCCTAACCATCTTTAAATGCACAGCTCAATAGTGATAAGTATATTCACAGTGTTGAGCAGTAGATCCCCAGAACTTTTTCATCTTGCAGAACTGAAATTGCATATTCATTAAGCAACTCCTTGTTTTCCCCACGTCCCAGCTCCTGGCCTTTTGTTTTTATGAAGTTGACTGTTCTAGATACTTAGTGTAAGTGGAAACCTATAGTGTTTGTCTTTTTGTGACTGGTTTAATTTCACGTAGCATATGTTTTCAAGGTTCACTTGTATTTTCACATAGGAGGTATGTTATGGGACCTCATAAAAGCCAGAATTTCCTTCCTTTTAAAAGCTTAATAACATTCTATTTATAGTTCTTAATTTCCATGTGATTGAAATTATAACATTTTATTCATGATTTGTGATATTTTTGTACTTAGTTTAGGAAAATCTTCTGTATGCTGAGATCATAAAGATATCTTCGTATATTATCTTTTTAAGAAATAATTTTTATTTTAAAACAATATTAAACTCACAGAAAAGTTCCAAGTACAGTTTAGAGAACGTTTTCCTGAACCATTTGAGAGTAAGTTGCTGACTCGTTGCCCCATCACTTCTGAATACATTTGTGAGATTTCCTACAAAAAAGGACATTTTTCTGTGTAATCTCAAAATGACTATCAAAATTAGGAAATTAATACATTTCTATAATCAAGTCTTCAGATTTTAAGTTTTACCAGTTATCACATAAAGTCCTTTTTAGCAACAGCATCCAGTTTAGAATCACAGGTTGCATTTAGTTTGCGTGTCTCTTTAGTCTCCTTAAGTCTGGAACACTCCCTTTATTGAATTGAGAAGTATTCCTTCTTCTTCTGTTTTCTGGAAGGGATTGTGTAAAACTGGTATTAATTCTTTTTTAAACATTTGATAGAATTCTCCAGTAAAACCATCTGGGCCTAGAGATGTTTTTTTCTAGGAGATTTTAAATTCCAAAGTGTTTTGTTAACAGTTACAGGGCTATTTAAATTATCTATTTCATATCGGGTGAGTTATAGTAGTTTGAGTATGGAATTGGTGCATTTCACCTAAGAAGTTTCCATTTTAGCTAATCTGTGTGCAGTTTTATTCTTCCTTACTTTATATAGATATATTTATAATGAAAATACAATATGTATTTATGAAAATAAATATGTATTTTACATCTGTGTCATATACTTTTATATCTGTATCATATAATTTGGATCAAGCTCTGGATGCAGTCAGGACCTCAGTGGCAGGCCGTATTCTGCACAGATGGGAGTCTCAGTGACCTGTAAAGTCTGTGCCTTTACACACTTCAGAATTTGCTATGCGTGAGTCTTCTGACCGTGCAGATAGTTGTACTGTGGCTATTCTGTGCACACACCTCATTCTATTTCAATTTTTTTCCTTCAAAACAGTGTGATACAGTGAAAATCAGATTTGCTATGGTCCCTGCCCCCAGGTTGCTTAGAGTCTCTGAGGGGTTATGGAGAAGTAATTAGGAAACTGGGAATCAGAGTGGTTTGTGTTCTGATGAGGAAGGGACAGGTCCTTATGAGAACACAGAGAAGAGGTACATGTTTTATTCTCCTCTGCGTCTCTAGCACCGGGTACAGTACTTGGCACATAGTAGGTTCTCACTAAATCTTTGTTGAATGAATGAATAAACTCAGAGGTGGGTTGATTGCATGGTCACTTTTGGGGAGATCTTACGTCTGAGCTAAGTTAGTGATATCCACTGGAAGTAGATGGATAGAGGGAATTCTCCCAGGTGGGTGCAATGGTACGCAGTGTCATAGAAGCAAAGAAAGCTTAGCGATCTAAACAGTTGTCTAGAGGTGACTATTTGCAAGTGAGGAGTGGTTTCCAAAAGTGATTACAGACGGAGGACTAAGAAGAAGTTACTCTGACCAAAGTGTATATTGGACAAGGTTAGCGAAGAACTAAAATTGATTTTTATGGATTAGCATTTTTGGTTCTGGCTGTTGTTTACCATTGTTAAGTTTAGTTTCTAATATACCTTAAGAATAATGCTTCCCAAATGAATGAGAAATATTTTTTTGTGAAATGTGGTACAGCTTTCTCCAGGTCTTACCTAATCATCTTACTCAGACTGTCTTTGCTCGAAAACAAACCTTTCCTATGCTGTAAGTATGTCTGTGATAAATCATGAGTTGACTGCTCATACTGGTGGGTCATACATGAGCATTTTCATGTGCCAGGTACTGTATTGAGACCCTGCTGTGGGTTACCTCACTTAATCCGGACAGCAGCCTATCCGAGAGGAAACCAAACCTGGGTTCACTCCCACTTTACAGAAGTAACTAAGGTTTGGGGAAGTTAAGTGGTGTGTACCCAGCGTCACTTTGATAAGCCCACTACTCGTGTTTGGATCTAAGTCTGTCTTCATTAACCATTGAGTTTTGTGTGCTCTTTCCAAGGTTTCATATGTCTTTTTATTAAATAAAAAAGACCTGGGATTTAGTTTTGGGTACAGATCTTTAGAAAGTTCATCAGTTAAATAGGGAAATAGTTTGTAATGAAGTAACATATTAGGACACCCCTAAAGCAAATTACAGAAACCCACTTCAGCTAGCCAACATGGCTGGATGCAGATAGTCCAGCAGTAAACACTGTGTTCTTCGTCTCTGTCTTCCCTCTTTTTTTCTTTCCTATTTCCCCCTCCCTCCTTATCCCACTGCCCCACTCCCTCTCTCATCCTGCTTTTCTTTGAGTGTTGGCCCATTCCCTCCTGTCATAGAAGCAGCTCATTTGAAACCAGTTCCACTTGTGATCCTGGGAAGGGAGATCATCGTCTTCTCTGAGGCTCTGGCAGAAATGCCCTAGGGAAGACTCTTGTTCCTGGGGCCTGGGGCTGTGACAGGACTTTGTGAAACTACATGGAATGGGGCTGTTGGGGGTGACAGAATATCCTTATTTCATCTTAATAAGACATATTCGATGGCTGAAAGCTATAATTATTATGTGAAGATAATGCACAGTATATTTTAATAGATTTATCAAGATATAATTCATGTACCATACAACTCGCCCATTTAAAGTGTACAATTCAATGGTTTTAATGTACTCAGCTGTGCACCTATCACTGCTGTCTAACCTGGAACATTTTCATCCCTAAAAGAAACCTTATACCATTAGCAGTCACTCCCCATTTCCCCAAACCCCTCAGCCCTAAGCAACCACTCGTCTACTTTCGGTCTCTATAGGTTTGCCAGTTTCATGTAAGTGGAATCATACAATATGTGGTCTTTTGTGTCTGGCTTCCTTCATTATCATAATGTTTTCAAGGTTTATCTTTGCATATCAGTGTACATTTCATATTGCTAAATAATATTTCATTATGTGGATATACCACATTTTATCCATCTGTTGATGGACATTTAGGGTGTTTTCACATTTTGGTTATTATGAATAATGCTGCTGTGAACATTTTTGTAGAAGTCTTTGTGCAGATTTAAGTTTTCAGTTCTCTCATATATATACCTAGGGGTGGAACTGCTGGATCATATGCTAACCGTGTCTCACATTTTGAGGAACTGTTTTCCAAAGTGGCTGTACCATTTTATATTCCCATCAGTGGTGTGTGAGAGTTCCAGTTTCTCCACATTTTTGTCAACGCTTACGATCTTTTTGATTGTAGGCCTCTTGGTGCATGTGAAGTGGTATAATTTATAATATTTTATGAAAAGGTTGTTTTGTTTTTTAAACACTTGCCTGTTTACTTGTTTTTTTTGGTTTGTTTGTTTTTTTGCCTTGTGTTGGAGCTCTCCCAGTTGTCTCCCTGAACCTTTTCCACCTCAGTCCAGGTGGCCAGGTAGGCAGACCATGTCACTCAAAGGATCAGAAGTGCATGTTTGCTTGTTTTTCTTTTTCTTTATAAACTTCATAATCTACAAGTACAGATAGGGATTATTCTTATTTTCATATTAAGAAACTATGGCGTAAAGAGGTTGTAAATGCCAGAGGTTATTTGGTCAGGGCTGAAACAAGGGTTTGTCGTTAGGGTTGATTGAGTGGTGTTGAGTTGCTTGCCTCAGATCTGCTGTTGTCCTCCTGCTGTGATGTGGTAGGTGCATTCCTGTGGCACACATTCCCACTGTGTTCACTGTGTTATATGTAGTTCCCACAACCTAGTTGCATCTCTACTGCTTTTTTCCCTAGAAATGTGAGGGCAAGAGTAATGTTTTAGGAATAATCTTTATTAAATTGTTCACAAACTTGACTACTTTAATTTTCATTAGTATAAATTACTTGCAGCACACCAGAACTGAACCATTTTTCTATGATTCACAATTGGTGCCTTTGACTACTTAGTTATGATGACTTTTATCGGCTGTGTAGGGCTATTTAACATTCACCTTGGGGTTGGTATAAAATGTGATATTCTGGCAGTCCATAGTCTGGGATGCACAGATGGTTTTCCATCTGTGGCTTTCTCCCTGGCCCTAAAGAGACTCTATTGTTAGGCGTATTAGTAGTGGAGTCTGCATTCCAGGACTCCATGTTGAGTCTTGTGTTGTCAGCACAACATGAAAGAATCTATGTTGATCACACCTTATGCAAGAATCTATGTTGATCTCTTGCCATCGATTTGCCACATGCCACTGTATAGTTTGGAAGTCAAAAACTTGTGATTTAGAATTGCTGTTCAGCTCATGCTTAATATTATAATGGCATCAAGCAGTAGCAAGAAGAGATTACACATATTGGCTGCACCCCCTAAATTTGGAATAATACAGTGATCTGCATAAGATAAAAGGGAACATGAGCTTGCAAGTATCTTAACACATACTTGTTAAGCTGATAATGTGCTGGGACTGCATGCTGGAGGACACAATAAACAAAACAGATAAAAATCCCTGTCCTTATAAAATGTACATCCCAGTGATTAATTTAATGATTTCCTAAAAGATCAATTCATCATATGTGACATTCAGGCAAAATAATCAATTGTGATTTCTTTTTGGTAGCAGTTTCTGGAAACTTTAAAATTCTAAAAAAGAAAAATAAGAAATTAAAAATGCCTAAATTGATTCATTTAGATAGTGTATTATGTAAGTGATTATTGGTTAAATATCCCAAAGACAAGATACCACAGATCCCAATCTATCCATTAAAAGTTAGTACCTTTTGTATTGACCCGATCCTTCTTGAAGAGTGTACTATTTTAGTGGGAAGCAGTATAATTTCAAAATCACATCATCATATCCATAAGTTGCTAAGTTGATATTGTATCTAATGGAAATCTGATGATAATGAGGCAGGCCAGTAGAGGAGTTTTTTTTGTTTTATAGAAGCATAATTTGAAGACGTGTAAAATTAGCACTCTGGAAATTGATCTTTATTTTTAAATATTAGGTAGTGTGCTGATGTTGTAAAAAAGGTTTGAGGAAAGCACATCTCACACATGAGTGTGGAAACCCAATCATCACACTTAGGAATTTAAAAAGGGTCAAAATAGATGTCCGCTCCCCCGCCCCTTTTTTTTTTTTTAAGATGGGTGCTTTTTAAATTTTTATTTTACTTTAAGTTCTGGGATGCAAGTGTAGAATATGCAGGTTTGTTACATAGGTATATGTGTGCCATGGTAGTTTGCTGCACCTGTCAACCCGTCATTTAGGTTTTAGGCCCCAATGCATTAGCTATTTGTCCTAATGCTCTCTCTCCCCTCATTCCCCACCCCCTGACTGGCCCCAGTGTGTGTTGTTCCCCTCCCTGTGTCTATGTGTTCTCATTGCTCAACTCAGGTGGATGGATGCCTTTTACCCCGTAGTACCTAGGCACTTGGAGAGGAATGCTTTCAAGTTAAATTAGGAAAGGATCACAACTCTTATTTGGGCTAATGTTTCTGATGGTCATAGCAGGAATGAATGAGTGAATAGATAAATTTTATTAGCATAAATAAATGAATGAGTGAATAAATTTTATCTAATTTTTTAAGATAAATTAGTAAATTTACTTATTATTATAAATAAGTAATTGTTTACAAGATAATTTTAGATGACGAAAAATACTGTAAAGTCAGTAACATGGGGTCCATAACAAGTGATTGGGGATGCTGCTTTAGATTGTAAGGTCTGTGAAGCTTTGGAAGATGTTATGTGAGTTGTGAATGGTGAAACATCTGTGTGCACTCCAGGTGTGGTGGTGGGGAAGTGTCAACTTTGGGTTGGAAGTGAGTTGAGTGTGTTGGAGATGGTCAATATGTTGGAATATAGCCAGTGAGAGAAACTGTGTGAGATGAGGCTGGAGAGGTGGAAGGGGCCTTGGCCTTTTAGGGCAGAATAAGGAGTGGAGATTTTATTTTAATCATGGCAGTCTGTAGAGTGTTTTAGGTCTGGGGATTGGTGGCCTCATGTCTGTGGCTTCTGTGTAGGGACTGACTGGTAGAGGCAGGAGAGGAAATGGGGACCTGAAAGAGCTGTTGTCCAGACAAGAAGCCATCACAGTCGTGGAGACAGAGCCCGGCCCAGCTTTGTGATGTGCTTTGAAGACAGAGCTAAGAAACGTAAGTGTGGATTCCTTGTGGAAGGCAGGTGATGAGGAGTCAGGGGTTGATTGCTAGGTGTTGGTCGAAGTGTGATGGTGCAGTTACTGAGATGGGTCAACTTGGAGGAGAGGTTGGTGGTGAGGGGAATCAGCAGCTCCCTTTTGGCCACAATAAATTTTAGATACTTATTAGATATTCAAGTGAAGTGGTTTAATGGGCAGTCGAATAAATGTCTGAAGTTCAGCGGAGAGGTCAAAACTAAAATGACAGAGGATGGTGTCAGCAACATAGAGCTCACTTCAGAGCCATAGGACTGGACGAACTCCCCATTAGGGAGTGGGCTCTGCAGTTTACTTCCTTAAACTGAGAAAGTTGGACGTGATGGTCTTTAAGGTCCCTTTTTTTCCCCAAAAAAATTAGATATTCATCGAGTTCTAGGAGCCTTTGTAAGAAACTTGAAGTGATGAGAATTTTCTCTAAAATGCTCTAGCTTCTTTTAAGCCATGGAAAGGATGAATGGGGAAGAAATATAGACATTTCAGTATTCCACATCTGTATTCATTCCACAATTGCTTGTCCACAAAGTGTGATATGTAACTTCAATGAAATACCCTTCTGAGAGGGAAAGTAATATCAGTCACATTGCAAGGTTTTCAGTTGAACCCAGTGGTGGTCAATGTGAACTTATTTTTGTTAGAAAAAATGTAAACAGCTTCATTGAGGTATAAGTGAAACCCAAGCTGTACATACTACAAGTGTAAAATTTGGTGTTTTGACATAGGTATCCACCCATAAGGCTGTCACCACAATAAAGATGATAGACATATCTGACACCCAACAGTTTCCTTGTGCCCTTCAGTACTGTCTCCCTTCTGCCTCTCCCTGGCCTCCATCCTCAGGCAACCACTGATAAGCTTTTTGTCACTGTAGATTAGTTTGGGTTTTCTAGAAATTCATATAAATAGAATTATGCAGTAGGCACTCTTCTCTTCTTCTGGCTTCTTTGACTCCACATAATTATTTTGAGATTCATCCATGCTGTTGTGTGTGTCAATAGTTCTTTCCTTTTTGTTGCTAAGTAAGTCATATCCTATTGCATGGCTATACCAGATTCACTTGTGCAGTCATTGTGAAGTTAGACTACTTTCTTTTTCCCTTCAGCAGGTCTTCTGATTTGCTGGTATTGTTTGTAACCACCTAAGAGGTTAAATGTGTAAATGTGCACACACACAGACACGCTCCGAACTTGCTTTATGGAAGGGCTTCCTTGTTCTTGTATTCATCCCCCTTCTAGCCATTCAGGGATGGGCTGCTTGGCTTTTCATTTGTCAGAGCAAGCTTGACAGTGTTTGGAGAGGAAGCAGGCCCATCCTTTCTGTGCATCTGTGTTCTGCGTGGTGTTTTGGGATGTGTATGTTGTTGAGCCTTACTTATTTTTTATCTGGCTTGTATTTATTTCAGTAGGTCGCCTACTGAAGCTTCATAGTTTAACCCTTCTTTAGGCTTCATTGTTTAGCACTTGTGGATGCAGTTAATCTAGTGCCTTTTAATTTCATAGGAAGTGTAAATAAATTCCTTCTCAGTTCATTGGAATTTTTTATAGTTGGTTAAGACAGAGATCAAAATGAGACAAGCACTCATTAGCCTGGTAGGTAGGTGCCTACCTTTAATCTCTGTGGTGCTTTGATTAAATCACTCGCTTTCTGCTTCTGTTTCAGTGCATTTGGAAAAACTCACTGCTTTTTGGTTTGTATGGATGATCTGAGAATATATTTAGGGATTTGTGAGTTAATCAACCTTTGGGAGTCTGGCTGTTTTTAACAACATCAGCTTTAGCGTGGAGTTTATGGATGTCTGGGCTGTAGATTGGCAGTTCTCTGTGCTGTTGTCTGGGGAGGAAGACGAGAGGATGTTGTGTCTGATGTACAGGCTTGTCCTGGCAGAACAGGGCTTCTTGCTGGCTGAACCCAGTGTGTTTGGTGTAGGTGGGATTAGAATGGGCAGTGGCCATATAATTCAGGAGATAAGAAATAGCCTTAAGAGAGGCATGCCAAATAAATCTCTCTACTTTGTGTTCTCATGATGCTGTTTCTCTGCCTAACATAAGACTTAGTGGCCATCATTTTTTTTGTATTGTTCATTTAATTGTCTTCTTTTACTGGCCTGTAAGTTTTGTGAGTACAAGGAAAACCATGGTTGTGTTGTTCATCCATTGTACCTATACAAGAAGTGTTTACAGAATGTTGTTAGAATGTGTCCTTATGCTTCTTGTATTTATTTTACATTTGTGGTTATAAAGTTTCTAGTTGTAGCAATTAATGTTAAGAGTTTTAAGCCCTTTAGGAAAGATGGAAGATAAATATGAGCTGTTTTATTAGTCTGCTCTCCTTGATTTTAAGCAAACTCTCGAGGCATGATTCTGGCCCCCACCCCCTCACCCCCATTTTCCTTTCAGTGAATGAAAGGCACAGATGGAGCCAGGCCTTGCACTCAGGGATTGGTAGGAATGCATAGATGAATACAGTTTGTTCCCAAGCCATCAGAAGCTCACAATCAAAAAGGAAAGTCAGACTCATAGGCCAGTAAGTTACAGTTTAATATAAGCACATACAGAAATTACTTTAAAAGTATTTTGGGATCCCAAAAAGTATGAATAAAGGTTCTACTTTCTAGGTTCAAGAGGTGGGTAGAAGTGACCCCATTAAGTAAAACAGGAGATCCAGGAGGAAACGAGGCAGATTTGGCAAGATGGTGACATTGGTCAGGTACAAGTACAGTAAATAATTCAGTTTTGGGATGTTCTCAGTTTGAATTTTGTGCAGTGTTGTTCTTTTTAGATAATCTGTAGATTTTTGTGTTGGTTTATAAAAAGCGCTTTCCCCCGTTGGTAGCTTTGAATTCGTCTTCGTTATTTGTGAGGAGGCTATACTTTTTGGATTAGATATTCCCCGTTACCTTACCAAAGTTGGCTCTAAGTAGTTGAGCCAACTGTCTGCTTACGTTATGCTTGGAAAAAGTGTTTTTTCTATGACAGTGACCTAGAAATGTTTGAAAATGCTTGCATCCTTTAGGGTGTGGTTGCCATTGCATAAAATGTACTGGGATGAAACTGGCAGATTCAGTATAGGGAGATGAGGTAATTACTATCTTAAATGCTGGTGCTCAGTTTCTTGTTGAGAAATTTGAAAACAAGCATGTATTTCTTAAAAAATCATCTATTTGGGAGTAGATAATAAATGCCCATGTTGCAAAATATCAAGGGAGATGGGTACGTAATGAAAAATAACTCTCCCTTTTACCCCATCCTCTGGATTCCCAGGTGCCTTTCCCCTTCCGTGTGTCTCATGTACATGGCAAAGTCCACAGGCGAAAAGCAAGTATCTTTGTTGTATCCCTTTTTAAGAGTGAGGAAGACTTTCCTAATAATCCCTAGCCATATTTCTCATTGAACAAAATTGCAGCACAGTTACAGTCCCAGAATTAGTTGTTGGTGATGATTGGTTGAGACCAGTGACTATTCATCCCGTGAAACTAGGGAAGAGTCTAGCTTTTCTTAAAACACATGGCTGCCTGGTCTGGTTACTGAACAAAATCTGGTTTCTCTTAGCAGGGAAAAAGATTACTGCTATGGGGTATCTAAAAGATCATTACATCTTAGTGCTTTGTACTTGGTACAGGGCTGCCTCATTCTTTGTAATGGCTAGAGAACATTCATTCCATTCACTTCATGTACATGCTTTAGCAGTCTCTGTCTTTTCCAATTTTTCTATTATCACCATGCTGCAGTACATGTTTATAAATGTAAATACATCATCTTCCCTATTTCCAAATTGTTCCCTATTAACATTATATCAGTATATATTAAATACTTCCACCAACAGTGTTCAGTCTGCCTGTTTCCTTATACACTTGACAGTGCAGAGTACTGCTGAAGTCCATCTGATAGGTGAAAATGTTATTTTACTCTTATTTTAATTTCCGTTTCTCTTATTATAGGGTTTGGGCATTTTTTCTTATGAATGAATCATTTGTGAATCTTTTTCTGAGACCTGACTATGCCTGTGCTCTGCCTACTTTTCTATTAGGTGGTTACTGTGTTTATTATTGACATGTAGGAGCTTTAGATAGATTAAAGAAATCAGCTCTTGGTGATATGACTTATGTTACGGCTTTTAAGTTTGTTGTTTGTCCTTTGACTTTGCTTATGGTGTTTTGCCATGAAGGAATTTTTTATATTTATGTGATGAAATTGTATCTATTTTTTTATTGCTTCCAAAGTTTGTGTTATACTCAAAATATTTCAGATATTACCTTTATCATATTCTGAATACCCAGTATGCGTTTGGATCTATCACTGGAATTCTAGTTATGTTTCACTGATCTGTCTGTTCATCTGTTCATCTGTTCATCATTCTAGGTTTTAAAAAATGTGTTCTAGTCTCTGAAAGGAAAGTCATAAATTTTCTGGCTATCTCACATGATTATATTTCTTTTTTTTTTTTTTTTTTGAGACGGAGTCTCGCTCTGTCGCCCAGGCTGGAGTGCAGTGGCCAGATCTCAGCTCACTGCAAGCTCCGCCTCCCGGGTTCCCACCATTCTCCTGCCTCAGCCTCCCGAGTAGCTGGGACCACAGGCGCCGCCACCTCGCCCGGCTAATTTTTTGTGTTTTTAGTAGAGACGGGGTTTCGCTGTGTTAGCCAGGATGGTCTCGATCTCCTGACCTTGTGATCCGCCTGTCTCGGCCTCCCAAAGTGCTGGGATTACAGGCTTGAGCCACCGCGCCCGGCCGATTATATTTCTATATTAGTTTTAAAATCAAGTTTTCTTTTTTTAAAATCCTATTGACATTTTTATTGTATGGACTTAATGATTAACATAGAGAGAAAGTAACATCTTTATGATTCTGAGTCTTCTCATCCAAGAAAGTTTTGCGTTTCCATTTATTCGAGTGAAGCTCTTTGAGCAGGGTATCTCCTTTGGACAGTTATGTGAACCTCTGTTTCATTAGAGCCATTACGTATTTTTTGTGTCTATTTATTACAGTACATGGTGTTACTATTAATAATAAGGTTTAACAAAAAACTAAAAGTCAGTATCTGTATAACCACCCTGGGCAAAAAGTAGAAATACTCAGCCCACAAAAGCCCCTTGTTGTCTGTCACTATTATAACCTGTTCTCTCCCTTCATAGGTAAACACTTTAGTGACTTCAGTGATAGTCATTTTCATGTTCTTCTTTATAGTTTTATCAATTATGTAGGCGTTCCCAGACAATATGGTTTATTGCTTGCTGTTTGGAACTTTTTGTGAAATACATTTGTATATTGTATATATTCCTCTGAATTGACTTGAGATGTATGGTTTCTTCTAGAAGTTAGTTTCTTCATCTTCATTGTTTTGTGTAATTTCCCATTGTACAGATAAACCAGAATGTATGTAGCCATTTTGCTGTTAAAGGTTTTATTTTTCCTTAGCATTTGGCTATTATGAACAACATTGTATTGAACATTCTTGTACATGCCTCTCCTAGTCCCCATGTTAGACACATGGGTATTGAGTGCTCTGTCATGGATAGGACTATTTTCAATCCTGTAAGAAAATACTGAATTTTTTTTCTAAAGCACTTGTTGACCATGTATGAGAAATCCCATTGCTCTACATTGTATTTGGTATTGTGAGACTAAACTTTTGGCAATCTGGTAGGTGTATAATGGTGTCTTATTTGGCTTTGTTTTATCTCATAAAGATGTAAAAAAAATGGTTCTTTCCTTTGCCTTTGGGCCCTGTCATCTCTACTTAACTTTGAAGTTGGTTTGTCGCTGCGAGGTTGGTTGATGAGGACACTTACTTTCCAAACATAGCTGCACATAAGTTTTGCCTGGGAAATTAAAAAAAAATTCAAGGTCCCATTTCAAACTGGGGAATAAAAAGTTATGGAGCTAGAGTCCAAGAATCTGTTTCTAACTAGCTGTCAGATGATTACTACACAGCTAAACTTCCACAGATAAGATCCCAGCACAGGGTCCTTGAAACTGAAGGTTGTTCTGTCTGTCTGTACTGTGTCTTCCTAGTCTGGTGAGTGTTTGGCATTTAAAACACACCTCAATTTGGAATAGCCACATATAATTGCTCATAGCCACATGGGGCCAGTGACTGTTATATTGAACAATGCAGATCTATTCAGTAAACTGCTCAGCAATAAGTGTATAGTTTGATACGCATTTTGAACTTTGATATACACTTTGATCTTTCCCATCAGGTTGTATACTTCACGCCTCCCCACGCCCCTTTCTATCAATGCAGGGTCTCACAAAGACTGGCTGTTCGCCTTGGGAGGGACTGGTTAAGAATATGTTACCGAAAATCCATTTATATTATTTTTAAAAATTAGAACATATTTTGTATTCCATCAGTAGAGATGTGGATGTAACAATTGATTTTTGGGGGCTGTTTTTATTGATTCGTTGAAGATTGTAATCACTTTGCACTATCTTAAAATTTAAGGTTTTTTTACTCCAAAATTATTATAGGTTAATTTTTGGCTTAGTGTAGAATGCTTAATTCTGATGTGGAGGTAATTAACAAGCTTTTGTTGGGCACGTGTGACAGTTGATGGGCATGTGGCTAGTGGCTATCATATTGAACGGTGCAGATCTTTTCAGAAAATCGCTCAGTTACATGTAAGTGTATGGTTTGATATGCATTTTAAATACCCCAGAAACTCCTTTCTCGTGTTCTAGTAAGAGGGAGGAAATTTAAAGCATGTAAAGCTGGAGAAAATATACAATCTATTGTGGAGACAGAATGTAAATTTGTGAATAACATTTTTATATTTTTTAACCACACATTAATTAAAGTGTAAGCACCCTTAGTAAAAATTTAAAGATGATAAGATCAGGTTCAACTTTGGAACTAAAAGGAAAAAAGTGTAAGATGGAGGAGATCGCAGAGGTTGAGGTCCTACATCTGCCATACTTGCTGTTTCCTTTTAAAGTAGAGGTAACACTGGTCTCACATGAGCATTGAGGATAGCTTAGGTTTCCTGAAATGTAATAACATTTGTTATACAGAAATGGAAAATGTTAGCACTGGGAGCACTAAGGTATTTGGTTTAAGCAGGAAATAGGTATAGATAAATGTTTTAATGCCATAAGTGGGAAATTCAGAATTCCTGGTTTCTCTTAACTCAATGATATAACTACACTTGAACTGTTCTGTTTTTTTAAAAAACTAACCCAAAAAGTACATTGATGCGTGTCCATGTATTCATGTAATACAGTTGTATGTATACTGCAAAAATAAAAAGCTAAAGAGCTCGCAGACCATAATGGAAATCACTATTGGAAAAGACACCATAAAAAAAGATACAAGACTAAGCCATAGACTGACAGAGATGCTATTTGCAAAAGGTCAGTTTCAGATATATAAAGAATTCTTTTTAAAGAAATCAATGAGAAAAAGACAAGCTGATAGAATAATGGGCAAAGGCTCTAAAGGGAAAACTAAATGTCCAATAGACATAAGAAAAATATTCATCCGGGCTAGTAATCGGGAGAAATACACATTTAAAAAATAGAGAAATAATGTTTTACATTTATTAGCTTGGCAAAAATTAGTAGTCTTGACAGTACCAACTGTTGTCAAGAATGTGGAGCAGTGGAACTCACATTGCTGATAAATACTTAATTAGGAGAGCAATTTAGCAATACTTAGTCAAGTGGATGTTGCTTGACTTAGAGCTTCTACTCTGGGTATTAACATAATGAAATACAATACACAAGGTGAGTAAATAAGGTAGAGCCATGTGTATCAACATAGATAAATGTCAGCAATGTAATACTAAGTGAAAAAAATTGCAGAAGCTTACATTCAGTTTTATACCATTTTTAGTTTAAAATATTCAAAGCAATACCATATGTAAAATACACAAGTAGCAAAAGTATAAAAATATGCACGAGAATGCTACAACAAACTTAAGGCTAGTAATCTTTGTGGGAGGGATGGAAGGAGTAGGGCCAGAGGAGGGGTTTGCACAGGAGGCTTCATTGTATGTGTAGTATTAGAAATACTGGAATATTTCAAGTCCCTGTCGTTCTCCAATACCTCCTTCCTAGAGGTGACAGCATCTAATGGTTTAGTGTCTAGTGTTTCTGGGCCTGTGCATATGGAAGTAGAATAGCATGGGCTCTGGGGTAAGGGTGCCTGGTTGTGCAAGGTGGCTATGATTATTACATGAACCCCTCCTTGTAAAGCACAGTGTGCTGCACTGCCTGGCACACATCTGGTATCTACTGAGCACCTACAATTAGTGAAGTATGATATATAAATGGACTATATGGAGACTATGTTAATGTCTAGCACATAGTGGGCTCATAATAAGTACAGAATAAATGCATATTTAATAAATGAATGTATATACATAGTTTGGATTTTTCTTCTATAACTCGTACCTTTCACTTACTAGTATTTCTTGGTAATCTTCCATATCGAAATATACAGATTTATAAAATTATTTTCGCCACATTTTAAAAAATCTGATTTTAATTTTTAGTTTCAGGTTGGGCGTGGTGACTCATGCCTGTAATCCCAGCACTTTGGGAGGCCGAGGTGGGTGGATCCCCTGAGGTCAGGAGTTCAAGACCAGCCTGACCAACATGGAGAAACCCCGTCTTTACTAAAAATACAAAAATTAGCCAGGCGTGGTAGTGTATGCCTATAATCCCAGCTGCTTGGGAGGCTGAGGCAGGAGAATCGCTTGAACCCGGGAGGCGGAGGTTGCAGTGAGCTGAGATTGTGCCCCTGCACTCCAGCCTGGGCAACAAGAGCAAAACTCCGTCTCAAAAAAAAAAAAAAAAAAAAAAGGAAATTTAGTTTCTTTTTGTGACTTGTTAGTTTCTTCCCTCCTCCCACTATTTTTTTTTTTTTTTTTTTTTTTGAGAAAGGCTCTCGCTCTGTCGCCTTGACTGGAATGCAGTGGCGTGATCACAGCTCACTGCAACCTTGACTTCCAAGGCTCAAGCAATCCTTCCACCTCAGCCTCCCCAGTAGCTGGGACTACTGGTCTGCACCACCATGCCCAGCTAATTTTTGTATTTTTTTGTAGAGATGGGGTTTCGCCATGTTGCCCAGGCGCGAACTCCTGGATTCAAGTGATCCTCCTGCCTTGGCCTCCCAAAGTGTTGGGACTATAGGTATGAGCCACCTCGCTTGGCCCTGATTTTTGAACTGATGTTTATCTTTCTCTTACTGACTTTTCAGAGTTCTTTCTACCTTTTGAATACTAACTGTCTGTTACGTATCTCATGTGTGTATATAGGTTCTTTTTCCTTCCACGTTGTTACTTAGGATGTCTTTAGTATTTTTTTGTTGTTTGTAGAAGTTTTTTATTTTTATGTAGTAAATCCATTCAATATATAAAATTTATATTAAATTATTGTTATATCACATAAGATTATAATCTCTTACATTCTTGTCTAGGATATACATACATACGTATATATATGTACTCTATATATATATATATATATATATATAT
This sequence comes from Macaca mulatta, assembly GCF_049350105.2. Classification (NCBI taxonomy): domain Eukaryota; kingdom Metazoa; phylum Chordata; class Mammalia; order Primates; family Cercopithecidae; genus Macaca; species Macaca mulatta. The sequence continues at coordinate 115,857,554 of NC_133418.1, forward strand.
ATATATATAGTGTTAGTTTTCATAGTTAGGTTATGCTGCAGTAATAAACTATCCCCAAATCTCACAGGCTCAAAACACCAAAGGTCCCTCTTGCTACTTGCCCACTCATGGACTGGCAGGGTAATTTGCTCCTCATCATTTCTGGAACATTGCAGATAGCACAACTCTGAAGATTCTTGTTCTGGCAGTTAAGTGTCCTGGCCGAGAAGCAACACACATCACTTCTGCTAACAATTCACCAACCAAAACTTGTCCCCACAAGGGAGTAGGAAATACATCCTCTGTCTACCCAGAAGGGGAGGAGAACCAGATATAGGTGACTGGTACTAAAGACTATTACAGTTGTGTATGGACCTTTATTCTGTTTGGGGTTTGTTTTTAAATGTGGTAGGCAGTATAATGTAGTGGTCAGGAATTCAAGTTCTAGATCTAGACTACCTGATGAGTAACAAGTTACACTAGTTAAACTGTTTCAGACTTGGTAAGTGGAGATAATAGTAGAGTTCTCCTCATAGGGTTATTGTAAAGATTAAATAGATTATAAATGTAAGGTGCTTAGAATGTTGTGTCAGCTTGGGTCCTCTGAGGAGCAGGTGCCAAGGAGCAATTAGAGAGCAAGTGATGAGCTGGGGAAGTTGTCTGTGAGACAATGCTCTGGGGAGCTGGCAGAGGGAGGGAGAGCTGTGGACTGCAGGACCGGCCCCTCTGGAGGAGAGGGGGAAGGAAGGAAGGCTGGGCAGGTGGAGGCACAGGCTGTCAGTAGTATGGCCTTGGCATGAGTCTGGGCAGGGAGCCTGGCTGTGGGGAAATGAAGTTCTAAGGAGGTCCCAGCATGGCCTTGGCATGAGCCTGGTGATGGGTATCAAGTGTGCTGCAGATGATGCTGCCAGTCAGTTATGCCCCCTGCGGGTGGAGATCTGAGGGGCGTGTACTCATACCTGCCATATAAGCACACGATTAATATTAGCAACGTGGCTTATCAAACGGGAGTGTAACTTGGTTTTTCCAAAAGGAAAACCAGTTACCCCAGCTACATTAATTGGATAATCTAGCTTTTTTTTTTTTTTTCCTACTGACGGGAAATGGAAATGCTGCTTTTCTGTAGATGTGAGATGCTCTATTTGTGTAACAGTCTCCTGTGGATGGCCCTGTGCATGTGTGCTCTGACAGTGTGTAGTGGATCTTCGTGTGTGCGTAAGCTCTTGTGCTTTTGTGCCACTTTATCTGGGGTAAAGTTGTAAATGTTGAATTTCTTGGTAAGGAATATTATGTTTTAAGTTTTGGTGGCCGTTGTCCAATTTTCTTTAAAGAGCTGTCCCAAGGTACAGTCAGATTAACAGTATAGAGCACCAGCTTCCTCATGTCCCCAGCAGCACTGAGAGGTGGAAGATAGTGCCTCACTGATGGTTTATTTCACACTTCGTTACTTATAGTTGAGAGAGAATATTTTTCAGATTTTATTGGACATTGATATTTGTAAATTGTTCTTTCCTTTTGCCCAGTTTTCTATTGAGTGGTTCATAGTTTCTCATGGATATCCAAGAGTTCTGGATATGTAGAGGTGGAGGGTCAATCTCATCACTTTCTTGTTTTAAAAATCTTCCATGGTTTTGTCGTCACTATGGGCTCAAACACCTTGGCATGGCATTCAAAGCCCTCACTTCTGAACCACCCCACTTCCGACCTCATCTCCCATGATCCCTGGCCATGCGGTGCGTTGGCGCTTTCCTGTCTGTGTGCTTCCTTCATGTTGTTTTCTTCCTTAAAATGCCATTTCCCTTTTTCTGCAACACAGTGCTTCTCACACCTTGAGGATCATGAGAACCTATGTTTTCATTTTATTTTTTATGTATATTTTTGGGCCTATCCCCCCAAGGATTTTGATTCAGTGTCCAGAGTGAGACCTGATCTCATTTTCTTTATCTGAATGATGACAATGTTGAAAAGAGATTTCAAAAATTCTGTACAATCCTATATGTGTGTTGTCCTTGACATACTCTTTCTTGGCAAGAATCATACTTTGTCTTGTAATGTATGAATAGATTGATATGGAACAGGGGAGGGGAAGCTGCCCCCTCCGATGGTTGTGGAGATGAGCGGGATTGGGAAGCAGTGCCCGCCTAGCTCGCCCCTCACATGCTTTGTGGCACGCACCCCTTCAGGCTCGCTCTTTTGTGGTGTCTTGAAGGATGTTCTATGTAACCATTAAGAAGATTCTGATGTTGGGTTGACGTTCCTTCTGTATATGTTTATGTTTTCCATTAGGTTCTAAAGTCATCCTGAGCTAGGACTGGGACTCGTGCATTTTTAGATTTCCCATGTTTGCGCATAGTAGATGCTTGGTAAATGTTTGCTATAATTAAATTAGGAGCTATCTGAAAAAGAAAGAAATAAGAGATATTTGAAACAAAGTTTTAAACTGTAAGAAACCATATAGATGTGAGTAGTTAATATGAAGAATACTGATTTTTCCATTTTATTCACTTTTTGCTTAATTAAAAAAATGCTGTTAGAATCCTTTAGAAGGCAAGAAGTGTTAGAACTTTTGGAAAGACATTTTGCTTTTATTGAGTCTGTTTTAAAGAACAATTGTTTCTTAGACAATGTACAACAATGTTCTACTGTTTTTCTCCTTGAAATGTGAGAAAGAGAACATACTTGTCTGTGTCTTAGGCAGAGATATCTCTATGGGTCTGTGGAGATAGCTACATGTAGATAGTGTGATTTGTTCACAATGTAGGTGCCTGAAACACTGATTGTTTTGTTATGTATTTTTTTGCAAGTTCCTAACGTCAATGGATTTTTTCTTTTATTTATAGACTTTAAGGCCTATTATTCCTAAGATTCTATGAGAATGTGTTTCGTAAGAGAGAAATGGAGATTTTTGGCCAGGTGTGATGGTTCATGCCTATAATCCCAGCCCTTTGGGAGGCAGAGGCAGGCAGATTGTTTGAGCCCAGGAGTTCAAGACCATCTTGAGCAACATAGTGAAACTTTGTCTTTCCAAAAAAATGCACAAATTAGCTTGGCATGGTGGTGTGTGCCTGTAGTCCCAGCTACTTGGAAGGCTGAGATGGGAGAATTGCCCAAGCCTGGGAGGTAGAGGCTGCAGTGAGCTATGATTTCACCACTGCAGTGCAGCCTTGGCCACAGAGCAAGACCCTGTCTTAAAAAAAAAAAGGAAAAGGAAATGGAGATTTTTCTCCAGTCTGTCTTTACTTACCATGAGACATTCTTATTTTCTGTCTTTTTGTTTGGGTAGAAAAGAGCAGCAGCAGTCTTACCAGAGTGTATTTCACTTCTATAAGTCAAGAACAGTTTAGTTCCTAGTGAACTATGAGGAAATTTAAAAATTGAGGTTGGTGGACTTGAGCTTTTCGAAGGCTGCTTTGTCCCGTATCTAATTCATTCCTTCCCCTTGGGAGCCGATCCTTGAGATGCCTCAGAGCTTAGCTGCAGGTTCCCACTGTCCACAGTGGTGATGTTTAGGCCACAGTAGACTCCCCTTTATTCCCGTTGCCACAGACTGTCTTGCATCCCACCAGATCCTCCAGCCCCTGGTGCCCTTATAGTCTCAGGGTGCTTGGGGACTTTGACCCCTCCTAGAGCTTTTGCGAAGAAATTTAGTGCTCCTCTTTTTCACCAGTTACAGGGTTCCTTCAGTCATTAAAACAAGTTTCTCTTCCCCTTAACCCATAGGTGCCCTGGGCTTTTTGTTTCTGTGTCTGCAAACCAGTGTCAACCAGATTTTTCCAGGTGTCCTTCTACACCTCTCCCCACGTGGCCACACCTGTTCCCTGCCAGGTGTAGCAGAGACAGTATTGGTGGGCATTGGCCCATCACTTGGAACTTGAGGCTCATCCTTGGGATTTCCCTTAATTTTTGTTTTTGTTTGTAAATTTGGAAGGTCTTAATTTTTGTGTAACCTTTGTGTTTTTGTCCTGAGAATTTCAATGTAACATGACATGAAAAATTCAGGTCTGTGTTGCTAATACAAAATTTTAATTTTTCTTTACAGGTCAACTTTGTAGTGTGCCAACTCTTTGCCTTGCTAGCAGCCATTTGGTTTCGAACTTATCTACATTCAAGCAAAACTAGCTCTTTTATAAGACATGTAGTTGCTACCCTTTTGGGCCTTTATCTTGCACTTTTTTGCTTTGGATGGTAAGTAACTATTTTGATCCTTTTAAAATGAAGACTATTTGGATATATTTGAGAATTGAGTATGTGGAAAGATACAGTATGTAGGGTGTTGTTCTTACATTTACTTAAAACGTTTTTTTTCCAGGCCAACTTTTAAATTTCTATTTTTAAAACAAAAAACAACGAATGGGAAATGGGCTCTCTCCCTCTCTCTTTAGTTTAGTCTTAGAGGAAAATTTACTATTTATAATTTATGAAAAGACAGATGAAAAGTATATAAAAGCATTTTATCCTGTCATGAGTAGTTCTTTACACCTATTTTGCAAATCTTTTATACTGACAGAAAAGCCATTTAAAATGTGTTTTTGTTTGGCTGTTTTTTCTCTGGGCAAGTAGCTTTTAAGAGCCTGATAAAGCCTATTGATAGAACTTTATTGCTATTTTTTAGATTCTGCCATTAGCAAAAAGAGGCTTTTTGTTTGTTCATTTATCTGTTCTTCATGGGGAAGAATTATTTATGGTGGAAAGCTTTTATTTCTGACTTTTCAGATGGATGTTGGTATTTTCTTTCATTAGGTCTCTTTCTCAGTCCTCAGGGCTACCCTGAGAGTCTTAAATACAGAAATACTGTACTTCCTGTTTGTTACAGGAAGTAACAAACAAATGTTAGCTGTGCATGCAGAAGAAATCAGAAGGGCACACTGTCTTGGCAAAACAGCAGAAACTCTCAGTGGCAGTCTCTTTGTGGTCTCTTCCTGAGCTTGCTTTCTTATGTGAGCACTTGTGCTGCATGCTCATCTGCTGTAGTGACAGTGAAGGACTTCTAGACTTGCTCTTCTGCAGATTGTTGTTTGATATCAGAATTCCCTGAGAGGATGAAAATGCACTCACTCGGTCTGTGCCTTAGTAGTTTCTGTTGTGGGTTGTAGAATCTGGGACTTTAATGACGCTTTTGTGTTTGTTCTAGAATGTTGTTTTTTGATGGTTATGAGGATTGGAATACACTGATATTTCTTAATCTAATTTTTGCCTCTGGCAATTGCAAGTGTTTCCTAGAAACTCATGAAAAATTAATTAGGGATAATTTATTCAGTCTCTACCATATTATCTCTGATAGGCACTGCCTTGGTAGACAGTGTTTAGTATTGAGATTTAAATATGACCTCTTAAATAAGACCCAAGTCTGGTCTTTTTTGCTTCATTGATATCACATTTATATCATCACAGTTTTTTAAGGTTTCTCAGGTGATACTATTTAAACTTTTCATAAATCATGCCATGGAGTAGTATATATTTTTCAAACTTTTGATTATGGAGCTTTTCAAACATAAAGGCACAAAGAACAATATAGTGAGCCCTCATATGCCCATCACTCAGCTTCAACAGTTACTAAAATTCTACCATTCTTGTTTTATCTTTTTCAACTTATTTTTGTAGAGTATTTTAAAGCATATCCCAGTCTACGCATTTCATCCACAAATAACTTTGATATTCAGTATATATTTGGGTAGCATATTTCCATAATGCATTGGGAAAGGCTTATAGTTCATATTGGCCAACTCCAGGGGACACCATTCACTCTGTGGTCTATGGAGACAGAGTAGAAGATAAAAATATAAATAGTATCTCCTACAGTTGTATAACATGGAGGTACTGCCAAAGATGAGGAGGCATCTCTTTACTTAAAAATCTTTTACTAAAGAAGTGTTCTCTTGCTGTGAAGCCTTCTTGGATGCCTTGTAACACAATGTCACAAGTAACCCGATGTTGTTAATGTCAGGTAGTCTGAAGTACTTCAAATTATATGTGATAACCAGGATTTCTTCTTTTTTCAATTTTTTAAGACAGGGTCTCACTTTGTTGCCCATGCTGGAGTGCAGTGACGTGATCACAGCTCACTGCAGCCTCAATCTCCTGGGCTCAGGTGATCGATCCTCCCACCTCAGCCTCCTGGGCAGCTGGGATTATAGGCGTGTGCCACCACACCTGGCTAATTTTTTGTAGAGGTGGAGTTTTGCCATGTTATCTAAACTGGTCTTGAACTCCCAGACTCAAGCAGTCTGCCCACCTTGACTTCCCAAAGTGTTGGGATTATAGGCGTGAGCCACTGTGCCCAGCCAGGATTTTTATTTTTATTTTTCAAATGAGTTCTCTATTTTTTTCTTAAAGGAGAAAGCTTTCTGTATTCTTTCTTTGGAAAGAGGAATTGTTTATGCCTCTGTACCATGTGTAAGATCACTCTTTGTTAATTGGAATTAACTAATAGGGATATATTATTTTGATTTGCATTTCAGTATTTTCTTTTGTAGGCTCAAAAACAATTGTATCTGCTATTGATTTTGACAACTTGTCTTTTGGAAAACATGTTAGTACTCTGTAAGTATACAGGCATGCCTCAGAGATATTGCAGATTTGATTCCAGACCACAACAATATAGTGAATATCATAATAAAGCAAGTCACATAAACTTTTTTGGTTTCCCAGTGCATTTAAAAGTTATATTTACCCTATATTCTAGTCTATTAAGTATGCAATATAATTATGTCTAAAAAAATGTACATACCTTAATTGAAAAATTTTTTATTAGTAAATAATACTAAGGATCATCTGGACCTTCAGTGGGTTGTAATCTTTTTGTTGGTAGAAGATCTTGTTTGATGTTGATGGCTGCTCGCTTATCAGTGTTGTCTGCTGAAGGTTTGGGTTGCTGTGGCAAATTCTAAAAAGGCAACAATGAACTTTACCATAGTGATCGACTCTTCTTTTCACAAAAGATTTCTCTGTAGCATGTGATGCTGTTTGATAGCCTTTTACCCACAGTAGAACTTTCAAAATCGGAGTCAAACCCTGCTGCTGCTTTGTCAGCTAAGTTTCTGTAATATTCTAAATTCTGAATTAAAAGTAGAGTCCAAGATGGCTGATTAGAGACTTTCAGTGTGCCTCAGCCACTTGGAAATAGCATGGTAGTACATAAAGATCAACTCTCTGAACTTTAATTCAAGAAGGAAAACAGAAATTCACCAGAATTGTGAAGGACACCTCAGATCCTGAAGGGAATGCTGGCAAACAGCCCCTGTGATAGCATCCAGTTGATAAAAGTGAGTGAAGCCCCAGTAAGTGAGAGAGGCAGGGAGCCCTTCTCTGTTGCTCACTTTTCCACTGAGGATCTGAGCAACCCACTCTGAGGGAGAGCACTTTGTTTCTCCCAAGCCCTGGAGCCAACTTGGGAAGAGGGTTTGAGACACTGTGAGAAACAGACATCATGAAAAGCTGCAGACATTCTCCCAGACCTGAGATGGAAAACAGGACACAATTTTTAATCCAGGCACGTATGAAGCCAGCCATTCCTTGGTGACTCAGCAGCATGGCCGTGCAGGCATTTCAGTCTTGGGCCAGAGATTAGAGCACCTGCTCTGGAGTGGGGTAGGGGCCTCCACAGCTAGAACTGTGGAAAGCGCCTCAGCTGTAGGGCTAGAATTGTGCTTTCCTCCACTGCAAGACTGGGTCAGGAGGAGAGCTGCTAAGTTGCAGTTTCTCCTGGGCAGCAAGACTTGCAGCCAAGGCCAGCTTGGTGACCTGAAACTGATCCATGTGTGCCATTATTGGGTGCCCCACTCTGTTCTACTGATACTGTGGTATGACAGGCCCTCTCTACTCCACCTGCAGGCAGAAATCCAGACATTTGAGAGCACCTGTTTGCCTGGACCAGCAGACTGAGCCACCCCATCCCTCCTGGACATAGATTGTGGTGCAGTGAGGCTCTCTCTGCTCCACACCCAGGCAAATCTACAGGCATTTAGACCTTCTGCTTCTCTGGTTCAGCAGCCTGAGCCGCCCCACTCTTCCTGGACGTAGATTGTGGTTCAAGGGGACCCTCTGTGTTCCATGCCCAGGCAGGTTTCCAAGCATATGGAATGGCAACTCTTCTAGATTAGAAGTTTAAGCCATCTCCCATTCCTGTGTAGAGAACATGGAGCCCAGATGGTTTCCCAGCTGCATGTCTAGGCACAATCCTGCGTTCTTGGTGGCTGCCCTCTGGATTCTCCCTTGGCACTAGTGTCTGTGCTTGCCACTGGGGGATCTGTAGGCCAGCCTGCTCTGTTTGGCCCTGCTGTTTGTGGCCCCTGTCCCCCTGGGGCTGAGTAGGGAGCTCAGACCACTGTATACTCCACAAACCAGCTTATTGCCTGAGGCAGTAGAGAGCTTCTGCCAATAAACAAGGATCAAGTATATACTCTGTGTTGGCTGCAGCCAGCTTTCACTTATAAGCACCATCTGTGGGCTTGTAGGTTGAACTTCACAGCCCAATCTCATTAAGGAGGGAGAAAAAGGAAAAAGGAAAGAAAAAATAACATGACAGGGAAAGAAAGAAAAAGAAAAAAACTTACCTGCATGAAAATAATTACAGAAATTAGAAGTGCCAGCATCTCTAGATGAGAAAGAACCAGTGCAAGAATTTTGGCGTTATGTAGTGACACCACCAAATGATTGCACTAGATCTCCAACAATGGACCCTAACCAAAATGGAAACTCAGAAATGACAGATAAAGAATCAAATCATGGATTGCAAGGAAGCTCAGTGAGATCCAAGACAAAGTTGAAAGTCAACACAAAGAAACTTCTAAGGCAATCCAGGAAATGAAGGAAGAGATAAACATCTGTAAAAGAAATCAGTCAGAGCTTTTGGAATTGAAAAACTCACTCAAGGAATTTCAAAATACAGTTGAAAGCTCTATCAATAGACTGGACCAAGCAGAGAAAAGAATTTCAGAGCTTGAAGACCAGTCTTTGGAACTAACCCAATCAGACAAAAATAGAAAAGAATTTTAATAAATGAACAAAATCTTCAAGAAATATGGGATTATGTGAAGCAACCAAATGTACAAATTATTAGCATTCCTGAGAGAGAAGGAGAAAAAGTAAACAACCTGGAAAATGTATTTGAGGAAATAATTCAAGAAAACTTCCCTAATCTTGCTAGAAGTAGCCATCCATATATAAGAAATCCAGAAAACATCTGCAAGATAGTATATAAAATGAGTAACACCAAGGCGTATAGTCACCAGACTGTCCAAGGTCAGTGCTAAGGAAAAAAATCTTAAAAGTAGCTTGAGAAAAAGGGCAAGCCATATACAAAGGGAACCCCATCAGGGCTAACCTTACAAGCCAGGACAGATTGGAGAGCTATTTTCAGCATTCTTAAAGACATTCCAACTAAGAATTTCTCAACCCACCAAACTAAACTTCTTAAGTGAAGGAGAACTAGACTCTCTTCTAGACAAGCAAGCACTAAGGGAATTTGTTACTATCAGACCAGCCTTAGCTCCTTAAGGGAGTTCTAACACAGAAACAAAAGAACAATACCTGCTACCACAATAACAACATAAATATGTAGCCCACAGACCCTGTAAAGCAGCCACACAATAGAAACTACAAAGCAACCAGCTAACAATGTCATGATAGAATGAAAACCTCACATATCAATATTAACTTTGAATATAAATGACCTACATGCTCCACTTAAAAGGCACAGAGTGGCAGGTGGAATAAAAACAAAAGACTCATTCTTGTGCAGTCTTCAAGAGACCCATCTCACACATAATGACACCCATAGGCTCAAAGTAAAGGGTTGGAGAAAGATCTACCATGCAAATGGGGGGTGGAAAAAAAACGCAGAGGTTGCTTGCTATTCTTATATATGATAAAACAGACTTTAAACCAGCAGCAGTTAAAAAAAAAAAGGGGGGGTATTACATAATGAATCCTACATGCATAAAATCATAAAATTACGTACAATTCTACCTGAATAAAATTACATAAAATTCTACCTCTCAAGGGTTCAACTCAAGAAGAAGACTTAACTATCCTAAGTATGTACATGCGCAGCATTGGAGCACTTAGATTGATAAGACAGGTACTTCTAGACCTATGAAAAGACTTAGCCACACAATAATAGTGGGGAACTTTAACTCCCACTGACAGCATTAGACAGATCAATGAGGCAGAAAACTAATAAATTAACTCTGGACTTATAGTCATCACTTGACTAAGCGGACCTAATAAACATTACAGAATGCTCCACCCATCAGCCACAGGATATATGTTCTTATCTGCACATGGAATGTACTTCAAGATCGACCACATGCTCAGGCATAAAGCAAGTCTCAATACCTTCAGAAAAACTGAAACGATACCGTCTATGCTCTTGGACCACAGTTGAGTAAAAATGGAAATCAATACCAAGAAGATCTCTCAAAACCACACAATTACATGGAAATTAAACAATTTGCTCCTGAATTGCTTTTGAATAAACAATGAAATCAAGGCAGAAGCTTAAAAATTCTTTGAAATAAATGAAAACAGAGACACAATATACCAAAAGCTCTGGGATGCAGCAAAAGCGTGTTAAGAGGAAAGTACACAGTGATAAACATCACTTCAAAAAGTTAGATCTCAAAATAATGATCTAACATCACACCTAGAGGAGCTAGAAAAACGAGAACAAACTAACCCCAAAGCTAGCAGAAGAAAAGAAGTCACTAAAATCAGAGCTGAACTGAATGAAATTGAGACCCAAAAATCCAACCAAAGACCCAACAAAACCAAAAGTTTGTTCTTTAAAAGGATAAACAGGGCCAATAGATTGCAAGCTAGATTAACAAAGAGAGGAAATCCAAATAAGCACAATCAGAAATGACAAAGGTGACATTACAGCTGATCCCACAGAAATACAAAAAGATCCTCAGAGACTATTATAAACATCTCTGTGCACACAAACTAGAAAATCTAGGGGAAATGGATAAATTCCTGGAAATACACAGTCTTGTAAGATTGAATCAGGAAGAAATTGAAACACTGAACAGACTAATATTGAGTTCTAAAATTGAACCTGTAATGAAAAACCTACCAACCACAAAAAAAGCCCTTGACCAGATAGATTCACAGCTGATTTCTATTAGATGTATAAAGAAGAGCTGGTGGCCGGGCATGGTGGCTCACACTTGTTATCCCTGTACTTTGGGAGGCCAAGGCGGGTGTATTACCTGAGCTCAGGAGTTTGAGAACAGCCTGGCCAACATGGGAAAACCCCATCTCTATTAAAAATACAAAAATTAGCCAGGCGTGGTGGCACACGTCTGTAATCCCAGCTACTTGGGAGGCTGAGGAGGCTTGAGCTCGGGAGACAGAGGTTGCAGTGAGCCAAGATCATGCCACTGCACTCCAGCCTGGGCAACAGAGTGAGACTCAGTCTCAAAAAAAAACTGGAATCGTTTTATTGAGAACAGGAATGAGAGAAGGATATCCCCTCTCACCACTCCTGTTCAACATAGTTCTGGAAGTGCTAGCCACAGCAATTAGACAAGAGAAAGAAATAGAAGGCATCCAAATAGGAAAAGAAGAAATCAAACTCTTGGTCTTTGCTGATGATATGATTCTATACTTAGAAAACCCTAAGGACTCCTCCTTAGGAAGAGTTAGAACTGATAAATAAGGCTGTTAGAACTGATAAATGATTGTAGCAAGATTTCAGGCTACAAGATCGATGTACAGAAATCAGCAGCTTTTCTATATACCAATAATGTTCAAGCTGAGAGCCAAATCAAGAATGTAATCTCATTTACAATAGCCACACAGACAAAAAAAAAATACCTAGGAATACATCTAACTAGGGAGGTGAAAGATCTTTACAAGGAAAGCTTCAAAACACCACTAAAATAAATCATAGATGACACAACAAATGGAAAAACCTCTCAGCTTATGGATTGGAAGAGTCAATGCCACTAAAATGGCCATACTGCCCAAAGCAATTCCTATCAAACTACCAACGTCATTTTTCACAGAATTGGAAAAAACTATGCTAAAATTCATATGGAACCAAAAAAGAGCCCAAATAGCCAAAACAATCTTAAGCAAAATGAACAAAGTTGGAGGCATCACACTACATAACTTAAAACTATACTATAAGGATACAGTAACCAAAACAGCATGATAGTGGTACAAAACAGATATAAACCAATGGAACAGAATAGAGGACTGCAAAATAAAGCCACACACCTACAGCCATCTAATCGTCAACAAAATTGACAAAAATAAAGAGTGGGGAAAGGACTCCCTAGTCAATAAATGGTGCTGGTATAATTGGCTAGTCATATGCAGAAGAAAGAAACTAGACCCCTGCCTTTCACCATGTACAAAAATTAACTCAAGATGGATTAAAGATTTAAATGTAAGACCTCAAACTATAGGAATCCTGGAAAAAAAAAAGTAAAGAACATCATTTTATCTGGGCATTGACCTTGGGAAAGGATTTATGATTAAAGTCCTCAAAAGCAATTGCAAGAAAAACAAAAATTGACAAGTGGAACCTAATTAGAACCAAAAAGCTTCTGCACAGCAAAAGAAACTATCAACAGAGTAAACAGACCACCTACAGAATGGGAGAAAATATTTGCTAACTATAGATTTGACAAAGGTTTAATATCCAGAATCTATAAGGAATTTAAACAGTTGAACAGGCAAAAAGCAAATAATCCCATTAAAAATGGGCAAAAGGCATGAAAAGACACTTTTCAAAAGAAGACATACAAGTGTTCAACAAACATGAAAAATTACTCCGCATTATTAATCATCAGAGAAATGCAAATCAAAACCATGACAAGATACCATCTCATACCAGTCAGAATAGTTATTATTAAAAAGTCAAAACACAATGGATATTGGCAAGGCTGTGGAGAAAAGGGAATGCTTCATACAACGTTGGGAAAGTAAGTTAGTTCGGCCACTGTGGAAAGCGGTTTGCAGATTTCTTAAAGAACTTAAAACAACTACAGTTTGACCCAGCAATTCCATTACTGGGTATATACCCCAAGGAAAACGAATTATTCTGCCAAAAAGACACATGCTTTTCCCTGTTAATCACAGCACTATTCACAATAGCAAAGACATGGAATCAACCTAGATGCTCATCAATGCTGGACTGGACAAAGAAAATGTCGTACATATATACCATGGAATACCACACAGCTATAAAAAAGAATGAAATCATGCCCTTTGTGGCAACATGGAGTTGGAGGCCATTATCCTATGCAAATTAACATAGGAACACAAAACCAAATATTGCATGGTCTCACTTATAAGTGGGAGCTAAACATTGGGTACTCATGGACATAGAGATGGCAACAATAGTCACTAGGGACTACTAGAGATGGGAGATAAGGAGGGGAGCAATAGTTAAAAAACTGACTGTTGGGTACTATGCTTAGTACCTGGGTGATGGGATCATTCATACCCTAAAACCTCATCATTATGGAATATACCCAGGTACTGCACATGTATCCCCTGAATCTAAAATAGAAGTTGGAAAGAAAATGTTTTTGTTGTTATTCCAACAATGTTCACAGTATCTTTACCAGGAGTAGACTCCATCTGAAGAAATCACTTTCTTTGCTCATGAAGTTTTGTCATGAGATTGCAGTAATCAGTCACATCTTTAGGCTTAACTTCTAGTTTTCCTGCTATTTTCCACCACATCTGCGGTTACTTACTCCACTGAAGTCTCGAACCCCTCAATGACATCCATGAGAGTTGGAATCAACCTCTTCCAAACTGTTGCTAATGTTTATGTTTTGACCTCCTCCCATGAATCACAAATGTATTTAGTGGCATCTAGAATGGTGAATCCTTTCCAGAAAGTTTTCAATTTAGTTTGCCTAGATCCATCAGAGGAATCACTATCTATGGCAGCTATAGCCCTACGAAGTGCATTTCTTAAATAACGAGACTTGAAAGTCAGAATTACTCCCTGAGCTGCAGGCTGCATAATGGGTATTGTGTTAGCAGGTATGGAGATGGCTTCTTTCCTTAAACATCATGAGCCAGTATCTGCTACTTTCAAAATTTTCTTTTACAGCTTCACCTCTCTCCACCTTACTAGAATTGAAGAGAGTTAGGGTCTTGATCTGGACTGGGCTTTGACTTAAGGAATGTTTGGCTGGTTTAAGCTTCTGTCCAGACAATTAAACTTTCTCTATGTTAGCAGCAATGCTGTTGTGCTTTCTTATCATTTGTGTGTGTTCAGTGGAGTAGCACTCTCAGTTTCCTCCCATAACTTTTTCTTTGTATTTACAACTGGTGTAAGAAGCTTAGCTTTCAGCCTGTCTTGGCTTTTGACATACCATCATCACTAAGCTTAATCATTTTTGGCTTTTGATTTAACGGTGAGAGACATACAACTTTTCCTTTCACTTGAACACTTAGAGGCCATTGTAGGTTAATTAATTGGCCTAATTTAAATAATTGTTGTCTCTCCGGAATGGGGAAGCCTCAGGAGAGGGAGAAAGACAGAGGAAGACAGAGACTGCTGGTCAGTGGAGCAGTCAGAACACACCTAACATTTATCAATTAAGTTCTTATGTGGGCACAGTGTGTGGTGCCCCAAACGATTACAGTAGTAACATCAAAGATTGCTGATCACAGATCACTGTAGCAGGTAAAATAATATTGAAAAAGTTTGAACTATTGTTGAGAATTACCAAACTGCGACAAAGAGACATGAAGTCCCAGCACGTGCTATTGGAAAAATGGTGCCAAGAGGCTGACACGATGCAGGGTTGCCACAAACCTTCAAGTTGGAAAAAATCTCAGTATCTGCAAAGCACAGTAAGGCAAAGTATAGTAAAACAAGTCATGCCTGTAACTTATCATTTACCTCCTTCTCTTTGGTCTTAGTTTTTTTTTAAAAAAAAAAAAAAAAAAGAGAAAGATCATCTGCAAGTTCCTTTTAAGTGAGAATTAATTTAGACTTCAATTATTTATTTAAATGTCTTTCATAATAACACCATATGGTAATGGGATAGAGCTTAAACTCTGAAGTCAGGCAAACCTGTATTCCAGTGTGGCTGCCTTGGTCTGGTGGCTGTATGACTTTGGACATGTTATTAGCCACTCTGAGCTTCACTTTCCTCATCTGTGAAATAGAACCAATGATTACTGTGAGAAGTAAATCTGTAAAACTACGGAAAGAACATGGTGTGATAGCTAGTTATTATGAACATGGAAAGTTACTCAGAGTCATTCATCTGTTATTACCATCATCCAGAGTGATGCAGGTTGGAAATTTTTGTGTTTATCTCTTTTTTAGCATATATCGTACAGTATTGAAGTAATCTATTCTTGTCTTTCTGTCTAGACTGGGAGCTCTATGAGGACATAAACTGTGTCTCATTGATTCTTGTATTTCTAGTGTTCAGTACAGTGCCTTTCAGATGGTGGACATTCGGTAAAGATTAGTGGAACAATTGAGGTGTTTTCAACCTTTTTTTAAAACTGTTTTTTTTTTGTTTTTTTTTTTTTTGCTAAAAATAAACCTTATACTTGCCTTTAGTGTGACTTGAAATTCAGAAGACTTAAAATGTGGTATCTGAAAACAAACTAATGTTTTGTGACAAAGCATTGTTTTATTTTCCAAGTGCTTATTAGGTAGCTTAAAAGATTATGATATACAGCTTATGGGGTTCCATTCTACCTGACTGCATTCCCTGGAGAATCAGCCAGTGGATAAATTGCCCTGAAACAACTTGAGTTTTGATGTGAGTTGGAATATACTGACTAGATATATGATCTTAGTTTCCTCAGTTCTGAAATTATGAGGGTTGGATTGTAATAGACTTTTAACATATCTGTCTTTAATTTTTAGTTTACTAATAATACTTAATAGTTGAGTGCTTACTACGTGCTAGATAACCCTGCCAATGCTTTTCATGTATTATCCCTTAATCCTGAAAAATCTCAAGTGGCTACTGTGTTTATTATGGTCACTTTACAAATGAGAACAAGCAGAGTAGCTCAGTACAGAAAATTATGAAGAATATCAACAGTGCATTCACTGAGTAGAAAAGCAACTGAATGCTTGTTGCGGAGGTCAGTGAGATAGAGGTAAATGCAGATTCATCTTCTACTGCTAAACTTGGATTGTTGCAACAACGAAGGCTTACACAGCAGGAGGCTGCCCAAATGTTAAACTGCACTCCAAAGAGGGCCAAACATATCACCTGAATGGCTATGTCCGGAGAGGAGGGGCCACCTTAAGGTGATATGAGACACCATATCACCGTTTGAGAAGACTCGTAGCTTCTCAAGTTGTGATATATCCCTCATGTTTCAAGAAATTTAACATAGCAAAGGAGCACTTTTTTCCCCCAAGAGTCCTTAAAAATGTGTTTTCCGTGTTTAAGATAAGTACCTCTATTGAGTTCTACTCTCAATTTAAGAAGCCCTTGAAGGTGTTCTAGCAGCCCTTGTCACCTTTTCCCACGAAGTCAGAAGTCAGCCAGTGAACTGCTAGTGTTGGCAACAAATAAGAAGTAGATCATTAATTTGAAAAGTGTGTGTTTTAATTGTTTTTTAAAAAAACTTTCTTCTATTTCCTTTTATACTCATTTAGGTTTTTCTGCTTCCTCTGATTATAATAGTTTTTTTAAAAAAGGCCACCATTTTTTCATTGCGTGTGTGTGTGTGTGCGTGTCAGTCAAACACGTAGACTGACCTCTTCTGTACAACAGGTCAAATAAGTTTCTCCTACGGGCCTGCCTTGGAGACTATTACTGATTTATAATATTTCTATGGAAAAATGTGTTCAAAATTTTGCGTAACTTTTCCACATTGGAGGTGCCTGTTATTCCATATGGATTAAGTTTAAAAGTTATTTTGATTATAGGTTAACACCCTCAGTAGTAGTTTAAAATTAAAGTAGATTTAGAGATTCAAGAGAAAACAGAAAATACTTTAAATTGTGCCTGATGATTTGAAAATTTTATTTTAAATTGTTCGTGCCACCAAAGGGGAAAGAAATTAGAAAGAGTGTGTGCGCATGCATGGACATGCATAAATTAGGGATGGTTTTGATGGATTTTAGTCACAGACATGCTGATCATATTTTGCCTGAATTTTGTGAAATGAGTATATTTATATAATATTCCAATATTCTTGAAATCCTCATTTAATGGTGGATTTCAAGAATACTGGAATATTAGAAAATACTGTGTCATGGGCTGGGTGCGGTGGTTCATGCCTGTAATCCCAGTACTTTGGTAGGCCGAGCTGGGCGGATCACGAGGTCAGGAGTTTGAGACCTGCCTGGCCAACATAGTGAATCCCTGTCTCTACTGAAAATACAAAAAATTAGCTGGGTGTGGTGGTGGGCGCCTGTAATCCCAGCTACTTGGGAGGCTGAGATAGGAGAATTGCTTGAACCCGGGAGGCCGAGGTTGCAGTGAGCCGAGATCACGCCATTGCACTCCAGCCCAGGCGACAGTGTGAGACTGTCTCAAAAAAGAAAAGAAAAGACTGTGTCATGTTAGCCAGAATGTTTGTAGATATGTTACAGCAAATTAAAATTAGTGAATTCAATTTATATAAGGAAGTTTATTTGACTTGAGCCATCATGTATTCAGAAGAAGTGGATTTGAGTATACCCTTTTCTTTTGTAAATTCTAATATTTAGTACTTTTTTGTTGTTTTGTCAGTCATACTGTTAAAAAGGTAGAGGCGGAGTACAAAGTTGGTATTGGAGAAACTAGCTTGGGAAAACAATTGATGTTCTGTCAGGATGATCCTGAAATTCATATTAATTACTTTTTAAAATAATTGTGCCTTGAGTTATAAAGAAAGCTATAATCCTGAGCCACGTAATCCCACATAGCTTCCATGCAGCCAGGAGACATGGAGTGCTGGGCACTGGGCATGGCTTTAGGCCTTGTTTTTTTCCCCCCAGCTCTTCTGGAGCCTGTGGTATGTGACTCCCTCTTTAGGGTATCCACAGGATTTTAGTCTTCTGAGATTTCATTCCTTATTTTTTTCTGGGAATATTCTGTGTTGTGCGTAAGTATTTTTTAGCTTAATTCACTTCAGCTTGATGTTTGTGACTTGGCATCCCTCTTCTAATAGTGCTCTTACTTTTTATAGGTATGCCTTACACTTTCTTGTACAAAGTGGAATTTCCTACTGTATCATGATCATCATAGGAGTGGAGAACATGCACAAGTAAGTATTCACTTTATTCACATGCAAATAGATATTTCACTTGAATAGAATTGCATCAGAATAGAATTTTATTCATTACATTAAAAGTAATTCTGAATTGTGATAACTTTTTAAAGAAGAATTGTCATAAATACAAAAATAAAATCATTGGTATGCATCATTCTTCTTTTTACTTAAAGCACCGTTGACATTTTGGGATGGATGATTCATTGGCGTTCAGGACTAACCCGTGCTTTCTTTGTAGGATGTTAGGTAGCATTCCTGGCTTTCACCCCCTAGATGCCAGTAGCACCCCTTGAGCTGTGACAACCATAAATGTTTCCAGATATTTTCACATGTCTCTTGGAGGAGTGAAATTGCCTACTGTTAAGAACCACTGGCTTAGTCGGTAGGTGATAGCTGTGGAGAGATGCAGTGAAGTGAGTAGACTGGAGAGAGATTTAGAAGGACCGGTAGGAGATAAGGTGTCAAGGATGACTTCTGTGTTTCTGGCTTAAACAGTAGGGTAGATGGCAGCACTGTCTTCTGAGGTGGGGAGCCCTGAAAGTGGGGAGCATGTTGAGGGTGGCATAGAGCATTTCAAGCATTTCAGCCCCTAAACAGTGGTTGGTATATAGTAAACACTCAATGGATTTTTGCTGTGTAAGTGGATGCTGACTTTAAGATATCTGTAAGACGTGTAATAGGAGATAGGTAACTAAGGAGACATATAGTAGGAGCTGAGTAGCTGGGCTAGAGGTGGAAATTTGGGAATAGAGATGGATAAAATGTACTTGACTGAAAACCCAGGGACAGAGTCTATCAGCAGATCCTGCTGGGTGTTCTGCAATATCTGAGCTATGATGTGTGACATATGTACCATATTTCTGAATTCTGAATCACATATGTCTGCAAAAACTTTGTATAAGGAATCAAACCTATGGCTTTTATTAGCTTTTTTCTAAGTCTCATTTTATTTTGCATTTTCCGTGTTTGGCACTGTCAGTCACTACCTCTGTTGTGATGTGCACTGTCTTCTCCATTTCCATTGACATCGCCTGCACTGACTTTTCTTTTTCCTCTGTAAACCAGCCCTTACAAGTACCTGATGTTTTGATTTTAATTTTTATAAGAGGAGAAAGGGTATTTAGATAGTGTTTCAGATGAAGCAATTTTTATAGGCTTATGACCCTATTTTTAAAAAAACTTGTACCTCTGACGGGTTCAAAGTGATGCTACAATTAATATCTGATGCAGAAGATATTAATCAGGTTTAGATTACATTAGATTACAGAAAAGAAGGGACTTACATACATTTTGGCTAAAGCAAAAGTAATATGCTTTTCAGTTGGAAGGTTAGTCAATTCATGTTTAGCAATGGGAAATTGTTTCTTTTTCTTTTTTTTTTTTCTTTTTTTTATTATTATACTTTAAGTTCTAGGGTACATGTGCATAACGTGCAGGTTTGTTACATATGTATACTTGTGCCATGTTGGCGTGCTGCACCCATCAACTCGTCAGCACCCATCAACTCGTCATTTATATCAGGTATAACTCCCAATGCAATCCCTGCCCCCTCCCCCGTCCCCATGATAGGCCCTGGTGTATGATGTTCCCCTTCCCGAGTCCAAGTGATCTCATTGTTCAGTTCCCACCTATGAGTGAGAACATGCGGTGTTTGGTTTTCTGTTCTTGCGATAGTTTGCTGAGAATGATGGTTTCCAGCTGCATCCGTGTCCCTACAAAGGACACAAACTCATCCTTTTTTATGGCTGCATAGTATTCCATGGTGTATATGTGCCACATTTTCTTAATCCAGTCTGTCACTGTTTCTTAGTTGCAGTCTGTGAAGTAAACTTTGTGATACTTTAGACCTGCATTGTTCAGTGTGACAGCTACTAGTGCACATGTGACTGTGTAAGTTTAAATTAATTAAAATTTAAAATTCAGTTCCTTAGTTACACCAGCCACATTTCAAGTGCTCACTAGCCACATATGGCTAGGGGCTACATTGGACAGTGCGGATAGAGAACATTTCTGTCATTGCAGAAAATGATATTGGATAGTGCTGCTTTAGAGACATACAGTTGTATAAAATTAGTAACGTTACTCTTTTACAGTAAGTATTCAGGGAGATAATGCTACTTGCTTATATGATGCTGATATTTAGGTTAGAATCTTGGTGTTGTAATTTGACACTATTAGTGTAGAAGATTAGGGCAGGTAAGTAAGATTTGCCATGTGAGTAAATTGCTAGGGTTGGCAGTAAATAGTAGGTGGATAATTAATTTGAAAAGTACGTATTTTGATTTCTTTTTTAGCTCCCTTCTATTCAGCTTATATCCATATATATTTTTCTATGAATTTACTTTTTTACTTTTTTTCTTATTATCTGAATACGGTCTTTTTTTTTTTTTTTTTTTGCTTAGGCCTTTATAGTAATTAGAAATGTTTAATGGGTCAGACCAAATACACTAAATGGGACTTAGAGCATTTTTATGTGTTGTCCAAAGTGATTGTTTATGTGCAATACAATCTGTTTATTTCTAGTTTTACATGGTATATATTTCTTATATTATATTTTAATATATTTCTTTGACTAGCTAGAGTTTCAGTCTTTAAAATGAAAGATTTGAACTTATCTGAGTACTGAACAGTTTTTAAATTCTTACCTCTCTCTGCTTTATGATTTTTTTTTGCTTTATACTCTTTATGAGATATTCATAATGTAGTTATTGTACTTGCTTTGATTGACCCATGTATAAATACAAATATATATAATATATATTATATATGTATATATACACATGCACATACATACTTTATTTTTGTAATTCCCTTTAATGCCTCTATAGTATGTTTCATTATTCTGATTCATATCTAGATATTTCACCTTTAAAATGTAATCTAGGCCGGGCACCTTTAAAATGTAATCTACAGGCTCACACCTGTAATCCAGCTCTTAGGGAGGCCGAGGCAGGTGGATCACTTGAAGCCAGGAGTTTGAGACGAGCCTGGCCAACATGGGGAAACCCCATCTCTACTAAAAATACAAAAAATTAGCCAGATGTGGTGGCATGCCTGTAATCCCAACTACTCGGGAGGTTGAGGCAGGAGAATCACTTGAACCCGCAGGTGGAGGTTGCAGTGAGCCGAGATTGTGCCACTGCATTCCAGCCTGGGTGACAGAGTGAGACCTTGTCTCAAAAAATAAAGTAAAATAAAATGTAATCTATTCTAAAATTCAGTGCTTTTTCCTAGTCTGCATATAAGCTTTGAAATTTTTGAGGAAAACATTGAACAGTTGAGGTAATAGAGACAAAGAAAAGAGTGTTGGGGATGGAGTATCCTATATGTCTTACTTTGAAGTGCGGTAATGATACACCTTAAGCTGCATGTCTGATAACAGAAGTTTATTTTTCCCAGTTCTGGAGTCTGGGCTGTCCAAGATCAAGGTGCTGATAGATTTGGCATCTGGCAAGGACCTGCTTCCTGGTTCGTAGTCAACGATCTTCTCTCTAACCTCACATGGTGGAAGGGGCAGGAGAGATCTAGATGTCTTCTAGAAGGCACTAATCCCACACATGAGGGTTCTATCCTCATGACCTAATCAACTCCAAAAGGACTCACCTCCAAATATCCTCATATTGGGGATTAGGTTTCAACATACGAATTTTGGGACACTCTATAGCACTATATATTATGATATTAATTCCCCTTATTTGACATAGCAGGAATTTAAGTTTCACCATATTCACCCAGCACTTCTGAGAGCAGATTTGACAGATTATCTTTATAAAGATCCAGATAGTGAACTTTCAGCTTGCAGGACATACAGCCTCTGTCGCTATTCCACTCTGCTGGCGTCGTGCAAAGGTATCCATAGACAACATGTAAGCGAGAAGTGTGGCTGTGCTTCAGGAAAACTTTATTTACAAAAACAGGTGGTGGACTGGATTTGGCTAACTTGTATTCTAAGCTAACTTGTATTCTAACAGGGATTTTTAAAAAGAGCAGGAGGCAGAGAGAAACCTTTGCTACTAGCTTCAAAACTAGAAGTTTAAGTTTGCTAAGTGGTAATTTTAAACTTGCTAGAGCACAAATAATGAAATATGTGAACTTTTAAAAATTAATGACTTACAGTCGGGGGTGGTGGTTCACGTCTGTAATCCCAGCACTTTGGGAGGCTGAGGCAGGTGGATCACAAAGTCAGGAGATCGAGACCATCCTGACTAACACGGTGAAACTCCGTCTCTACTAAAAAATATAAAAAAATTAGCCAGGTGTGGTGGCGGGCGCCTGTAGTCCCAGCTACTCGGGAGGCTGAGGCAGGAGAATGGCATGAACCCAGGAGGCAGAGCTTGCAGTAAGCCAAGATGGCGCCACTGCATTCCAGTCTGGGTGACAGAGCGAGACTCCGTCTCAAAAAAATAAAAATAAAAAAAATGACTTATCATGGATTATTGTTCTGAAGCAGTTGATTTTTTAAATGCTGATTGAACTGTTTGCCTTTCCCTTGGTATAGCTGTTGTGTAAAAGGGAAGTAAAATAATGTAAGGCCTGATATTTAACAGTTGAAGTGAGAACTATTATTCAAAACAATGTAAAAGAGATAGTTAAATCACAGGATGTAAGATCAGTATACAAAAATCAGTGTTATTTCTGTATGTCAGAAATGAATAGTCCAAGTAAAATTGTAAAAATTCACTCACAGTAGCACGAAAAAGAACAATATGCTTAGGAATTAGCAAAAGAAGTGCAAGATCACTACACTGGAAGGAAGAAGCATTGCTGAGAGAAATGAAAGAAGACCTAAATAAATGGGAGAGACACCATGTTATGGATAGGGAGAGTCAGTTCTTGTTAAGATGGCAGTGCTTTCACTTCCACATTTGAGCAACAGGTTCAGTGCAATCCCTGTCAGAATTCCAGCGAGCTGTTTTGTAGAAATTGGCAAGCTGATCCTAAAATTTAAATGGAAATAAAAAGAATTTAAGATAGCCCCCCAAAAAGAAAAAAGTCAAAGGCCTAGACTATCTCATTACAAAACTTACCACAAAGCTACAGTAATCAAGACACTGTAGAGATAGACATGTAAATCAGTTGAACAAAATATGGTCAAATGATTGTTGACAAATGTGTGAGGGCAAGGCACTAGGGAAGGGATTATCTTTTCTACAAATGATGCCATAAATTAGATATACACACTCAGGCCAGGCATGGTGGCTCTCGCCTGCAATCCCAGCACTTTGGCCGACTGAGGTGGGAGGACTGCTTGAGCCCAGGAGTTCAAGAGCAGCCTGGGCAACATAGTGAGACCCTATCTCTAGAAAATAAAAGTTATATGCATGGAAACAAGTAAATAATAAATCTTGAGCCCTGCCTCAGAGTGTACACACAAATTAACTCAAAATAGACCAGAGACCTACATGTGAGAAAAAACTATACAACCTCTAGGAAAAAATAGAAGTAAATATATTTGACATTGGATTAGGCAAAGGTATGACATTAAAAGCACAAAATAAAAACAAAAGTGTAGTTTGGACTTAATGAAAAGCCACAGACTAAAATAAAATACTTGCAAAATATGTATCTGATAAAGGATTTTATCCAGAATATTTAAAGAACTCTTACAACTCCATATTAAGAAAACAAGCTACCCAGTTAAGAAAGGGGCAAAAGATTTGAATAGGCATTTCATCAAAAAAGATACATAAATGCAAAGTGAGCATATGAAAGATACTCAGCATCATTAGTGATTAGCAAAATGCAAATGCAAACAGCAGTGAGGTACCAGTTCACACGCACAAAGAGCAGCAGCACGAAGTGTGGGTGATGCTGTGGGGAGGGTGGAAACTTCACACATCGCTGCTGGGAATATAAAATGGGGCAGCCGCTGAGGGAAAGAGTTTGTGGTTCCTTAAAATGTTAAACATACACTTCCCATAAAACCTAGTAATTCTACTCCAAAAGAAATGGAAACATACCCTCATGGCCACCTGTCTGTGAAAGCTTATGGCCGTGTTATTCATCATAGCCCAAACTGGATATAACCCAAGTGTTGATCAGCAGTGAGTGAACCATGGTACATCCACGCAGTGAAATACTACTGAGCAGTGACAAGGAATGTGCACGTGCCACAGCATGAGTAAACCCCGAGTCCACATGCTGAGTGAGGAAGCCAGCCACAAGAGGCTAGCTTATAGGATGCCATTTGTATGAAATTTCTATGCAAGGCGAAGCCAGAATGACAGAAAGCATCAATGGCTGCCCAGGGGCAGGGGATGGGAGTGAGGATTCACTGCAGATGGGAATGAAGGAACTTTCCAGTGATGGAAGGATTCTAAACCTGCACTGTAGTGTGAATTCACTGAAACACATTGACTTGTACACTTAAATTAGGTAAGTTTTATGTCATGTAAGTCTACCTCAAAGCTGTTTAAAAAAGATAAACGCTATAAAGGAAAATGTAACAAGGAAGGTCAATATTAAAAAGGCACAGCTTGAATGTTGGTTTAAGGATTTTGTATATTTTCTCATTGAAGCAAATGTATGGGTGTTTATATATATCTGTATTTTTCTGAGCTGAAAAGAATGAAACATCAGAAGGAGCACTGACCCTCGAAGGTGCCCTTGAAGGAAGGAGGTCTAGAGTTGAAGGGGAGGCATGGTAACTGTCTTCAGATGCTGGAAGGGAGTAGATGTGCTCATTCTTTGGCGTGCTCAGATGGAATACTAGTAGCCAGATGAAATGTGAAAAGGCACACATGGCCCAAGGAAGGATGGCCTCAGGTACAGTGAGAATGTTTAACAGTATGGTTTGTGGAATATTGCATTTGTCATTGGAGATCTGTAAATTGATGCTGAGGGGACATTTTGGTTTGGATGCTGTGGGAGATTGTGTCAGGTGCCTTCTACATTCCCTTCTCGTGGGCGTTCCTGACAAGCCATGGCAGGAGCTGCTGAGCAATGATATAAGCTGTTCACGAGTGCCTTCCCCTTAAATCCATAAAGAACTAAGAAAATGGAAGAGTCAGCTGGGTGCAGTGGCTTACACCTGTAATCCCAGCACTTTGGGAGGCCGAGGCAGGTAGATCACGAGGTCAGGAGTTTGAGAACAGCCTGCCCAACATGGCAAAACCCCGCCTCTACTAAAAATACAAAAATTAGCTGGGTGTGGTGGCAGGTGCCTGTAATCCCAGCTACTCAGGAGGCTGAGGCAGGAGAATCGCTTGAACTGGGGAGGCGGAGATGGCAGTGAGGCAATATTGCACCACTGCACTCCAGCCTGAGCAACAGAGCGAGACTCCTTCTCAAAAAAAAAAAAAAAAGAAAAAAAGAAAAGAAGAGAAAAAAAAAGAAAATGGAAAAGTTCTATCGTTGCAGCATTGACTTTCTCCCTGTTCTCTGCCTTTTATGCCTTAGTACATCCGTTCCTTCTCTTTATATTCCCACTACCTTGTTTTCTATCCCCCATTAAGACATAGAAGGGAAGAGGGGGCTGATTGTGTGCCCTATTGGCAGTTTTACTGCTTGAGAGGTGGTGGCACCTCATTGTATAAGTGAGAAAGCAGAGACTGAGTTATTGGGTAACTGAGGAAGTGTGGCTGGAAAACAGTGGGTATGAACCAGTATCTGTTCTGTTCTGAGCATGCTGTTTTAAATAATCTATTTTCATTTGACCGAAATTTATTTGCACGATCTGTCACAGGTAATTTGCCCTTTATCTCTTTTTATGAAACGAAAAACTATTGCTGTTAAAGGAATTACAGATATCAGCAGACAGAGGAGAATCTTTCTTGAGATATGGGATGAGAAAGTTCAAGTGAGTTTCTTTCTAGTAATTTTGACATCATGTGATGTTTTAGAACCATTTCCAAAGTTTATTCTGTGTGTGTATGTGTTTGAAGATTGCTCCAGGGAAAGGATTGGCCGTGTGTCTTTTCTGGCCTCAGATGACCTCCCTGCTTCCCAGGGATTGTGTGCTCTGGACAGCAGCCGCGGAAGCCTGTTTCCTAGGACCGGTGTGGTGTGGAGGGTCTGAGAGCGTCTTTGGCCTGACTGTGTCTCTGACCCTCTAGCCTAGCATAAGCTTGCTTGCTTCAGCATAAGTCCTGAAGCTGTGCCCCAACCCTGATCTCCTTGTCCTAGAACCTCCCTTCATCCCTGTCACAAGACATCTTTCCCCCATGCTCCCGCTGCAGTTGATGCCATTGGACTCTGTCCTGCCGTTTTCTTTGGCCCCAGTGGTCCCAGGTCCTCTGATTCTAGGCCAGGAGGAGTGAGCAGCAGGATTTACTCTAGTGCCACCTTGTTGGGGCTTTGGGCCTCCATCAGGTTCAGCTGTGGAGTGTGTTCCCCAGGCACAGGACATGGATATGGGGGACAAGTGACTCTGCCAGAGTGCAAAGGGACAGAATTGAGATTAAATTCCTGAGATACACGAATACCAGTCTCCATTTAGTAGAAAGATTCCTTCACTGTTTTGTGGTAGACAAAATTCCAGTAAGGGCGATGAATCATGAAATCAGGCTGTTTTATTGGTTCATTCATTCGTTTGTCTTATCTATAAGACCAACTTCACACCCCCCTCCTGTGTCCTAGGAGAGGACTGTCCTCTCCTAGGACACTGTCCTCCGCTTCTCCTCCGCGGAGTTCAGTATGGCAGGAGGCATGTGAGCACATTTTAATATTGTGTGCTAAGAGCTCTGGTTGGAGAGAGTTTACAAAAATAGCTAACCTAGCTAGGAGCAAGCAACTCAGGGCAGAGCTTCCTGGGGGGAATGGTATGTGAATTAGATATGAGGACTCTTAAGTAGCTGAAGAGGTAGCAAGGGCAGACTTTACTGCAGGGTAGACAGCACAAGCAGAGGCGTGGAGGCATGAAATGTGGCAACATGAAACATGGTGGCATGAAACACGGTGGCATGAAACATGGCATGAAACATGGCAGCGTGAAACATGGCGGCATGAAATGTGGCGGCATGAAACACGGTGGCATGAAACACGGCGGCATAAAACAGCATGGAAGCACTGGCAGCTTAATAAGTAACCTGACTATAGGGGGTGGTGAGGTGTGAGTGTGTGTGTGTGTATATGGCAGAGAGAGCGTATGCCCAAGCATATGAGCTTGGTGGGGGAGGGGTGACACCGTTACATCTCAAGGCATGCTTTCCCAGCCATTTCCCTTTGGCCAAAGTATATGGTTTGTGTAATAGTCCCCTTGTCCTCTCAAATGAGAAACAAATGCATCAAATGTGTTTCATGTACACAGAGAGGGCTAAATTTCTCTTTTATCTAGCATTTATTTAGTATATACAATTTAAAAATAGACACACGTGTGCCTTGCCTATAAAAAACTGTATGATCTGGCTATGGAAACAATCCCTACATGCGTCTTGATGTGTGCCACAACCAGCACCATTTAAACCAGGCCCTGGGGTAGGTACAATCTGTGTACTTGGACTTCCCTCTCATAGAAATTCAGCACCATGGTGGCAGTCACATGCACATAGCACCGTTTGATGTGATCTTGCTTGTGTACATCTTGGTCTGTGTCTCCCTGGCGAGTGTGAGTGACGGAGGGGCAGGAGCACGCCCTGCCTGTCTCACACACCGCTTCATCCCCAGGGCCTCGCAGAGTGCCTGGCACATGGTACGGTCTCAGTCAATACTTATTAAAAGAGTGCGTTTAGGGTACAGCCTGGTTTTATCCACCCTCTACTGACTCCTTTGCCTTGTTCTCTATGACTGCGCTTCCTTCCTTCCTGGGAAATGTCTCTTTTCTAGCAGGTATGGTTCCCTGTGTTCCTTCTGTTTGTAGTGTTCTTCATCCTCCCTCTCCTCCTGACTCTCAGATTTCACTGTATTACATCCCTAGCGAGTCTTGCTGAGATGTCTCAATCTAGGACAAATGATTCGTTACACACCCTCTCGTGGAATTGTGTTCCTTTCCTTCAGAGAATCTATCTCAGTTCTTGATGATAAATGTTTGAGAGAGTTAACTTGAGGAATGTGTTTTGCCCTCATTGACTGCAAATTCTGTGATGGCCATTATGCTGTGCCTGTTTTGTTTTCTGAATATAGTCAGTACCTAAGAGACTGTATGCTCTCAGTGAGTGTTCACTGGTGAATAGATGACTGATGACATGACTTCTGCATCACAGCACACCTTGTCCAAGGAGCTCCCTCAAGCTCCTGCTTCCTAGCCATAGCCCTGCCTCATTTGGAACACCGGGATCCTCCTCAGGGCCTGCCCCATGAGGGGCTCATGAAAGCCACTGTAGACTCCCTGTCTCCTTCTCTGTGCCCCTGGAGCAAGTCTCATCTCTGATTCTTGTACCTGCAGCAGCTCTTGCCAGACTGTACTCTCTCTGTTCCCAGGAAAGAAGCAGAGGGGTGGAAATGAGGGAAGGGCCGAACATAGGGAGCCTCTCCACTTAGGCTGTGGAGGAAGGGGAAGAAAAATGTGTTTCAGGCGTACCTAATTGGAATTTGAAAGGTATTTTCCCTGGAGAAGGCAGCACAATGTGGCCGTGTTCTGTGATATTCAAGAGTGGAAACCTGTTAACCTTGAGAAGTTAAGCTGAAAATTTTCTTTATAACTTGGCAAGTAATTTCCTCCGTCCCTCCCTCCCTCCTCCTCTCTTCCTCCCTCCCTCCCTCCCTCCCTCCCTTCCTTCCTTCCTTCTTTCCTTCCTTCCTTCCTTCCTTCCTTCTTTCCTTCTTTCCTTCCTGACGGAGTCTCCCTCTCTAGCTCAGGCTGAGTGCAGTGGCGCAATCTTGGCTCAGTGCAACCTCTGTCTCCCGGGTCCTGGTTCAAGCAGTTCTCCTGCCTCAGCTGCCCGAGTAGCTGGGATTACAGGCATGCGCCTCTACGCCTAGCTAATTTTTGTATTTTTAATAGAGACGGGATTTCACCATATTGTCCAGGCTGATCTTGAACTTCTGACCTTGTGATCTGCCTGCCTTGGCCTCCCAAAGTGCTGGGATTACAGGCAAGTAATTTTCAACAAGATACATGACCTGAAGAAAAATGTAAAAGATGTAAGTATATGCAATAAATTATTGCATAGATCTAATGGGTTGCTTTGCTGTGTGTGGAATTATATTGTAAAAGCTGTAGGAAAGTGATTTTAAAGCTCCCATCATATGGTTCCGCTGCCCACCAATTTGAACAAACACTTATTGTGGGCCACAGTATTTCCAGGAACTCAAAGATAAAGGAGATGGGCTCCTTACCCTCTGAAATGAACAGTTAAGTTGGGAATATTACAACGTCATTCCTGCAACAAATGTTTATTATGCTGATGCTGATGCTGGATTCATCTAGTGATGAATAAAAAAGACAGACTCTGTCCCCTCATGAAGCTTACAGTCTAACTACCCACCACAGGCAATTACTGTTACAAAAGAAGGGTGTACCAAAGCGGGGGGACATCCTGGAGGGAACAGCTGTGGTGGAAAGTAGTAAAACTATGTGTCAGCCACTGACTGTATTCAGTAGAATAAAAAAGGTACAAACGGTTTACAGATATTTGGTGTTAAGTAGAATGATGCCAACATATACTTATTTTAAAATATTGGGAAATATATTTTCTTCAGAAGTCTACTTTATTGATGATAAAATTGAACAGCAGACATGAAAAAAGGTTGAATTTAAACTCTGATTCCCACTGGGTGGCCTTAGTGATTGATTTTTATGAGCACTGGTTGGAGTCAGATATATATGGGTTTGAATTCAAGCTCTGCTAAGTTTCCATTACCTTCAGAACCTTGGCTAAGTCACTTTGCCTTTCCAGGCTTAAATTGGATTAAATCAGTAACTTAGATGAGGAGCAGGGTACCTGCATGCTTTGTATTGTGGGCATGTAGGTAAACTTTTCTTGGAATAATGGGTTCAGCTACCAAGGAGAGGTGTTCAAACTTCTAGATCAAATCCTTTCAGAGGTCATTTTTAGTTCTGAAGTATTTGCTGGTTTTTTTTCTCTCTCCTGATTATGTGATATTAAAGCTTATTTTAAAGCATTCATACTTGTCGTATTTACCACCGTGTACTGCAGTTCATTTTCTTCTCCCCAGAGTGTGAACTCCTTGGCAGGGATATTTTACTCTTTAAAATCCCACTGTTGAGCATACAGATGATAGCTCAGTAAGTGAAGTTACCTGTTGTATTCTGTTCTATCAAATGAGTATTTGTGAGTTCTTGCCTTTGACTCTTTTTAACATTTTTTTGGCTGGATATTGGTTCCTGGTGTAAGAGATTTCCAAATTCTTTTCACTATGCTCTTGGCCTTGAATGCCACACTTGATGGGTTGACTTGCCATAGTCTCTTGGTGTTCTCTGCTTCTCTTCCCTCTTGCTTTTCTTCCTCTTAGGCTCTCCATAGGGTCAGCAGACATGGTAACTGGCAAAGTGGGGTGGAGTCGGGGCAGGAAGAGGCAGCTTGGGCTGCTGTGGTCTCTATCTCAATCCACCATGACCCTGAAGAGCAGACTGTCCTGGGGTCCGTGTTATCTGTCATCTGTCAGTACTCACAGCACTCCTACAGTGGCTTCCTAGATAGAAGTGTCATCAGGAACTGCCTTAACTCTACTGGGAATGAATGATGATCTTGGAAGTGCCATCTGGCAGGCAGAAGGCTCAAGTCGTTTGAAAATGTGTCCTCATGGAGTTAATTAGCAGTGGTTAGTGGCTTGGCAGGAACTCTGTGGGGAGAATACTAACTTCACTGAGGACAATCCCATGATCCCACAAGAGAGAATAAAATGTGGCAGCAAGGAAAGTGGACTTTAGATTGTTTTCTTGTATGTTCTCTGTGGACCATATTCGCCAGCCTTTCAGGGGTTTGGAATAAAGGTACAGGCCCTCTTGGTATTGCTGTGCTAACCCGAGATAAAAATTGCATTTCATTTGGGAAACTATGAGTAATTCTAAAATTGATTTTTTGATATTATCTTATCCTCCTAAGAGTTAATGTTTCAGTAATTACCATGTATCAGTCACTGTGATAAGCACATGTGATTGCATCCTAGCAACAGCACTTACAGGTTTGTGTGTTATGCCTCTTTCACCAAGAAACAGAAGTTAGTAAATGGTGATCTGGGATTTGAATTAGTTGTGTCCCATTCCACCCAGGGCTTTTTATTATTATTTCTAAGCAGTAACCATTAGATTATGAGATTGTGTCATTAAAAAGAAATACTCTAAATAGATTGAGGAGAGTTTGTGGAGCCAACAGGGTCTCCGAACAAAAGCGGGGGTTGTAGGTGTTTGTGATTATTCATCAGAGCAAATATGCATATATCTCTATCCACAAGAATGTGGTTGCCTTTTGGCATATTGTGCTTAGGATGTAAGGGTTTTAAAATATTCTCAGTTCCCGTAGGGAGTTACTTGGTAATAGGTAATAGGATGTCCAGGTCCTGTTGGATTTCTGAAAGATTTTCAGAACATGGCATTATGCCATCAAATCCTACACTCAGGAAAGGCTGTGATTGAGATTCCTCTGAATACTGGTAAGTCAATGTCGTGTCTCTTTTGGAGGTGTTATGTTTGAATTAACTTTATTTCAAATTGTAAACTGAATCCCTGTTGAGGTTTCAGTCATTCTTGAGCAAGTAAGGGAAGCACTTTTTTTTCTTGGATCGAGGGCTTTTATATGAAGTAGGGGGATTCTGTTAATTAGAGGGATGGTAAGACTAACACACATGTTTGGTAAATAAAGGCATTACTTTGGACATTCTGAACCTATTAGAGTAAAAAGAAGTTCACATAGATTGCTCATAAAATGGGGCCCTGCCAGGTCAGGACTGTCTAAAAGGTCAGTTTGATAGTTAATGCCCCAAATTAATCAATTAAAAATCAAAAGATGTCATTCATGATGGCTCATGCCTGTAACCCCAAGCGCTTTGGGAGACTGAGGTGGGAGGATTGCTTGAGGGCAGGAGTTCAAAACCAGCCTGTGCAATATAGTGAAACCCTGCCTCTACAAAAATTGTATAACTTAGCCAGGTTTGGTGATATACCTGTAGTATCAGCTACTTGAGGAGGGCAGGAGAATTGCTGAACCCAAGAGTTCAAGCCAGCAGTGAGCTGTGATTGTGCCACTTCACTCCAGCCTGGGCAACAGAGCAAGACCCTGTTTCCTCCCTCTCTTCTACCCAAAACATTTTCAAGATATCATCCAATTTGATGATATATCTGATCTTGAAAATAATTATATATTACTGAAACATAACTGGGTAGTTGTAGTAACTTAAAATAAGAATATTACTCTTTATGATAAAGTACAAGGATGCATCTTTTGCATTTGGGAACTTCTAGAAACTAATCTTACTTTTACACCAAGATCCTAATCCTTGCCAGAACACTGAAAGAAAAATTAAGAGCCCATGCAACCATCCATTAGAATGACGAACAAAATTATTCAGTTGTTATAATACCATGCCATTTATATAAAAAATTGTGGTTCATGTTGAAGTTTTATCATAAAAGAAGCATAAGTGAAAGGGGTATTTTTTCAACTTTTGGTTAGTAAATGAGGAAATTGTCTTAGACAGTTGAGACTTGCTAAATGATGAACTCTACCTATGATGTGGTGTGTTGTTATAAGTATATAGACTTGACATGTGCACGTTCTGTAGTCACTGTGTTAGAAAGAGTATGGTTTAATTAAAAGAGCTTTTGGCCTTTGACTTTGGAATTTGAATGATGGAGTGATTTCTATGTGCTACTTTGCTGAATTTTTTTTATTTTTCCTCCTAAATACGGTATCCCATTTGACCGTTGAAACAATCCTGTATAGGAAGTGTTACTGTCTACTTGTACAGATGGGGATACTGAGGTTCCAGAAGATTAAATCACTTCAACAAGGTCGCAAAACCAGTAACTGGCGGCTCTAGAAGTCTGTAAAATTCATTAGTCTTTTCGAGGGTTGTTAGATTGTTTATTTACTGAGATTCTTGTAAAGAATGTTTTATTTAAGTTGGAGAAACAAAGATATTTTTACTTGCTTACCTGCTAGCATAAAAATCTTGGTTTACTTTTTGAAAGAATAGCAGGCACCATTGAGACATTGTATTGTGACTGGCTTGTTGTCTGTCTTCTTCTTTAGCATGTAGTATTGGGAGTCTTTAAAAAAATATTTCAACCTTTAAATAAATATCTGAGTATAATAGTGATTTTATTCTCTAGAATCTCTCTATTTAAAATTGTTCAGCCTTCTGTAAGTGCTTGCAGTTGGTATTTATTAAAATGCTAATAAATATAGACTTCAAAATAGTATTTTAATGTCAGCTGACTAAAAATATAATTTTAGAATCTTTTAGATAAATTAACTGTAGGGAAAACATGACTTCCTCCTACTTGTTGCTAGCTTATTAAACAGTCCTTATTTAGAGTAGTTATGGAAAAGACAGATAAAAGGTAACAGAGGCAATATCTAAGAACCTGAAAAACTGCCAGGCATTTTAGTGGAAGGATATTAGAACAATTGAGCCTGGCATTTATTTCTCATGGTGAAAATTGAACATTTATGGTACAGGTACAGAAACAGACACACAGACCAATGGAACAGAATAGAGATCTCAGAAATAATACCATACATCTACAACCATCTGATCTTCAACGGACTGACAAAAGCAAGCAATGGGGAAAGGATTCCCTATTTAGTAAATGGTGCTTGAAAAACTGGCTAGCCATGTGCAAAAAATTGAAACTGGATCCCTTCCTTACACCTTATACAAAAATTAACTGAAGATGGATTTAAAGACTTAAATATAAAACCCAAAATGATAGAAACCTAGAAGAAAATCTAGGCAATACCATTCAGGAAATAGGCACAGGCAAAGATTTCATGACAAAAACATCAAAAGCAATTGCAACAAAAGCAAAAATTGACAAATGGGATCTAGTTAAACTAAAGAGCTTCTGCACAGCAAAAGAAACTATCATCAGAGTAATCAGGCCACCTACAGAGTGGGAGAAAATTTTTGCAGTCTAACCATCTGACAAAGGTGTAATATCTGGAATCTACAAGGAACTTTAACAAATTTACAAGAAAAAAAAAACACATCAAAAAGTGGGCAAAGGACAGGAACCTCCTGAGGTTCTTGAGACCTCCCCAGAAGCCAAGCAGATGTCAGCATCATGCTTCCTATACTGACACTTCTCAAAAGATAGCATTTATGCGGCCAACAAACGTATGTAAAAAAGCTCAATATCACTGATTAGAGAAATGCACATCAAAACCAATTTGAGATATCATCTCACACCAGTCAGAATGGCGATTATTAAAAAGTCAAGAAACGACATGCTGGCGAGGCTGTGGAGAAATAATAATGCTTTTACACTGTTGGTGGGAACGTAAATTAGTCAACCATTGTGGAAGACAGTGTGGCGATTCCTCAAAGATCTAGAACCAGAAATACCATTTGACCCAGCATTCCTGTAACGCCAAAGGTTCTTGCCTTAGCCACACCAAAGATTTGGTGTGGCGGCAGCCCGTGGTGAGAGAGAGACAGATCGGACCGAGAGAAAAAAAACTGTAGGCTTTATTGAGCAGAGTGACAGCACAAAGTACAAAGCTTCTGCAGCATTGAAGGGGTCCCCAGCGGGTAGCCAGTGTTAGATTTTTTGATCACCTTTTAAACTATTTAAGGCGAGAAGTATGTGCAGCGGGAAGATGTTACCAGAGCAAGAAACAAAGACAATTAACATGTCTCAGATCTTGAGGAAAACTGGAATTGTAACTTAAGTTTTATCTACTTTATAACCTTGCAGCGACATGGCAAAGGAGACAGGATCTCACAGGATTTTACAAATTGTGTTTACAAGGAATTGGAATTGGGACATAGATAAGGTCTGCTGGTCACAGAAAAACGAACTTTTAACATTCCTTTTAGTTTCAGGGGAGGGGAAGGGAGAGAGGGAGAGAGGACACAGGGAAGCTTACAACAAAATTTTCGCTGTTTATAGCTTTTTTGGGGAAGAAAACACGTGCACAAATTCTGACGTTAGGAATATTTTAAGCATATATCTTCAATATTATTCTTCCAGGACCAAGTCCTGATGCAGGAAATGAGTGAGTTTCACAGCTTTCTGAGCCCCTACTCGACCCAGGAAGCCCAGTTGGAACCCCCTCTCAAATACCATTTGACCTAGCAATCCCATTACTGGGTATATACTCAAAGGAATATAAATCATTCTGTTATAAAGATACATGCATGCATATGTTAGATGCCTCCTATAAAATGTTAGAGCTAGCCAGGTGTGGTGGCTCATGCCTGTAATCCTAACACTTTGAGAGGCCAACGCAGGCAGATCGCTTGAGCTCAAGAGTTCAAGACTAGCCTAGGCCACGTGGCAAAACCCAGCCTCTACAAAAAATACAAAAGATTAGCTGGGCATAGTGGCGTAGGCCTGCAGTCCCAGCTACTTGGGGGGCTGAGGCGGGAGAATTGCTTGAGCCTAGGAGGTCGAGGCTGCAGTGAGCTGAGATCGTGCCACTGCACTTCAGCCTGGATGACAAAGTGAGACCCTTTCTCGAATGAATGAACAAATAAATAAAATGTTAGAGCCATGGGTAAATCAGTGGTTTTTCTTACCCCCAATGTATCTAACAGAACATAGTTTAATTAGTAGTAGTACTTTCTATAGCAGTAATTTTTACCTCTTTGAAGTAAAGGGTTATACCAGATTTTGCGGGACTGGGACAGTGATTCTGATATGTTGTTATACTCTTTTATCCCTGGCTTACAAAAAAGGTGCCAGCCAATTTTGAGATCTATTTTTGTGTCTGCTGACATATCAAGTAGAAAATTTCACACCTCCCCACTACCTTTTCCATTTACCGCTGTTTCAGTTTGGGGGCTTATCTGGCTGTTCTGTTCTTTGTGTCTCTCTAAATTGCTGTCATTTACCATCCTCTGGATCAGTCATTTGCAAAATCTGATCTGGAGATCTCTGAGAGTCCCTGAGATCTTTTTAGGTGGGAGGTGGTAAAGTCAAAACTATTTTCATAATAATAACACTTAGACATTATTTGCCTTTTTCATTTTCATTCTCTCAAGAGCATATGTGGGCTTTCCAGAGTCTGTATGATGTGTGATATTGTAGTAGAAACATTTGAGGATCTGTTGGTCTACTATTAAGTCAGACATTCAATAGAGTTGTAAAAATATAGGACAGTACCACTCTTCTCACTAATTTTTTTGTTTTGGAAATATATTTTTCATTAAAACTTTATTATAATTATTCTTGAATTAATAGATTTTTTTAAATGCTCAGTTTTAATTCCTAATATGGTATATATCAATGGCTATTATTTATGTAAGTTATGTTTCTTTGGTTTCCTCAATAATTTTTAAGGGTGAAAAAGGTCCTGAGACCAAAAAATTTAAGAACAGCTGCTCTAGAATTAATTCATGCCTCTTGGGTAGCTGGCTCTGTAGTCTTCCCCAATCATCTGGATGGCGGACGTCCTATCAGCCTCTGTGCCAGGGGTCACCTTAGCCCCTCGTTAGCGTCCGTCATGTTTCTGCACCCTCACTATTCACTCTCTTGTCTAGTGCTGCTCTATCTGAAATCTGTAACTCCTGGAACTGGCTGAGACCCCTCTTCTGGAGTCAGGCTTGCTTACTGATATGGTTTGGATCTGTGTCCCCTCCCAGATCTCATGTTGAAATGTAATCCCCAGTGTTGGAGGTGGAACCTGGTGGGAGGTGATTGGATCAGGGGGCAGGTTCTCATGAATGGTTTAGCAGCATCCGTTTGGTACTGTTCTCACAATAGTGAGTGAGTTCTTGTGAGATCTAGTCATTTAAAGGTGTGTGACATCTTCCCCTGCTTTCTTACTCCTGCTCTAGCCATGTGATGTGCCTGCTCCCCCTTCGCCTTCTGCCATGATTATAAGCTTCCTGAGACCTCCCCAGAAGCCAAACAGATGTCAGTACCATGCTTCCTGTAGAGTCTGCAGAACTTGAGCCAATTAACCCTATTTCTTTGTAAATTACTCAGAGATATTTCTTTGTAGCAGCATGAGAACAGCCTGATCACACAGTCTTACTCCCACAGGACCACCCACATTTGGATGTCTGCCTGACACTGTGGTGGGTGATGGAGAGACTCAAGAGTTGAGGGCCTAGGAAGTGTGCTAGAGGTGATGCTCCTCCTCTTTCCCCTTCCCCAGTTCTCCTGGCTGTGCCTTCCTACCCTGCCCTTCCTTGAACACCAGCTCTACCTCTCCTGCCTGCGCCCTCATCTCCCTTGCCTCACTGGCACTCCATGCACCACCGGCTGCTTTCCCAGCCTCAGTTGGACACAGCTGTCTATTGTACTTGGGCTGCCTGTTGTTTGAGAGAAACGCAACTTGATGGAGCTACTGCAGTTATGATTTCTTACCTCACTTAAGTCTTCAGTTCTCTTGAAAATTGTTTTAATTGATGGGTTTCAGTTTCCATTCCATTCTTTTCAAAGGTTAATCTAAATCTTAGTTACCTTATTAAATCCATTCACTTTATCTCTGTCCCCACACTTAGCAGACAATATGAATTTATAATGGAAAGTTTTAAAATGAAGATAATTCTTGGGAGATAATCCTTAAAGATATAGGGTAACATTTTTAAGAAGTAACATAAAGGAAGAAAAAGAAGGCAGAGAAATGGCCGTTGGAAGAAGGAGATGGGGGTTGATGGTCCGCAGGTGTCCCTGGGCAGAAAATGTTCCTGCCGCGTTTCTCGCCCTGCTCATTTCTGCGTCCACCCCAGCATGCCTAACGCCACACTCATCTTGGCCTCAGATCTCTTCCTCGCTTATGCTTTCTGTGGCATCATTCTCTCTCTGACGTGCCCAGGTAACTGGAATAAATCATCCCTTCTTTCTTCTCACCTCCATATCTAGCCATCACTAAGAACTATCTGTGCTTTGGTTTCCTATTGAGTTGTTTTGAGGACTTGACGTTTGTAAAGCATTTAAAGCAGCCCAGGGCATGTAGTAAGCACTAAATGGGTGGTGGTGACCCTTAGCTCTTGTTACCCCCCAACCCATGTCAGATCCACTGTTGGTCTTCAGCTCTACCCATTTCTGCTGTTTACCATCTGGTACCTGCATCTCACGTTACTTTGCCAACCAGTCCCTCTGGCCTCTGGTCTGTGCTGTGCTTTGCTGCCCAGATGATTTTTACAGTATCTGTCTGACCATGCCTCTTTTCTGCTTCAGACTTTGTTAGCTTGGCAGCTTTGCAGCGCCCGTTGTGACTGCCCCTGCCTTCCTTTCCACTCTCAGTTCACAGCACTCGCTCCTCGACTGAGCCGGGCCCAGCCATAATGAACCATTTGTAGTAGTACACACATGCTCTACTGTTTGACACTTGGTTCCTTTGTATTTGCAGGGAGCCCCCTGCCCCCAACTGAATTCTGGCTGGTTTTTCAGAGCCCTGTTAGCCTGTGACCTCTGTGGTGAGGCCTTTTCCCTCTTAATAAAATAAGTCAGCCTTGTACTCTATCTTGAGTTTTCTACCTAGAGTTGTACTTTACCTTGTACATCTTGTATACTTCACTTATTGCACTGTATTACTCATACTTGTATTCAGGTGGTTTAACACTGCAAGTGGTCAGTGTGTGGTGCTGTGTGCCTGCAGTCCCAGCTATGCAGCAGGCTGAGGTAGGGGAATCGCTTGAGCCCAGGAGGTTAAGGCTTCAGTGAGCCATGATCACACCACTGTACTCCAGCCTGGGCGACAGAGTGAGACCCTGTCTCAAATCAGACAAAACAAACAAACAAACAAACAAACAAAAGAAACCTGCTGCTAAGATCCAGACTTCAGAGCCACACTGCCTTCTCATCCTTGCTCTCCTGCCCAGTATCTTTGTCACATTATCCAAGTTACTTACCCTCTCCATGCTCAGTTTCCTCATTTGTAAATTGGAGCAATAATACCTACTTCATAAGATTGTAGTGAAGATTAAATGAAATGCTGTATTTCATTAAATGTGAGATGCCATTGATGGTAAAATGTACCGTTATTTTATGTGCCACTAAAAAGGTTTACATGCCATCAATTATGAAGAGGATTCTTGATTTCAGAGATGTTAAAATGTGAAAACACACATGCATCATATTCAGTGGGGTGGCCATGTGTTTGTGAGCCAGCACACATTTGCCTTCGCCTCCTGTACTGGACTTCAAACGCAGGATGGGGACTGTGAGTCTCGTTCAATATTGTGTCCTCAGAACCCTGCCAGACAATTTTAGATGATTAACATGTATATTCTAGCAGAGCTGATAACAGACTCTGCTCACAGCTAACCATTTTCTCCTATCTGCAATCAAAGAGCAGACTGGACAGTGTACCTTTTCTTCAGGGCCTCATTTCTAAGAGGGTATGGCAGCTCATCTGTTGTTCAACCATGGTGGTGTCTTCATCTTGTTCCCACTTACTGGTTCAGTTGTGTTATGAACCAAAATATGGGATATAAAGAACTGTAACCCACATAGTCTTGTTGCCCTTGCTTTTAAGTGGTTTTCAGAATTATTTGAATTTCTTTTTTTTTTTCTTTTCCTACTTTCCGCCTAAAGGTTTTTCTCCTGAATTCAATAAAAGAATGATGAGTGATCTTGTGTGCGGGCAGGTGGCACCCTTTATTAAAATGTGGCCCCTGAGGAACAGTCAGTGATAGGTTCTAATCTTGGTGTAAAAACCAAGATCTTGGCATTGGGGTGTGAGAGGGGTGATATGAAGTCTTTTCCATACTTTTTTTTTTCAAAGTCCTGGTTTTATTAGTGACTAGAATAGGCTGAAATCTGGATGTGTTTTCATGGATAATTGTCTTTCTCAGTTGCTCTGTGATTCTGCCATTACATTGGTAGTTTTTGATGTTATTAAAAAGCTTTAAATTTGTTTTTATGTGTACTTATTGAGATACTAGGAGAGCTTGAATTGGGGACTGTTAATCAGGTGATTTGTTGAAGGTCTTAATGTAAACTACAATATTATTCCTTGTATTTTGAAAGATAATCTTGCTTAATACCAACAGCCAAAGACCAATTTATTTGTATATTTTAGCTAACTTTGAAATTTTCTTAGTGAAGAACAATTAAGTGACTTCATTATCTTACTGAACCAGGTGTGGGAACAAAAGTTAGATTTTGTTTTAAAAAAAAAAGCAGCTGAACAATAGCTGGGCGGGGGGGTTGGTTCATTTTTGTCATCCGTAAACAAAGTGAGAACGGGAAAGAATCGAGTGACTTCATGTTCAGTGTCACTATTTGTGTCTGGCATAGTGAATACATCGAAGGTCCTTTCCTCTTTGTTATGAATAGGGCTTTGTAAAAGAACAAACAAAATCCCTCACGACTTTTATTACATCTGTAACTCATTGAGATCCCTTTGTTCTAACTAAGAGGACACCTGGCCAGGAGAGACAGGGCAGATCACCAAGCAAGCCCACACTTCGTGGAACAGCAGAGTTTTTATTGAGGATCATAAGATTATGTGCAGGTCTCTAGGAAGGAAGGAAGTGGGTGTTCTGGTCGCCAGACACCAGAATCTGGTGAGTCTGTATTCAAGGAAAAGCCTAGTGAGGCTATTAATCAGTGAAATGGGATCCTAGAGGATTGGTGAATTTCCCCTACAGAGGACCCCAAGTGTTTTAAAGTGAGTGGGAAGAAAAGGAGGGATCTCTGAATCTTGTGTGAAGATGGCATGCCTATCTTGTGCTGATAAGGCAGGTGGTTTAAAAAATTCTTCTATTCAAGTAGGAAATGTAGAGACAATTTCTCATTTAAAGAACTCAGTTTACTCTTCCTAGTGAGGGTTGGCTGTCTGTTCTTACTACCAGCACTTTACTAAGTATAGATGTTTCTGGTTTTCTGGATCTATGTTGGAATCCTAGTTTACCTCCCACAGAAATAATGTTTCCTCCTGATTTACAAAAAACCCATTTTAATTGATGCACCTGCCAGCTATTGAATAGTGAAGGGGTCAATGAATGTTCTTCCACCTGAAATGGCTGTAAAACTGGATGAACTTGTCAGAAACACTTTTGGGCTCTGGAAATTGACCAAAAGCAAACAACAATTTGAGAAGCATTAATTAATGAAAAACTGCTGACTTTTAGATAAAAACAGTGGGAATTGATGGTATTCTTGCTTGCAGTTAGCCTGTTTCCCATTCCTTGGCAAAGTAAATCTACCAGGGTCTCAGCCTGATGGGTTCTTCTTGACTACTGCCCAGAAAAACCAATGCACTGAGAACAGCAGATATTGCAGCAAAGAAAGAGTTTAATAATTGCAGGGTCAGCCAAACAGAGGGACAGAGGAGGTATTTCACAAATCTGCCTCTCTGAGAATTCAAATTAAGGGTGCTTTGGTTGGCAGGGGCCTGGAGAACTGTAATGATTGACTGGGGATGAAAGCATAGGGGTGTCTAAAACTGTTTTTGCATAGCTGAGTCAGTTCCTGGGAGGAGGTCTCAGGTGGTGTCTCCTGATCTGCCAAAGTGCTACTCTGAAAAATATCTCAAAGAGCAGTTCTTTAGGTTTGGCAATAGTGATGTTTTCTGTAGGAGTAGTTGAGGAAGTTATAAATCTTGCAATCCCTGGTTACATGACTCTGAAACAGTAAGCAATTTAGAGAAAAGCAAGCTAAGCAATGGCAGGTCATGGTCAGGTGTGCCTATTCTTTAGCAAAGATGTAGTCCCTACCATAATTCTAACCTTGTGACCTTTTGTTAGTCTTTACAAATATGGTTTCAACTTTTTTTTTTTTAAACAAAAGAATGTGATTTTATTTGTATTCAAAAAGCATTAGGCTTTAGACTTTTTTAATCAAAGAAGGTTATTACTTATAAGGGGCTAGTTTTTTGTTTAATAATAGTTAATGCAATGCTTAATGACTCCTCCCATCCCTGCAGACAACATTTTAATTATACAATGCAGAATGTTGCATAATTATTTGGAAAATCTCTAATTTTAATATTTTTTCCCAAACTCTCTGTCTCCCTTCACATGTAAATTACCCATGGCTATTATTATTTCTTTTTTTTAAATTATTATTATACTTAAAGTTCTAGGGTACATGTGCACAATATGCAGGTTTGTTACATATGTATCCATGTGCCATGTTGGTGTGCTGCACCCATTAACTCATCATTTACATTAGGTATCTCTCCTAATGCTATCCTCCCCACTCTCCCAACCCCACAACAGGCCCTGGTGTGTGATGTTCCCTTTCCTGTGTCCAAATGTTCTCGTTCAATTCCTGCCTATGAGTGAGAACATGCGGTGTTTGGTTTTCTGTTCTTGCGATCGTTTGCTGAGAATGATGGTTTCCAGCTGCATCCATGTCCCTACAAAGGACATGAACTCATCTTTTTTTATGGCTGCATAGTATTCCATGGTGTATATGTGCCACATTTTCTTAATCCAGTCTGTCATTGATGGACATTTGGGTTGGTTCCAAGTCTTTGCCATTGTGAATAGTGCTGCAATAAACATACGTGTACATGTGTCTTTATAGCAGCATGATTTATAATCCTTTTGGTATATACCCAGTATTGGGATGGCTGGGTCAAATGATATTTCTGGTTCTAGATCCTTGAGGAATGGCCACACTGTTTTCCACAATGGTTGAACTAGTTTACAGTCCCACCAACAGCGTAAAAGTGTTCCTATTTCTGCACATCCTCTCCAGCACCTCTTGTTTCCTGAGTTTTTAATGATCACCATTCTAACTGGTATAAGATGGTATCTCATTGTGGTTTTGATTTGCATGTCTCTGATGGCCAGTGATGATGAGCATTTTTTCATGTGTCTGTTGGCTGCATAAATGTCTTCTTTTGAGAAGTATCTGTTCATACCCTTTGCCCACTTTCTGATGGGGTTGTTTGTTTTTTTCTTGTAAATTTGTTTGTGTTCTTTGTAGGTTCTGGATATTAACCCTTCGTCAGATGAGTAGATTGCAAAAATTTTCTCCCATTCTGTAGGTTGCCTGTTCACTCTGATGGTAGTTTCCTTTGCTGTGTGGAAGCTCTTTAGTTTAATTAGATCCCATTTGTCAGTTTTGGCTTTTGTTGCCATTGCTTTTGGTGTTTTAGACATGAAGTCCTTGCCCATGCCTATGACCTGAATGGTATTGCCTAGGTTTTCTTCTAGGGTTTTTATGGTTTTAGGTCTAACACTTAAGTCTCTAATCCATCTTGAATTAATTTTTGTATAAGGTGTAAGGAAGGGATCCAGTTTCAACTTTCCACATATGGCTAGCCAGTTTTCCCAGCACCATTTATTAAATAGAGAATCCTTTCCCCATTTCTTGTTTTTGTCAGTTTTGTCAAAGATCAGATGGCTGTAGATGTGTGGTATTATTTCTGAGGGCTCTGTTCTGTTCCATTGGTCTATATCTCTGTTTTGGTACCAATGCCATGCTGTTTTGGTTACCGTAGCCTTGTAGTATAGTTTGAAGTCAGGTAGCATGATGCCTCCAGCTTTGTTCTTTTGGCTTAGGATTGTCTTGGCAATGGGGGCTCTTTTTTGGTTCCATATGAACTCTAAAGTAGTTTTTTCCAATTCTGTGAAGAAAGTCATTGGTAGCTTAATGGGGATGGCATTGAATCTGTAAATTACCTTGGGCAGTATGGCCATTTTCATGACACTGATTCTTTCTATCCATGAGCATGGAATGTTCTTCTGTTTGTTTGTGTCCTCTTTTATTTCATTGAACAGTGGTTTGTAGTTCTCCTTGAAGAGGTCCTTCACATCCCTTGTAAGTTGGATTCCTAGGTATTTTATTCTCTTTGAAGCAATTGTGAATGGGAGTTCACTTGTGATTTGGCTCTCTGTTTGTCTGTTATTGGTGTGTAAGAATGCTTGTGATTTTTGCACATTGATTTTGTATCCTGAGATTTTGCTGAAGTTTCTTATCAGCTTAAGGAGATTTTGGGCTGAGATGATGGGGTTTTCTAAATATACAATCATGTCATCTGCAAACAGGGACAATTTGACTTCCTCTTTTCCTAATTGAATACCCTTTATTTCTTTCTCCTGCCTGATTGCCCTGGCCAGAACTTCCAACACTATGTTAAATAGGAGTGGTGGGAGAGGGCATCCCTGTCTTGTGCCAGTTTCAAAGGGAATGCTTCCAGTTTTTGCCCATTCAGTATGATATTGACTGTGGGTTTGTCATAAATAGCTCTTATTATTTTGAGATACGTTCCATCAATACCGAATTTATTGAGAGTTTTTAGCATGAAGGGCTGTTGAATTTTGTCAAAGGCCTTTTCTGCATCTATTGAGATAATCATGTGGTTTTTGTCTTTGGTTCTGTTTATATGCTGGATTATGTTTATTGATTTGCATATGTTGAGCCAGACTTGCATCCCAGGGATGAAGCCCACTTGATCATGGTGGATAAGCTTTTTGATGTACTACTGGATTCAGTTTGCCAGTATTTTATTGAGGATTTTTACATCAATGTTCATCAG
Organism: Macaca mulatta; assembly: GCF_049350105.2. NCBI lineage: Eukaryota > Metazoa > Chordata > Mammalia > Primates > Cercopithecidae > Macaca > Macaca mulatta. The sequence goes on from NC_133418.1 coordinate 115,902,193, forward strand.
TGATATTGGTCTAAAATTCTCTTTTTTGTTGTTGTGTCTCTGCCAGGCTTTGGTATCAGGATCATGTTGGCCTCATAAAATGAGTTAGGGAGGATTCCCTCTTTTTCTATTGATTGGAATAGTTTCAGAAGGAAACTCCTCCTTGTACGTCTGGTAGAATTCGGCTGTGAATTCATCTGGTCCTGGACTTTTTTTGGTTGGTAGGCTATTAATTATTGCCTCAATTTCAGAGCCTGTTATTGGTCTATTCAGGGATTCAACTTCTTCCTAGTTTAGTCTTGGGAGAGTGTATGTGTCCAGGAATTTATCCATTTCTTCTAGGTTTTCTAGTTTATTTGCGTGGAGGTGTTCATAGTATTCTCTGATGGTAGTTTGTATTTCTGTGGGTTGGTGGTGATATCCCCTTTATCATTTTTTTATTTAATTCATCTCTCTTTTCTTCTTTATTAGTCTTGCTAGCGGTCTATCAATTTTGTTGATCTTTTCAAAAACCCAGCTCCTGGATTCATTGATTTTTTTGAAGGATTTTTTGTGTCTCTATCACCTTCAGTTCTGCTCTGATCTTAGTTATTTCTTGCCTTCTGCTAGCGTTTGAATGTGTTTGCTCTTGCTTCTCTAGTTCTTTTAATTGTGATGTTAGGGTGTCAATTTTAGATCTTTCCTGCTTTCTCTTGTGGGCATTTAGTGCTATAAATTTCCCTCTACACAGTGCTTTAAATGTGTCCCAGAGATTCTGGTATGTTGTATCTTTGTTCTCATTGGTTTCAAAGAACATCTTCATTTCTGCCTTCCTTTCATTATGTACCCAGTAGTCATTCAGGAGCAGGTTGTTCAGTTTCCATGTCGTTGAGCAGTTTTGAGTGAGTTTCTTAATCCTGAGTTCTAGTTTGATTGCACTGTGGTCTGAGAGACAGTTTGTTATAATTTCTGTACTTGTACATTTGCTGAGGAGTGCTTTACTTCCAACTATATGGTCAGTTTTGGAATAAGTGTGATGTGGTGCTGAGAAGAATGTATATTCTGTTGCTTTGGGGTGGAGTGTTCTGTAGATGTCTATTAGGTCTGCTTGGTGCAGAGCTGAGTTCAATTCCTGGATATCCTTGTTAACTTTCTGTCTCGTTGATCTGTCTAATGTTGACAGTGGGGTGTTAATGTCTCCCATTATTATTGTGTGGCAGTCTAAGAAGTCTCTTTGTAAATCTCTAAGGACTTGCTTTATGAGTCTGGGTGCTCCTGTATTAGGTGCATATATATTTAGGATAATTAGCTCTTCTTGTTGAATTGATCCCTTTACCATTATGTAATGGCCTTCTTTGCCTCTTTTAATCTTTGTTGGTTTAAAGTCTGTTTTATCAGTCAGGCACAGTGGCTCATGCCTGTAATCCCAGCACTTTGGGAGGCTGAGGCAGGAGGATCACAAGGTTAGGAGATTGAGACCATCCTGACTAACATGGTGAAACCCCGTCTCTACTAAAAATACAAAAAATTAGCTGGGCGTGGTGGCAGGCTCCTGTAGTTCCAGCTATTGGGGAGACTGAGGCAGGAGAATGTCATGAACCCAGGAGGCAGAGTTTGCAGTGAGCTGAGATCATACCACTGCACTCCAGCCTGAGCAACAGAGTGAGACTCCATCTCAAAATAAATAAATAAATAAATAAAGTCTGTTTTATCAGAGACTAGGATTGCAACCCCTGCCTTTTTTTGTTTTCTATTTGCTTGGTAGATCTTCCTCCATCTCTTTATTTTGAGCCTATGTGTGTGTCTCGGCACATGAGATGGGTCTCCTGAATACAGCACACTGATGGGTCTTGACTCTTTATCCAATTTGCCAGTCTGTGTCTTTTAATTGGAGCATTTAGCCCATTTACATTTAAGGTTAATATTGTTATGTGTGCATTTGATCCTGTCATTATGATGTTAGCTGGTTATTTTGCTCATTAGTTGATGCAGTTTCTTCCTAGCATCAATGGTCTTTACATTTTGGTATGTTTTTGCAGTGGCTGGTACCAGTTGTTCCTTTCCATGTTTGTGCTTCCTTTAGGAGCTCTTGTGGGGCAGGCCTGGTGGTGACAAAATCTCTCAGCATTTGGTTGTCTGTAAAGGATTTTATTTCTCCTTCACTTATGAAACTTAGTTTGGCTGGATATGATATTCTGGGTTGAAAATTCCTTTCTTTAAGAATGTTGAATATTGGCCCCCACACTCTTCTGGCTTGTAGAGTTTCTGCTGAGAGATCCGCTGTTAGTCTGATGGGCTTCCCTTTGTGGGTAACCCAACCTTTCTCTCTGGCTGTCCTTAACATTTTTTCCTTCATTTCAACTTTGGTGAATCTGACAATTATGTGTCTTGGGGTTGCTCTTCTTGAGGAGTATCTTTGTGGCATTCTCTGTATTTCCAGAATTTGAATGTTGGCCTGCCTTGCTAGGTTGGGGAAGTTCTCCTGGATAATATCCTGCAGAGTGTTTTCCAGCTTGGTTCCATTCTCCCTATCACTTTCAGGTATACCAATCAGATGTAGATTTGGTCTTTTCCCATAGTCCCATATTTCTCGGGAGCTTTGTTTGTTTCTTTTTACTCTTTTTTCCTCCAAACTTCTCTTCTAGTTTCATTTCATCATTTGATCTTCAGTCACTGATACCCTTTCTTCAGTTGATCAAATCGCTTATTGAAGCTTGTGCATTTGTCATGTAGTTCTCGTGCCATGGTTTTCAGCTCTATCAGGTCATTTAAGGACTTCTCTACATTGGTTGTTCTAGTTAGCCATTCATCTAATCTTTGTTCAAGGTTTTTAGCTTGTTTGTGATGTGTTCAAACTTCCTCCTTTAGCTTGGAGAATTTTGATCGTCTGAAGCCTTCTCTCAACTCGTCAAAGTCGTTCTCCGTCCAGCTTTGTTCTGCTGCTGGTGAGGAGCTGCATTCCTTTGAAGGGGGAGAGGTGCTCTGATTTTTAGAATTTTCAGCTTTTCTGCTCTGTTTTTTCCCCTCTTTGTGGTTTTATCTACCTTTGGTCTTTGATGATGGTGACGTACAGATGGGGTTTTGGTGTGGATGTCCTTTCTGTTTGTTAGTTTTCCTTCTAACAGTCAGGACCCTCAGCTGAAGGTCTGTTGGAGTTTTTGCTAGAGGTCCACTCCAGACCCTGTTTGCCTGGGTGTTAGCAGCAGAGGCTGCATTAGAGTGAATATTGCTGAACAGCAAATGTTGCTGCCTAATCGTTCCTCTGGAAGCTTTATCTCAGAGGGGTACTTGGCCATGTGAGGTGTCAGTCTGCCCTTACTGGGGGGTGCCTCCCAGTTAGGCTACTCGGGAGTCAGGGACCCACTTGAGGAGGCAGTCTGTCCGTTCTCAGATCTCAAACTCCATGCTGAGAGAACCACTACTCTCTTCAAAGCTATCAGAGAGGGACATTTAAATCTGCAGAGGTTTCTGCTGCCTTTTGTTTGGCTTTGCCCTGTCCCCAGAGATGGAGTCTACAGAGGCAGGCAGGCCTTCTTGAGCTGCGTTGGGCTCCACCCGGTTCCAGCTTCCAGGCCACTTTGTTTACCTACTCAAGCCTCAGCAATGGCGGATGCCCCTCCCCCAGCCTCGCTGCCATCTTGCAGTTAGACCTCAGATTGCTGTGCTAGCAATGAGGGAGGCCCCGTGGGCATGGGATCCTCCAAGCCTGGCGCGGGATATAATATCCTGGTGTACCGTTTGCTAAGACCCTTGGAAAAGCACAGTATTAGGGTGGGAGTGACTCGATTTTCCAGGTACTGTGTGTCACAGTTTCCCTTGGCTAGGAAAGGGAATTCCCTTACTCCTTGTGCTTCCCGGGTGAGGCGATGCCTTGCCCTGCTTTGGTTCTCGCTTGGTGGGCTGCACCCACTGTCCCGCACCCACTGTCCAACATGCCCCAGTGAGATGAACCCGGTACCTCAGTTGGAAATGCAGAAATCACCCGTCTTCTGTGTCGCTCACGCTGGGAGATGTAGCCTGGAGCTGTTCCTGTTCGGCCATCTCGGAATCTCAGTCCCCTTTCAACTTTTGAACAAGGGCAGGATCAGTTCAAGAAAGGTTTATTATAACCCCTCCAAAAGCAGTTTAGCCTGATAGAAGCCAGCTTGAGTCAGTTATGTCAGACCTCCCTTACCACTGTAATGTTTGCAAACGTGGTTTCAAGGGCAAGGCTGGCCGTGAAAACCAGCTGACTTGATTTGGAGTGAAAGGCAGAGAACCCCATGCAGTAGCTAACAGAACGCCTCCAGCTTTCCTAGCCTAAGGGTGGTCCATCATTTAACAGGGAGATCTTGGAAGTGAGAGAGCCATCGAGGGACTTGATGAGATCTCCATACACCCCTGGCTGATGATGGCTGCATCTCAGCACAGATGAGGCCTGAGAGGACCTGGGGGAAAGTAAAAGCTGGGGCTGACTGGAAAAAGATGGAACTTTGAACAACTCTCTTACTTGCTTCGGGTGTTTGAGCATAAGCTCCGACTAATCATTGACTGACCACTCAGATATGCAGACATGGGGGAAACCTCTAGAGTGAGGCTAAAAGATAACACTGAGGCTTTAAAAAACTGAGTAGAGACATCAGCTGCTGCATCAGTTCTCACTGTGAGTGAGAAAGATTCAGTGGATTAACTTCAGGCTAAGAAACAAAAACAGCCCAGCAGTGCTCAAGAAAAAGTTGATTAAAATCCAGAGTTACTGTCATGTATTATCTAACATGTCCAGTTTAAAAAATTATAAGAAATGAGGAAAAAAGCAGTCAACTGAAACCGCCTCTAAATGGACCCAGATGTTGGGTTTACCAGACAAAACAACTGTTATAAATACATTTAAAGAACTAAGATAAGGAGGATCATGATTTAACAAATAGGGAATATAAAGAAATAGAAACTTTGAAAAGGAAACAAATGAAAGTCCTAGAGCTGAAAAGTAATGAACCGAAATGAAAAGTTCACGATAAGTGCTACAAAGTGATTTGCAATGGCCAAAGAATCAGTGAACTTAAGGGTATGTCAAAGGTATTAGCCAATCTGAAGAAAAAAGGTATAAAAAATATTGAAGAAAAATAAACAGAGCTTCAGAGACCTATGGAATAATATCCTATGCACCAACAGTGTTTAATGTGAGTTACAAAAGAGAGGGGAGAGAGAAAGGGACAGAAAAAGCATTTGAGGAAATGATGGCCATTGATATCCCAAATTTGATGTAAAACATTAATCTGTGGATCCAAGAAGCTCAACAGACCTCAAGTAGGATAAACACAAACAGATCTTCACTAAGTCATACTGCTGAAAGACAAAGATGAGGAGAATATCTTGAGAGCAGTGAGGGAAAAACAACTCATTTTAGAGACAGCAATGATAAAATTCTTATCAGAACAGTGGAGGCCAGAAGGAAATAGAATGACATATTCAAAATGCTGAAGGAAAAATTTTCAATTACAAGTTCTATATCCAGCAAAATTATCCTTCAGAAATGAAGGTTTAGTAAAGACATTCCAAGAGAAACAAAGACCTGCTTTATAAGAAATTCCAAAGGAAGTCCTTAAGGTTGAAAGGAAGTCCATAGGAAGGAATGAGAAGCTCCAGAAATGGTAAACAGGTGGGTAAATGTGGAAGTCTGTATGCATCTCTCTTTTCTTGAGTTTTTAAAGGACAAAACAGTGTTTAAAGCAATAACTATAATGCTGTATTATTGGTATTGTAAAATTAGTAGATGCCGTATATATGACAGTAGTAGCTCAAAGGATGACAGAAAATGAAGCTGTATTGGAGCAAGCTGGCCATATTTTATCAGAATTAAGTCAGTATTAATCTGAAATAGATTGTGATGAAATGAGACACATGGTAATTCCTAGAGCAATTGCTAAATAACTAAAAAGTATACATTGAAAGAATCAACAGAGGAATTAAAATAGTTCACTGCCAAGTATTTGTTTAATACAAAAGAAGGCACTAAAGGAGGAACAAAAAAGGCCTGAGACATAGCTAAAACAAATAGCAGTTAAATCTAACCATATAAATACTTACAGTAAATATCAATCAGAAGTCAGAAGTTGTCAGACTGGATGAAAAAAAAAATCTAACCATATGTTTGTTGTCTACAAGAAAAACACTTTAAAGACATGAATAGGTTGAAGGTAAAAGAGTAGAAAAGATGTAAGCTATGCAAACAGAAACCAGATGAGTGTTAGAATAGCCAGAGAAAAATACTCTTGGGACTAATAAATGAGGCTGGCAAGGTTGCAGTTTATAAGACCAGTGTGCAAAATCAGTTATATTTCTATATATTACAAATTGAGAGTCCAGAAATGCAGGTATAAAAACAATTCCAGGCCGGGCGCGGTGGCTCAAGCCTGTAATCCCAGCACTTTGGGAGGCCGAGACGGGCGGATCACGAGGTCAGGAGATCGAGACCATCCTGGCGAACACGGTGAAACCCCGTCTCTACTAAAAAAATACAAAAAACGAGCCGGGCGAGGTGGCGGGCGCCTGTAGTCCCAGCTACACAGGAGGCTGAGGCAGGAGAATGGCAGGAACCCGGGAGGCGGAGCTTGCAGTGAGCCGAGATCGCGCCACTGCACTCCAGCCAGGGAGACAGAGCGAGACTCCGTCTCAAAAAAAAAAAAAAAAAAAAAAAAAAAAAATTCCATCACAGCAACATCAAAAAGAATAAAATACTTAGGAATAAATTTAATAAAATAATTGCAATTGCACTTGAAAACTATAAAACATGCCTGAGAGAAGGAAGATTAAATGGAGAAGTATTTTATACTTATGAGTTGGAAGACTTTACATTGTTAAGATGGAATTTCTTCACAAATTCATCTGTAGATTTAATGCAATTCCTAACAGAAACACTGGCAGGTTTTAAGCTTTTCCTAAAATTTATATGGAAATACTAAGGACCTTAAATAACCGAGATAATTTTGAAAAAGAACAACAGAGTTTGAGGATTTATACTCCTGAGTTTCAAAACTAATACTACTGTGATCAAGACATTGTGCTATTGGCATAAGGATAGACATATAAATCTTTGCAACAAAATTGAGAGTTCCAAAATAAACCTTTATGGTCAGTTGAGTTTTGACAAAAGTGCCAAGGCAGTTGGAAAAGGATAGTTTTTTCAATACACAGTGCTGGGACACTCAGGTTTCTATATGCACAGAAATGAACCTGATCCTTACCTCACATCGTACATAAAAATCAACTTAAAATGCATCGTAGTCCTAAATGTAGCAGCTAAACCTTTAAAACTTCAGAAGACAATATGGGAGAAACTCTCTGTGACTTTTTGGTTGGGCAAAGACTTCTTAGGTATGACAACCAAGGAATTGTCCATAAAGAATAAAATTGGCTGGGTGTGGTAGCACATGCCTATGATCCCAGCACTTTGGGAAGCTGAGGGAAGAGGATTACTTGAGGCCAGGAGTTTGAGACCAGCCTGGGCAACATAGTGAGACCCAATTGTTTTTAAGTAGAAAAGTACCCCAATGTGGTGGTGCACACCTGTAGTCCTAGCTGCTTGGAAGGCTAAGGCAGGAAGATCACTTGAACCCAGGAGTCCAAGGTACATTGAGCTATGATTGTACCACTGTGCTCCAGCCTGAGAAACAGTGAGAACCTGTCTCAAAAAAAAATTAAAAATAAATCATAATAAAATAAAAAAATTGAATACTCGTTTTTCAGAATTTAAAACTTTTACTATTCAAAAGACACCTTTAAGAAAATGAAGAGATAAGCCACAGGAGAAAAATACTTGCAAAACATGTGTCTGATATAGGACTTGGATCCAGAAGATGTACAGAACTCGTACAATCAATACCAAGAAGACCACCCAATTTAAAGATGGACAAAACTGCTGGTTAGACATTTCATGGCTAATATGCAAATTAAAAGATGCTCAAGATCACTAGTCATTAGTGAATTGCAAATTAAAACTATAATGAAATTAAAACTATGATATATAATAACCACTATATATCCATTAGAATGGATGTAGTTTAAAAGACTGACAATACCCAGCATTAGTGAGGATATGAAGAAACTGGAATCTTCATACGTTGCTTACAGGAGCATAAAAATTATAGTCACTTTGGAAAACATTTTGGTTGAAAGTTAAACATTAACTTACCATATGCCCTGAAAAGTCTGTTGTTAGGTTTCTACCCAAGGTAAAAACATATGTCCACATCAAGTAGCATTATTCATTAATAGCCAAAAGCTTCAAACAGCACAGATATTCACTGGCTGGTGAAAGGATAAACGAAATGTGGCATGTTCATGCAGTGGAATACTATTCAGCAGTTTACAAAGAACAAACTGCTGAGGTATGCTGCAACATGGATGAACCTCAAGAGCATGCTAAGTGGAAGAAGCCAGATACAAAAGACTACATATTGTATTATTTTATTTATATGAGATTCCCAGAAAAGACAGATCTAGAGACAGAAAATGATTGGTGGTTGCCTAGGGTTGAGGGTACAATTAGGGATTACGGCAAGTAACCACAAGGGAACTCTTGGGGCAGTGGTCTTGCAGTATGGTCACACAACTCTACACATTTACTAAAAATTGTTGAATTGTACACATACAATAAGTAAATTTCATAGTGTGTAAATTATACATCAATAAAGCTGTTTAATAAAAAGCCTATTTCAGTGAGGCTTGCAAGCCTTTTAGGCCTGGAGCAGTAACAGCTCCTTAATTCAGTATTCCTTCTGCCTTTCCGGTAGGAACTATAATTCAGGTTAAACAAATATGGGCACACCTGTTTTATTGCATTCCATTTTATTGTGCACCATAGATACTGCCTTTTTTCTTTTTGTTAAACAAACAGAAAGTTTATGACATCCCTGCACCCAGCAAATCCATCAATGCTGGTTTCCAGCAACATGTGTTCACTTAGCGACTCTGTGTTACATTTGATAGTTCTGACAACACGTCAAACATTATTGTCTCTGTTATGGTGATCTGAGATCAGTGATCTTTGATGTTACTATTGTAATTGTTTAGGGGCACTGCACACTGTGTCCATTTCCTCTTGAAAATGAATGTAAATGGAGCAAAGATGCAAACTGAACCCTGGGACCCCAGGATAAGAAGGAATCTGCAAAGGGCTTGTGCAAAAATTGTTTGTTTCCAAATAATTTCTTAATCAGTTTTATTTAAGTACAACTTATCCAAAATAAAATAAAGCTGCCTGTTCCATGAGCTTGGACAAATGTATAGACTAGTGTGACTACCACTCTAAATCTAGATATAGCACATTTCACTTGTCCCAGAAAGTTCCTTCGTGATCTTTTGCAGTCAGTCCATCCTGTCTTCTGCAACCAATGATCTGCTTTCTGTCACCATAGATCAATTTAGCTCGCTCTAGAATTTCATAGCAACGGAATCATACGTTCTGTAATCTTTTGTGTCTGGCATTTTTTAGTCAGCTTAATGTTTAAAAAACTCAGCCCTGTTGTTGTGTTTCACAGTTTGTTCCTTTTTCTTCCACAGTATGAATATATCTCAATTTATGTATCCTTTCACCTATTAGTGGACATTGAGTCGTTTAAAAATTCAAGAATGGGCTATTAGGAGTAAAACTTCTGAAACATTCTTCAAGTCTTTTTGTTGATACATATTTTCTTTTCTCTTGTGTAAACACCTAGGAGAGGAATTGCTGGGGAATCAGATAAAAATGTTTTAATCCAGTAAGAAATTGCCAGACTTCCCAAAGTGATTGTACCATTCTACACTCCCACTGGCAATGTATACGAGTGCCAGTTCCTTTCCGTTCCTGCCAGCAGTCGGTGTTCTCAGCCTTTTCCATGGTGCTCAGTCTGACGGATATAGTGATATTTCACTGTGATTTTAATTTAGATTTCTCTGATGATTAATGATGTCAAACATTTTTTCCTGTGCTGTTTGACGAATTGTATATCTTCTTTTGGGACATTTTGTTCATATCTGTTGACTGTTGGGTTTAATTTTTGTTATAATTCATTATTTCTGTTTTGGATGTAAGTCCTTTGTCAGATAGATAAATTATGAAAAAATGTTTTCAACCTATGTTTGCCTTTTCATTTCCTTAGTGGTGAGTTTTGAAGAGCAGAACTTTTAAATTTTGATGAAGTGAATTTCATTTTTTAGTTAGGAGCTTTTTATCTTTTACTGAGAAATCTGTGTCTGCCCTTGGTTTATGAATAGTTTCTCCTAGAAGTTTTACAGTTCTTGTTTTTGTGCCTAGATCAGTGATCCATATTGAGTTAATTTTTGTGTATGTTAAGAGACAAGGGTTGGAATTTATTTTTTCTATATGTATGTTCATTTGTCCCAGCACTGTTTGTTGCAAATACTTCTTTCTTTTGAATTGCAGTTTACCATCTACGTATGGCTTTATTTCTGTACTCTTTATTCTGTTCATTGATCTATGTGTCTAACTTTAGGCCAATGTCATACTGTCTTGGTTACTGAAGCTTCATACTTAGTCTTTAAATCAGGTAATGTAATTCCTCTAACTTTTCAAAAAAATGCATAAAACACTATAAAACAAAAAGTACATAGTAAACAGTCTTGGAAAATATAAACAGAGGGGAAGGCAGAATAGAGAGAAAAAAGTTAGTATTCAAATGTGCAAGCCTTCTGTGCAGTTGGGCTACAACCAAAGCCGTCTAAGCCTGAGAACCTTGGAGAGTAAACAGTTTAATTTGATTTCATCGTGTTAAAACAAACACTCATTTGTTAGTTTTTGTTTTCATTCCCATCAGGATTTTGAACCTTTTGGTGACATCACCTGTTTTCCTTTTTTGAAAACAATTCGTTTTTAGTTCTCTTCAGCCTTTCTAGTTCATTAATTCCCATAGTTGCTGCTACATGGGAATTAGCAATTTCCCTGAGCAATTTCCACTCTGTATCTAACACCTAAGTGAACAGATATTTTAGATGTGGTTTCACCTTTTGAAATAAGGCAGCAATTCAACAGTTCTTATTCAATTAATAAGAAAATGTTCTGTTCTGGAACTCTTCAGAAGCTGTTGATTTTATTTTGATATTAGTAATAATCATATCTGAATTCTTTTGGCTGTGAAGAGCAGAAATCCCAACTTATAGTAGTATCTGAATGGTGTAAACAGCAGAGAAAGGTTACCTCTCGAAGCTAGAAGTCATGAGACAAGGCACCTCGTTTTCATTAGTTCAGCAGCTCAGTGTTGATGAGGACATCAAAACACTTATTTTGCCATCTCAGCATATTGACTTTGTCCTCAGGCTAGCTCCTTGTAAGCTAAAGATGGACACTGCACATACAGACGTGCCAACAGCAAGTGTCACACTAAGAGTAAGAAAGGCCTTTCCAAAAGCTCTGTGTCAGGCTTCATCAACCAGACCTAAGTTTTCTGCCTCCCATAAACCAGTCAATTGCAAGGAGGGTGAGATGACAGTGATGGGGTTACCGTAGCCAGGATCCCTGGAATAGTGCGTCCACCTTTTAGAAGTGAGAGAACCAGAATGCAGAAGGATAGTCACTTTCTAAGGTCACACAGGTAGGAATAATAAAAAGTGATTGGGACTGTTATTTAAATCCAGCCCAGGTCGGTCTGGATTTTATTTGCATGTATATTCTTCTATTTGAAGACATTCAGTGAAATTCATAAATGGACTGTTGCACTTAAAATAATTTGTGCACATAGTGGCTTATATGTCTGCTTTCTCTGCTGATGTGTGAACTTGAAAAATCAAAGGCTTTCCCCAACACCCTTCCCTGCAGTCTAATTCGAAAGACAAGATAGCAACAAAAGTTTGATGTGCTTTTGGAGGAGTACAGACAGTAAACAAAACAAAACAGAAAAACCCCCACCACCTAGAATTCTTTCTCAAGTTAGATTGTCCAGAGCTGGAATAGCAGCTCAACAGTGTCATTAAAGAACCAGGTTTCCCGCCTTGTTCTGCCTGTTAGCTTATTACCTCATGGGTGCAAGATGGCTGCTACAGCAGCCGTCAGATCCATATTCTAGGTAGAGAGAGTGGCAAAAATGTGAAAAGCCCCACCCGCTGTGTCTGTTTTCCTTTTTTCAGGAAAACCGTCTAGCACTGTGTGATAGAAATACAATGCAAGCCACAGATATAATTTAAAGGTTTCTGGCTGGGCATGGTGGCTCATGCTTGTAATTCCAGCACTTTGGGAGGCTGAGGCAGGTGGATCACTTGAGGTCAGGAGTTCAAGACCAGCCTGGCCAATGTGGTGAAACCTTATCTCTACTAAAATTACAAAAATTAGCTGGGTGTGATGGCGGGTACCTATAGTCCCAGCTACTCAAGAGGCCGAGGCAGGAGAATCGCTTGAACCTGGGAGGTAGAGGTTGCAGTGAGCTGAGATTGTGCCACTGCACTCCAGCCTGGGCGGCAGAGCTAGACTCAGTCTCAGAAAAAAAAAAATTCCAGTAGTCACAGTTTAAAAACTGAAAAAAAAAGCACATTAATATATTTTAGTAATAACATTCCGTTTTACCCAATATAGCCAAAATAATGTTTCAAAGTATAATCAATGAAAACAATTTTTGTTTTTATACTTAGTCTTCAAAATCTGGGGTGTATTTTACAATTGCAGCTTATCTTAGTTTATACTAGCCACATTTCAAGAGCTCAGTAACTACATGTGGCTAGTAGGGGTATATTGGTGAGTACCAACTAACTGGCTTTCTAGAAAAAAATGCATAAATATGCATACGTGAGTTTATTGTAAATTTTACAAATTTAACAGACAGTGCACAATTTACAAATAATAATGAGAATAGAATATCCTTTATTTTCAATTCTGTGTAGCTCGTTGATTCTCACAAAACACTTTCATTGATTTTTTTTTTGCTTCTTTGTTTCTGAACTCTCATAGCTAACTTATGGCTGCAATTCAACTGTAATCTGACCAAAATGACTATGAATAAATGCTTGGTTACTATCCTGTTTAGTAAAGTAGTTGCTCACATTATTGGCAAATGAATGTAGTTCCAATATGAACGTTGGTTAATATTTTTGCTTATGTTAATGAGATTTTTGGTTTTTTGTTTGTTTTCTGTTTAAGCTGTACTGGCTACAGTCATGATACGCTGTATCGAGGTGCACCCATCACCCAAGCAGTATACACTGTACCATATTTGTAATCTTTTATCCCTTGCCCCCCTCCCACTCTTCCTCCCAAGTCCCCAAAGTCCATTGTATCATTCTTATGCCTTTGCATCCTCATAGCTTAGTTCCCACATATCACAACATACGATGTTTGGTTTTCCATTCATGAGTTACTTCACTTACAGTAATAGTCTCCAGTCTCATCCAGGTCACTGCAAATGCTGTTCCTTTTTATGGCTGAGTAGTATTCCATCATATATATATACACCACAGTTTCTTTATTCACTTGTTGATTGATGGGCATTTGGGTTGGTTCCACGGTTTTGCAGTCGTGAATTGTGCGCTATAAACATGCATGTGCAAGTATCTTTTTCAAATAATGACCTTTTTTTTCCTCTGGGTAGATACCCAGTAGTGGGATTGCTGGATCAAATGATAGTTCTACTTTTAATTCTTAAAGGAATCTCCACACTGCTTTCCATAGTGACTGTACTAGTTTACATTCCCACCAGCAGTGTAGAAGTGTTCCCTGATGACTGCATCCACACTATTATCTACAGTTTTTTTATTATGACCATTCTTGCAGGAGTGAGGTGGTATCGCATTGTGGTTTTGATTTGCATTTCCCTGATCATTAGTGATGTGAGCATTTTTTCATATGTTTGTTGGCCATTTGTATATCTTCTTTTGAGAACTGTCTATTCATGTCCTTAGCCCACTTTTTGATGGGATTGTTTGTTTTTTTTCTTACTGATTGAGTTTGTTGTAGATTCTGGATATTAGTCCTTTGTTAGATGTACAGGTTGTAAAGATTTTCTCCCACTCTGTGGATTGTCTGTTTACTCTGCTGACTGTTCCTTTTGCTATGCAAAAGCTCTCCAGTTTAATTAGGTCCCAACTATTTATCTTCGTTTTTATTGCATTTGCTTTTGGGTTCTTGGTCATGAAATCCTTGCCTAAGCCAAAGTCTAGAAGGGTTTTTCCAATGTTATCTTCTAGGATTTTTATAGTTTCAGGTCTTAGGTTTAAGTCTTTAACCCATCTTGAGTTGATTTTTGTATAAAGTGAGAGATGAGGATCCAGTTTCATTCTCCTACATGTGGCTAGCCAATTATCCATTTGTTGAAAAGGGTGTCCTTTCCCCATTTTACTTTTTTGTTTGCTTTGTTGAAGATCAGTTGGCTCTAAGTATTTGGGTTTATTTATGTGTTCTGTATTCTGTTCCACTGGTCTGTGTGCCTATTTTTTATACCAGTACCATGCTGTTTTTGTGACTATGGCCTTATAGTATAGTTTGAAATCAGGTAGTGTGATGCTTCCAGATTTGTCCTTTTTGCTTAGTCTTACTTTGGCTATGCGGGCTCTTTTTTGGTTCCATATGAATTTTAGAACTGCTTTTTCTAACTCTGTGAAGAATGATGGTGGTATTTTGATGGGGATTGCATTGAATTTGTAAATTGCTTTTGGCAGTATGGTCATTTCCATAATACTGATTCTACCCATCCATGAGCATAGGATGTGTTTTCCATTTGTTTGTGTCATCTATGATTTCCTTCAGCAGTGTTTTGTAGTTCTCCTTGTAGTGATCTTTTGACTCCTTGGTTAGGTGTATTCCTTAGTATTTTATTTTTTTGTAGCTCTTGTAAAAGGGGTTGAATTACTGATTTGATTATCCACTTTGTTGCTGTTTGGTGTATGGAAGAGCTATGGATTTCTGTACATTAATCTTGTATCCAGAAAACTTTGCTGAATTCTTTTATCAATAAGTTCTAGGAGCTTTCTGGAGGAGTCCTTAGGGTTTTCAAGGTAAATTGACTTCCTTTTTACTGATGTGGATGCCCTTTTCTTTTCTTTTCTCCTCTCTCTCTCTTTCTCTCTTTCTTTCTGTCTTTCTGTCTTTCTTATTGCTTTAGCTAGGACTTCCAGTACTGTGTTGAAGAGGAGTGCTGAGAGTGGGCATCCTTGTCTTGTTCCTGTTCTCAGCAAGAATGCTTTCAGCTTTTCCCCATTCGGTGTTATGTTGGCTGTGGGTTTGTCATAGATGGCTTTTATTACATTAAGGTATGTCCCTTGTATACCAATTTGCTGTGGGTTTTAATCATAGAGGCATTCAGGATATTTGCCAAATCCTTTTTCTGCATCTGTTGAGATATCATGTGATTTTTAATTCTGTCTATGATTTGCACTGTATTCTATTGGTAAAAACAAGTTATTAAGTCTAGCATAGATTCAAGGGGGGTGGGACAGGAAAGTGTCTTAATTTAGTGTTTCTATAAAGAAATACCTGAGACTGGGTAATTTATAAAGAGAAAAAGTTTATTTGGCTTATGGTTCTGATGATTAGAAAGTTCAACATTGAGCATCTGCCTCTGGTGAGGGCCTCAGGCTGCTTCTCCGTGTGGCAGAAGGTGAAGGGGAGCCAGTGTGTGCAGAGACCATGTGGCCAGAGCGGAAGAAAGAGCAGGGAGGTGCCAGGCTCTTTTTAACAACCAGCTCTCAAGAGAATAAACAGAGTGACAACTCACTCACCTCCTCATCCCCCAGGGAAGGCATTCATCTACATGAGGGATCTGCCCCCATGACCCAGACACCTCCCATTAGACCCCACCTCCAGCGTTAGAGATTAGATTTCTACATGAAGTTTTAGAGGAGGCAATCATCCAAACTATAGCAAGAATTTTCTTTCAGCTCTTGATGTAAAGAGTTAGACATGTACAACAGGGAGGGATGTTATTGATGGCAGCAGTCTTGAAAGACAGCCAGTCCTCTGGCCCCCACAGTTCACATGAATCCTACATGAAAGTTTACTCACTTTCCTCCCAGGATCCCCAAAGTCTCATCTCATTAGGACATCAAGCTCAAGTTCTTGATCTTGTCGTCTAAGTCAGGCCTGGATGAGGCTTCTTGGGGTAGGTCCCCAAGTACAGTTCTTTTTGATCTGAAGGCCAGCGGACTAACAGGCAAGCTTTTTGCCCCTCACACACCTAGTATCCAGGGATGATCAGCAATAGGACAGCTGTAGGAGACACTATTGTTAATGAAAACTATCGGACTGTAAGATGCTTCTCAGCCCTAGTCCACGGTGGTTGTGAAATCCAGACAGATATGTATGATCAGTTCCTTGATTAGGGCCCAGACCCAGTCCCTTTAGTGCATCTGTGTGGCTTTTGGCTTCATCCTCTGAGCTCTTGACTCCACACCATGGACTAGTCGTCCTTTTTCATAAGAAATGGCCAGGTTTTGCATTTGAATAGCTTTGCTAGACTGCTTCCTATGGGTAAAATTTGGGGACCTAAACTTCTCTTTTCATTTTGAACTGTCTCTCCTTTTCAGTCTAATCTTTTATAAGCCCATTAGAGAACTATGTGGGCTTCCTGTGTATCTAATTGTAATCCTCTACATTAGACAGAAACTACACCCACAAATCTCTTTTAGACAGCCTCCTTTCTACTTTGAGAGTCGGGGTGCTGTGTGACAACACCCTTGAGCTTCTTAAAAACTTTTTTTAAGTCTATCATAAGAGAATGTCTAAGAGGCATGCCCTTAGGATTCTTAGAAACGGCTTCTTATCTGACATATTCCATGAAGGTGTTTGGTTGCAGTAGCACCCCATTTTCAGTTACCAGTTTCTGTTTTGATTATGTCATTACATGAAAACATAGTGGCTTAAAACAAAGTGATACTCTGTATTAGGTTGCTTATGACTATGGGTAAGCAGTTCAGGAAGGGTTCCACTGGATAGCATCATCTTTTTTCCATGTGGAATTAGCTTCCTCACTCACATGTCTAACCACTTGGTGCTCCTTGGTGCCTCACTCTCCATCTCCACCCTGCTCCTCTCTCCTTCACCCCTTTTTCCTTCCTTCCTTCTCTCCTAGATGTGTGTGATCAGTTCCTTGATTAGGGCCTAGACCCAACCCAATCCCCAACCCTTCCTTTATCCCACCTTTTCTCTCTTGTTCTTTCTCTCTCTCTCTTTCTGTGCATGGTCTCTCATCCTCCAGAATCTCTACATGTAGTGGTCTCAGGATAGTCACACTTCTTCCCGACAACCAAATTCTAAAAGGCAAAAAGTAGAAACTGCCAGGTTAATTATGGTTCGCACCTGGAACTAGCAAAATGCTGCTTCTGTAATCCGCTGGTCTGTGCAGTTAGAAGGCCAGCCCACACTCGAAGTGGGCAGAGAGGTAGCCTCCTCCTCTTGACAGGGAGCAGCACAGGCTGCAGAAGAGCGTATGAAATGGGAGATACTGTTTTGGGCATCTTTGGAAAGTGCAGCCACATAATTTTTAGAAATTATTTTAAATGTGATTTCTCAACGCTTTGTGTATGGGTATCCATATATGCTATTTTTGTCAGATATAGCAATCATGAATATATTAACTTTGTTAAACATTTGGATTAAGAAGCTCTCCTTCCCTGTTCTTTGCTCAGGAATAATTCAAAAGATTATAATTAACTATTTGTCAAAAGTTTGAAACAACTTTCATAAAACCACCTGAACTGCCTACATGACAAAGATTTTTATTTGGTCAAATTTTTTTTTTAGTTAAAGGTTTTTTCCCCCCTTGATTTCTTCTATATCATATATGTTTAGAAAGTCTTTCCCCAATTTCAGAACATTTGAATATTTAGTCACAGTTCCTATTTGTTGTACTTGTATATTTTACATGTAATTCATTAATCTGCATAGAATTGTTTTGGTGTGAGATGAAGGCATAGCTTTCTTTTCCCCACCCAGATTTTGAACCAATTAGATAACAACTCATCCATTCCCTGATAATTTGCATTGCAGCCTTCATCCTATTCAATGTTAAGTATTCTGAAGTCTGTTTCTGGGTTTCTCTTCTCTCCTGTTGATATATAAGTTCTTTTTCCCATGCTGTGTTTTTAATTTTAACTATATTCCAAGCATCTTAAGTTTGTAGAAATCACTAAGTGTTCATGGCTATGAAATGTGTGTAAATGCCACCCGACTCATACTAAGAAGGTATGCTTTTAGACTATCGAAGACAAGTTTTTTTCAAAATTCTATTAAGAATTTGTTTAATGTATACCTTAGCCAAATATTTTTGTGCTAACTTTTGTGTCCTAGAAAGGAGGAATAAATGGAACACATACTAACCACGTATTTATGTTCATGATCATGACTTTCAGATATATAAATTAGTGTGTGTATGTCTCTCACAAGGAAATGAATAAAATGAATTTACCATTGAAGGTGATAGTCAAGTAAACTGAAGCAGATGCTAGAAAAGAGTTTTCCTAATTTATTAAAGAAGGCTGTTTGTAGAGTAGATCTAGTAATATTTAATTTCTGAACCATGTCATTTAGCTAATAAATTACTTTAAAATGTACTCTTTAACAAAATGAGTCTTTTATCTTCATTAATGTAGCTTATTTTTGTTTTGCAGTTACTGCTTTGTGTTTGCTCTGGGATACCTCACAGTGTGCCAAGTTACTCGAGTCTATATCTTTGACTATGGACAATATTCTGCTGATTTTTCAGGGTAAGATGAAAACTGATTCAGTGGCCTGTTTATCCATTCTAACAAGGTGGTTAAAGAACAAAATATATTTGCATTTAGTAGTTCAAGTGAAAAGCTATTATTAAATATTTTAGTTGAAAATTTCTTTCTAAATTTAGAATTTCCCTCTTGTAAGTAGTCTTTTATAGTACTGTCTAAGTCAGTAAGAGCCTTGTTCTGCTTCTTCCTACCTAATGGGTCTTCCTTTGGTTCTTAGGTCCTTGGGCTAGGTCAGTCTGAGTTTCCTAGAGAAGATGCTCAAGGATGCATTTTACTTCTATGCATTTCACCTCTTTGCAGTGTTCTCCATTCAACACCAGTATTCAGTTGAGCAGTGGAAATAACTTCTAGTATTTGTTCCTTCGAAGGGAATTTATTTTCTTCCTGGTGCTAGATGAGTCTTTTTGTCCTGTAACAAAACTGATTATATGTTATCAGGGGAACTAGCCCCCAATATTTCAATGTAGGTTCTTTTTATTTTCCCCAAGTGTCAACCAGTCTGAGAAATAAAGAGAAAGAGTACAAAGAGAGGAATTTTACAGCTGGGCTGCTGGGGTTGACATCACGTATCGGTAGGTCCATGAAGCCCCCTGAGCTGCAAAACCAGCAAGTTTTTGTTAGGGATTTCAAAAGGGGAGGGGGTGTACGAACAGGGAGTAGGTCATAAAGATCACATGCTTCAAAGGGCAAAAAAGGAGAACAAAGTTCACATGCTTCTGAGGCCAATAAAGATCACAAGGCAAAGGGCAAAGCAAGATCACAAGGCAAGGGCAAAATTAGAATTACTGATGAGGGTCTGTGTTCGGCTGTGCACGTATTGTCTTGATAAACATGTTAAACAACAGAAAACAGAGTTCGAGAACAGAGAACCGGTCTGACCTCAAATTCACCAGGGTGGGATTTTTTTCACCCTAATAAGCCTGAGGGTACTGCAGGAGACCAGGGCATATTTCAGTCCTTATCTCAACCACATAAGACAGAGACTCCCACAGCGGCCATTTATAGACCTCCCCAGGAATGCAATTCTTTTCCTAGGGTCTTAATATTTAATATTCCTTGCCGGGAGAAGAATTTAGCAATATCTCTCCTACTTGCATGTCTGAAGAAAATGTGGCTCTATTCTGCCCAACCCCACAGGCAGTCAGACCTTATGGTTGTCTCCCCTTGTTCCTTAAAATCACTGTTATTCTGATATTTTTCAAGGTACACTGATTTCATATTGTTCAAACACACGTTTTACAATCAATTTGTACAGTAGTGGTCCTGAGGTGACATACATCCTCAGCTTACGAAGATAACAGGATTAAGAGATTAAAGTAAGACAGGCGTAAGAAATTGTAAGAGTATTATTAGGGAAATGATAAATGTCCACATTAAAATGAAATCTTCACAATTTATGTTCAGAGATTGCAGTAAAGACAGGCGTAAGAAATTATAAAAGTACCAATTTTGGGGACTGATATATGTCCATGAAATCTTCACAATTTATGTTCCTCTGCCGTGGCTCCAGCCCATCCCTCCGTTCAGGGTCCCTGACTTCCCACAACAATATGTCTGTTGTGAAATAAATGCACAAGCTCTTATAAAGTAACTTGCTTTCCATCTTTATAAAGTGACATCTGCTAACACTTTGGTACCAGATGGGGAAGTTGAAGATAAACCTTTATATATGTTTTTTTATGTCAGGCTTGACTGCTTTCTCCAGTGAACAAGATACAGTAGGCCTGCTTTGGACTAGTCTTGAGTCATCTGGACAGCATAAGTAATGAGCAATAAATCCAATTTAAGGATACGTGTATTGGAAAAATCACGGTACCTCTGACAAAAAAATTGTTCAGCGATAGAAATGGACCAAAGTTGTATGAGCTCAGGGAAAAAAGTCACTTCTATGAAACAAGAGAATTTTAGAAGAGAAAGAGGAAATAACTTTTTCTCCCTAATGAGATTGAAGTATATTTTACTACACAGATCTTAAAAATAGGTTCAGATGAAAGGAAATTACATCAAAAACAAATAAAGCCCAGGTCAAAACAAAACAGTTTAAATGCACTAAAAAGCCAGTTAATCAAAGCTGTCGAATGGAATTGGGAAATACACCTGGAAGGGCAGAAAAGGAGAGCAGATGTTGGCAATCTGGTTTATGGATAGTAGGTATTCCTGGAGAACATGACCTCATGGGCAGGATCAGTAGATGCTGGACCACTGTGAAAACCTTCATGAGCTTGAGGAAGTAGCCCAGGTCACATTGTCATCATAGTGTAATGAAATTAGGAAATAGTTATATAAGTTTAAAAGAATTGCAATCACTTAGAAAATTTAATTCTCCTGAGAATTTGCAACCATATTGGTCTTGTTCATCATGCATCCTAGTGCTTAGCACGTGGTGGCATTAAATATATATTGAGTCAGGAATAATACTTCAGTACAGAAGAAAGTTGAAAATACAGTGAGAAAAATGGGGGAAAGTAACAGACAACACAAATGGAGAAACTAGAGCCATGTGGGCAAAGGCTGTGCCATCTGAAAGAGAAATTAAGAGCTTTGAATACTTGAATTATAGTAAGTGAGAAATAAGCATTTATTCATAGTAGAAAATAGAAACAAAAAACATACTTTTAAATAATTTAGTTTAATGTTGATAACAGAAATATTAACATTAGCAACTTAAGCTTAGCGATACCATAAAATCATGAGTTTTCACATTGACCTTTAGAGTCCTGGGACTCTGCAGGCAGGTTCTGCAGGTGTCTTAGGAGCTCAGCAGATGAGGTTCTAGGTCTTCCAGTCTTGCTTCAGCCACATCTGCTCTGTGTTTCTCTAGTTTGTATTTTGGGATCCCGTATAATATTTCATTAAAAATATTTTGTTGCTCTTTTAACCATTCGATTTAAATAGTGATTTAACATAGCCAAATTGAATTTATTATACAACCATGTGGATTGGTGTTAGTATGGATTTGTGTGGCCCAGTCTTTGCTGGGCTCTCACAGCCCCTCCATCAGTTTGATCTTGGTCATTATCATTACCCTTTTTATTTCCCTGGTCAGCTATTCCAAATTATTGTCAGTCTCAAGGCCTTTACCTAACATTTCTGTATTATCTAGGGATAGGCTTACTACATTTAAAACAGTAACTTTATTTCAGTGGCTTAGCATAGTAAGAGTTTATTTCTCATTCACATTACAGTTCATTGAGGATGGAGTCTCTGCTCCACAGTCATTTAGGGAACCAGACTCCTTCCTTCTTGTGGTTCCACCTCCTTCAGGCTCTGGAATCCTCTAGGTTAAGTTGAGGGCGGGGTGGTGAGTATGAGCAAAGCGAGGGTGTGCCTACGCAGCACTTCTGCCTGCATCCTGTCGGCAAGCGTTAGTCACATGGCCTCACAGATCAGAGGACAATTGACATTAAGAGCATAGCGCATGTTTAAAAAACAGCTGTATAGGACATGACTTTAGAAGTATTTTGCTGACCTCTAAAATGTCATTGAAGGCTGAGTGTGGTGGCTCACCCCTGTAATCCCAGCACTTTGGGAGGCCAAGGCAGGTGGATCACCTGAGCTCAGGAGTTTGGGCAACATGGCAAAACCCTGTATCTACTAAAAACAGAAAAAATTAGATAGGCATGGTGGCACATACCTGTAGCCCCAGATACTCAGGAGGCTAAAGTGGGAGAGTCGCTTGAGCCCTGGGGGCAGGGGTTGCAGTGAGCTGAGATTGCACCACTGCACTCCAGCCCAGGTGACAGAGACCCTGTCTCAGAAATAAAATAAAATAAAATAAAATAAAATAAAATAAAATAAAGCCATTTAAACACTTAAATGCAGTTTTAAATGTTTAAATATGTAGGAGAAAAACAACCTGGCCTTTTTAAGATAGAAAACCTGTTTATAAAACTCCAAGTTTAAAGAATACCTTTTAATCCATTAGGAGAAAACTTTTTATTATTATTATTATACTTTAAGTTCTAGAGTACATGTACACACCGTGCAGGTTTGTTACATAGGTATACATGTGCCATGTTGGTTTGCTGCACCCATCAACTTGTCATTTATATTAGTATATCTCCTAATGCTATCCCTCTTCCAGCCCCCCACCTCCCGACAGGCCCCAGTGTATGATGTTCCCCTCCCTGTGTCCAAGTGTTCTCATTGTTCAATTCCCACCTATAAGTGAAAAGTGTTTGGTTTTCTGTCCTTCTGATAGTTTACTGAGAATGGTGGTTTCCAGCTTTATCCATGTCCCTGCAAAGGACGTGAACTCATCTTTTTTTATGGCTGCATAGTACAGGAGAAAACTTTTGACCATTATCAGTGAACTGATAAAGATTAGACAGTCGAATTAGCTGAAGGAGACCATTGTGGCAGAATGAACTTGAAGGCTCTTGGTTTTTTGTTTTTTGTTTTTTAATGGACACAGGAGAGAAAAAAGCCACCTAGAGACAGACTCTCCCCTTGATGAAGTATTTGGGCAGAGGGACCCCTTGAATGTGTTATAATACATGAGCAGAAAAGATCCTGACTGGATCCTAATTAGAGTGAATATCGTAGCTGTTCAGAGTGTCAGATGGTTAAGAAGGTGAACTGGATAGTGACTCACCCTTCGTGCTGAGCTGGCCCGTTGCTCTGATGCTAGAAAGCGCAAGAAGCAAAGCCCAGACTCCTGCTGGGGAATCAACCTGAAATCTCGCTTGTATGGGACAGTTTTACTTGCACAAGAGTATGGAGAAACTGCGTGTGGGTGTATGTGTAATTGTTAGGTTTAAGATACATTTAAAATGTTGATTAGGTAAAGATAAACTTATACCATAATACAAGTTTCTATTTATAGAGAGGTTGAAAAGCTACTGAAGTTGTTTGATCTCATGTTAGCCTCAGATAATAGATACAAGAGAAGTATAAAACAACTAAATAGCTTTCTTCATGTCAGCAGTAATCAGTTAGAAAATATGATAGAAAAAGCATCCTTTTTCAAAAGCAAGAAAAACCATGAAATATCTGGTAATATGTGTAAAAATAAATGTACAGAACCTCTATGCAGAAAACTATAAATTTTTACTGTAGAACATAGAGTAATTGGGAAAAAAATTCAACCCGTTTGTTTGAATAATAAAACTCAGTATTGTGACTGGGTGCAGTGGCTCACACCTATAATACCAACACTTTGGGAGGCCAAGGTGGGAGGATCACTTGAGCTCAGGCGTTCAAGACCAGCCTGGGCAACATGGTGAAACCCATCTCTACAAAAAATTTAAAAATTAGCTGGGCATGGTGCTGTGTGCCTGTAGTCCCAGCTACTCAGGAGGCTGAAGTGGGAGGATCGCATGAGCTTGGGAGGTTGAGGCTGCAGTAAGCCATGTTCGCACAACTGTACTCCAGCCTGGGTAACAGAGCAAGACCCTGTCTCAAAAAAAAAAAAAAAAAGAAAAAAAGAAAACAACCCTCAGTATTATAAAGATACGAATGGGGCTGGGCGTGGTGGCTCATGCCTGCAATCTTAGCACTTTGGGAAACTGAGGCGAGTGGATCACTTGAGGCCAGGAATTTGAGAGCAGCCTGACCAATATAGCAAAACTCATCTCTACTAAAAATAGAAAAATTAGCCAGGCATGGTAGTACACAACTGTAATTGCAGCTTCTTGGGAGACTGAGGCATGAGAATCACTGGAATCCAGGAGGTGGAGGATGCAGTGAGCTGAGATCAAACCATTGCACTCCAGCCTGGGCGACAGAGCTGTCTCAAAAAAATAAAAAATAAAGAAAAAAAAAATACTGATTCCCCCAAGTTAATCTGTTGGTGTAATGCAGGTAAAATTGGAGTTTTGAGGGAAATTAGATAAATAAATTGAAAATTTTCTCTAGAAGAATAAATGCTTGAGTGTAGTGAAGTTGATATAAAGACATACTACTGTCTGTAAAGCAGGAGTCATTAAAATATTCTGGACTGACAGGAATAGACAAACCAAGGAAACCAGGATGAAGGACCGAGAAAGAGACTCATGGATCTAAGAAATAAAAATACAGAACAGCAGTGGTGGGATCAGAAATCTGTGGGGAAAGCCAGGCTCTACTCTTCAGTAAATGGTATTGGGATGTTTGGAAAGAGAAGAGAAAGGTGAATCCTTGCCCCACGTATAGATAATAGATTGTAGATGGAAGCAAGAACAGGTTTTTTGGCAAAAGAATATGTTGTTTCTGTGGTACTGAAAGAGTTGCTTTTAGTGCACCCACCAAAAAAATATGTATGTGAAATAATTTTTCATTCACGTCAAGAATATATCTTAGAGCTAACTGAACTGTATCAGAGGCTTGGTAAATGTTTATTACTGCTCAGTCGTGTGTGCTCCTTCACTAAGGTTTATTAAGCATGCGTTGTGCGTTTTGATAGGTTCTTGAAGGCTGAGCTGGGTACTTTTGTAGGCAGCATTTTTTTCAGGTATAAGAAGAAGTGATAGAGCATGTGATCTGATAGCCACAAGTGTGCTTGTCATGTCCATCAGTCCTTTTTAGAAAGCATTATTCATGCTCAGAGTCTAATCGTAGATGTGTTTCTGTGTTCTGAAATGAGTCATGGAAGGCCCCCCTTGGCCCTTCATTATCTTCCCCGCACATGGCGCCCAGCAGCTGTGTTGCAAATAGGGTTGATGTGAATCATTAGACTGCCTGCGAGTAGTGGGCCTTTATCCTGGCCCATTCTGTGGGAGTGTCTCCCAGCCCCTTGACCTACGTTTGATTACAGGAAACATTCCGTTTGGCTGCCACTAATGTAATTCAAGTTACCGGGAGTAAACAGAGATGGATCCATTTGTGGTTTGCTTTGTCTGTTCCCCACCCTACCCAACCAAGCCTTTCTCCCTGAACATATGTGTGTTCACCAAGCAGTGTGGCACAAGATTCGTCAGAAACATGCAGTGTTGTTCTCACTCATAAGTGGAAGTTGAACAACGAGAACATTTGGACACAGGGAGGGGAACATCACATATTGGGGCCTGTTGTGGGGTGAGGGTTAGGGGAGGGATAGCATTAGGAGAAATACCTAATGTAGATGAGGGGTTGATGGGTGCAGCAAACCACCATGGCACGTGTATACCTATATCACAAACCTGCATGATCTGCACATGGATCCCAGAACTTAAGAGTATTAAAAAAAAAAAATGCAGTGTTTTCCTGAGGCTGAGAAGCTGGTGACGGACCTGCAGGGCCCCCTTGGTGTGTGCCTTCTCACCTGTTCTTTCTGTTTTAGTTCTGTTGCTCATCCCAATGTCTGTCTCAGCCATATCTACATGTCCAAACCTCCACAGTCTTAAAGGCCCAGACTAAATGACTCTTGTTTGAAATGCGTTCCCTCAGCTGTCTCTGTGCAGATCTTCAAATAGCTCACTGGGCAGTGGATACTTTGTTATGTAGTTATTCACATACCTTTCATTTTTCATTTCCTGTTCTCAAGAGAGAGCTTCTCCAGAAACAGCACTTCCCTTTTGATTATTATGTCTCTTCAGCGCCATTGGCTTCATGGCAGTTCTGGCAGTTACTATGCAAAGGTGTGAATGGGAGAAAGGACCCAGCTCCTATTAAACATCTGCTGTGTCTCAGATACTATTAAATTTAATCCACACAGTGGCATTATTATCCGTGTTTTATAGATAACCGTTTTGAGAAAAGTTAAATAACTTCCTTGTCTTCCACAACTGATGTGAAGTGGGGTCAGGATTAAGTGTTCTGACCCGTATGTCCAGCTGCCTATGCACTCTGCTGTCTAGGGCCTCTTGTGCCAAGTGTGCCTAAAGCTGCAGTCCTGATTTCCCTTCTCAGTCATTTTTCTCCTCCTAGTTAGTTATCCTGGTCAAAAACCTTGGTGGTGCCAGGTGTGAAACCCTGCATTGGATGCATTATCAAATCCTGTTGACTTTCCCTTCAGCATAGATCTAGAGGTGACTTCAGACCTCCTGTGCTGTTACCTTAGTCTGAGCCACCGTCTTCCCCTGCCCACCTCCCCTGCCTCCTCCCCCTGACCCCTCCCCCTACCTCTGGTGCCCCCACAGTCTTTTTTCAACCTAGAGTCAGAATATATTCCTTTAAAGTCACTCTTTTGCCTAAAATCCTCCAGTAGTTTCCTGTCTCGCTCAGATTCAAGCCTCTGTCCTCACTCTGCAGAGCCTGCCGGATCCGGCATCCTGCTTGCCATCTTTAGCTTCTGTTCCTGTCCTCCTTGCTCGTCACATTGGCCTCTGTACTGATCCTCAAACATGCCAGTCACACTTCTTCCTGGGACTGTTGAACTTACTTTTCTCTCTTCCTAGAACATTTTTACCCCAGGCCTCCACAGAGCTTGTCCTCTATTTCACTGTCATCTTCTGGGTGAGGCCGGTTCCCACCTTTGTTCTGTATTCCTTAGGCCCCTTACTCTGCTTCATTTCACTGCCCAGGACTTGCAGCATCTGACACACTGTATCTTTACCTGTTTATTTGTTTATAATCTGTCTCTCTCCAGTGCAGTATACATTTCATAACAGCGAGGACTTGGCCTGTCTTGTTCACACTGTGTCTTTGGCACATAGAACAGTACTTGGTCAATCGTAGGTGCTCATTAATTAAGTACTTGTTTTTTCTGAATGAAGCTGTAAGAAAATGAATGAATGGATGACTAAGACGAATGGCCTTTTCCATTACCTCTCACTTTGTATTCATTTGGTGTTAGGTAAGTGGGGTTACTTGGTGTCAGTGGATTTTGTTTGGATGCCAGGGTACTTGTACACTTAGGATAACTGAGGTGAACAGTTAACAGTTTGCCTCTGTTGCTGGGTAACACATGTCCTGGTGGCAAGCTGTTACCTAGTGGATGCTTTTAGTTGATTTGTAGCATTAATATACAGACTTCTCTTAAGCTTAGTGGTCTCCCAGAGATAATGGATCATGAAAGTAATTGTTCATTTTTAGCATTCATTCTCTTGTAATGTTTAACTACATTTGAGTTTTACTGTGTAATAGAACCAAATCCTACTATTCTTGTTCTTTGTAGAGAAAAAAAATGTGTGAATATATTTTTTAACTTTTTCATCCTTTGTTTTATTTCAGGAAGTCTAGAGTTTTTACCTCAGCTGAATTTTTTAATATTAGCTGAAACTGTTACATCAGTTGAAGTATTACTATGAACAGTTACATTTCATATTTTCCCACATTCTTAGCAGAGGATCATTGGGAGGAAATTTCAGTAATGCCACTTAAATATACTGATGTTGTCCTATAGAAGGAAAGGGAAGCTCCATCCTGAGGCCCTGACCTCACTCTGGAAGTTCCAAAGCCTTCTGCTTCCCCTACCTTCTCCAGGTTCCCGTTTCCATACTAGGGAAACAGGAGGTTCTTTCCAATTCATGTCGAGGTATCCCAGACTTTCCTAGGGCCCAGGAAGTGGTTAGATACTGAGGCTCCATTAATACAAAGTCAACAGATATTTAATAGTTAAAGTGTCAGTAAAGATGTAAGTGAAATAGTTGTGTGAATCACCCTAATTGTCCTGAAACAGATATTTATGAACAAAATATGCTGTTAAGAAAGCCCACTGCGGTTACGTCCTGTGCACCATTGCACTGTTTTCATTTGTAAATGCTTCCTGCACAGTCGTTCCTGCTGCAGAAGGGTGAGGTGTGCCCTTTCCCATCAGTCTTTCTTGTCTTCCAGCCGTGTACCTGCTGCATTGGACTCATCTGTCTGTTTTGGCCTCCAGTTTGCATTTCTGAGCTCTCTTTAATCTGCTCATCCCTTACTGAACTTTTCCTATAATCCTTTCTTATTTTCATCCACAACATACTCCTGCATAGTTCCCTATGATAATTTTGTCTTCTGTCTTTCTGTTTCTCCATGTGCTACACCCCGGCTGACAGGTTGGACCAGAGGCATTGGGACTGCCATCCTCTTAAAACAAAGGGAATGTATGGAGCTAATGACCATCAGGAAATGAAACCAAAACTTGACGAGGCATTTCTATAAATCCGTCAGCACACTGACAGTGTATTAGGTGCCAGGTACTGAAGGCACAGAAATAATTAAAGCAGTGTTCCTGTTAAGTAGCTCATGGGTTTTTTGTAGTAATAGGAAAATAAATGAATCATTACAATATATAATAAATGCTTTCAAGCACAGATAAGAAAGAACAAATGGGAGAGAGTATAATTAACCTACAGAAGGAGTAATAGATCTTGACTGGACACTTAGATTCAGTTTATTTTATATTTTAAATATATTTATTGGCCAGGCATGGTGGCTCACACCTGTAATTTCAGTACTTTGAGAGGCTGAGACAGGTGGATCGCTTGAGCCCAGGAGTTTGAGACCAGCCTGGGAAACATGGCAAAACCCCATGTCTACAAAAAATTTAAAAATTACCCATGTGTGGTGGCACGTGCCTGTAGTGTCAGCTGCTTGGGAGGCTGAGGTGGGAGGATCGCTTGAGCCCAGAAGATCGAGGCTTCAGTTAGCTGAGATTGCACCTCTGCACTCCAGCCTGGGTGACAGAGGAAGACCCTGAAGAAATTTTTTAAAAAATTTATTTAGCACATATTTTGTGCCAGACACTGTGCTACATGCTGGAGATTCAGTGGCAAACAGGACTGTTAGGTTCCTTGCCTCATGGACTTTCTAAACAAGGGAGAGATTTTAAAACAACCACTGAGATTTAATAAAGAAAACAACTATGAATGTTAAAACACCTTGAAGGAAACAACCAAGGACTAAGATGAAATGAAGGGTATTTGCGTGCATGTGTGTGTGTTTTTGTGGGCAGAGGGAAGCTGCTTGAGGTCGAGTTGTCCGGTGGGCTTCGTGTGCGAAGGGATTCTTCAGCTGATTCGTGAAGAGGGAGGAATAACTTATCCTTGTGAAACGGTTCCAGGAAGAGTAGTCTGGGTGGAGGGAGTAGCATTTGGAGAGAGGCTGGAGTATTCAGGTCTGTTTCCTGCCTTCCTTCCCGCTCTGTTAGGGCATGATTCTTGGAATCAGCAGTACAGCTACACGTCACCTGTCCTCCCAGCCACACGTCACCCATCCTCTCAGGTATACGTCACCCATCCTCCCAGCCACACCTTATCTGTCCTCCCAGCCATACATCACCTGTCCTTCCAACACAGCTTACTTTCACAGGAGCTTCTGTGTCCTTTGCACCTGATGGAATAAAAGTTGCATGTGGGTTCAGGGGCCCAAGTGGGCACAAGAAGGACATTCAGAGCACTTATTTACATTTTTGTTAACATCTTGTCTGTATATACCTGACAGCTTACTGTGTCACTGAATTGACAAAATAAATGTAATAGTTGTTTTATCAGTTGTTACTATGTTTTAAGGTGGCATGGAAATTAGAATTTAGAACTGAAGAGAATGTTGTAACTCACTAGTGAGCTAAACTATGAAAAGAATTAGGCAGAATGAGAAAAGTGATTCTCTCCCCCAGGGAAATGGAAATTATAGGGCATTTTTATCATTTTCAAGGACTTGAAAACGATAAAGCCCTTGTGAGGACGTCTGTGAGGACGGACATGAAGTGGAGACGGAGGCGCCTGCGTTCATTGTCCCTCCTGACAGCAAACCCAAGGTCTCCCACACGCCCGGCCACCCAAGCCACTCGGGGCAGCCCCCCTTCTCTTTCAGGCTGCTCTCTGCTCACCACTTGGTTTGCACGAGTGCCTGGTGCATCCCAGGACATCTCTCCCCCGGCTCCACTTCTGTCTGTGGTGCCCACGTGACCTCCCGGGCACACACTGCTTCTCATCCTTGCGGCCTCCAGGCTGGGCAAGGCCCCCTCCTGGGTATCTTGCAAAGCAGAAATAGCAATCAGGTGTTTCAAGCCACCTGGGGGATTTAGGTTGGTTGAAGCATGATTCCTTGAGAAGTGAGTATGTAAATGTAAGAACTGACTTTTAAGGGAACCTGAGAGAAATCTCCTCCCTTAAGTACTTCCAGTTTAAGAACATTTGTCATTGATAAGACCTTCCTGTTAGTTGAGGAGAATGAGCTGTAGCTTCTCAAGGGCCCAGGTCTGTGAATCAAAGTTCCAGTGGTAGGAATGTTTAAAGCAAACCCTTGCTGCCAGTTTGCTGATGTTGTGAGAAAGACACCTCTGTTTGCCAGAGGCAGCAGTTTGAGTTTCTGCACTGAGCGGTGTGGGCTGCTGGAAGAGAGCAGGTCAGAACTAGACCCCCAGGGGTCTAAGCCTGGAGCCTGGAGCCCCCTCCCCTCCTGGCCCCTTTCGTTGGCGGTGCATGGGGTGATGCTGTGTGCGCCACAGTGTCCTCAGGTTCTGTGAAACATGTTCTCCTCTGCATGTATAGAGCACAGTCTACCTTGGGTCAAAACACAATTTCCTGGTTTTATTATATTATTGTTTCAAAAAGTTAAATAACTTCTTGTCAATTGTTCTTCAATACAGTCTGTAAGCTAATGTAATAGTTAAAGGATAAAAGCCTTGCTGGTGGTTTTATTTTTTTATTTGTTTATTTTTATAGAGATGGGGTCTTGCTCTGTTGACCAGGGTGGTCTCAGACTGCTGGGTTCAAGCAATTCTCCCACCTCAGCCTCCCAAAGTGCTGGGATTATAGGCATGAGCCACCACGCCCAGCCTTAACTGTTTTTTAACACTGTCTGTAAGCTAATGTAATCCTTAAAGGATAAGATGCATCCTAGTGGTTTTCTTATGTGGATATATTTTTTTCCTTTCCAAGTTACTCATTCAATTATAATGACTATAAAGTATGGGAGAATAATGCCATTTTTAAAATGATTTTAAAGTCATTTTTCCTTTCAAATACATCATGATTTTGGTTCCTTAGATGGCTGTGTGTAGAGTCCGTAACCCCTGGGTGCCTAGTTTTTAGAATAGGGAGTTGAGAGTCTGTCCATGATTTGTTGAAGAAAGTACTGAGCCGAAAGCAGGAGACTGGGGCCACATCTCATGCCTGCGCACTTCTCAAAATCTCCGGGCCTTGTTTTCTAATGTGTGAGATGAGGAGGCCAGGTTAGATCACTGGGTCACCAGAGATTTCTTTTAGGGGTGGAGCCTTTTTCTTTTCTTTTTTGTTTTTTGAAGCTTTGGAGAAAGCCCAGATCCCCATCTCCTATGCTGTCCTCAAATACATAACTCCTGAGTTATTGCTGAAATCCCTTGGAGGTCTTTTTTATGTTAAAAATTTCAGGCTTTGTAGTGATAAAAGCAGAACAAACTCTTAACTCATATGTCATAAGTATTGTTTTAACTTTCTTCTTTTAAAACACTAATTTTTTTTATCTTGTCACAGCCCAATGATGATCATTACTCAGAAGATCACTAGTTTGGCTTGCGAAATTCATGATGGTAAGAATTCTGAAATTAATTTTTATTGCTGAAAAAATTTAATTCCAATAATATTTTGCTTGAGATATTACCATAACTTTCTGCTATTAGAGTAAGGAAATGGAGGGAGGTAAGATAGGGAAATATACTAAACTGTGCTTAGGGTTATGAAAAATGCTTGCTTTCCTTCAGTGTTTTATCTTCATTTTTAATTCAGTGCAGTGACAGAAAGTAGAATAGTGTGATTTAGTCATGTGGCCCACAGTAGTGATAATTTGACATATAAAGGAAAGAGACGTTTGGTCTAGATCAAGTTTTATTATTTCCTGCTTCAGCTCTTCATTAAATTTTTATTATAATTTATGTGTTTTCCCCACCTCTTCTCCTTTATATACACACATTCATAATTACATGTTTCCATGTATTTTTATTATGAATAATTTCTGTCTTCAGTGAGTGGACATCTAGTCCTGGCCTAACAGGACTCCGAGTCATGAGATTTGGGTTCTGATTCCTTCAAAGACTGAAAAAGCCAAGCATCCCTGTTAGAACGGTCATTTGTATGTAGCATGGGGAGCTTTTGAGATGAGTTTGAGCCCCACTGTGTCTCCACCCATCCTGTGCCCACTCCCCGCGCAGGTTTTCCCTCAATTATTGTCAGAGGACCAGCCTTAACAGTACTGTGAAGAGCGAGCGAGAGAGAGAGAGAGAGAGAGAGAATTTGTCCTCTTCTTCCCTCTGGCTACTAACAAGCAAAATTAGCGCTTAGTTTTTTTGGGGTGGGTGGTGGAGGGAAGGAGGTAGATTAAAAAATCTCTGCTACTTGTTTAATCAAGTCTGCAGGTTAAACAGCAACTCTCTTTCTGCCCTTCAGAGAAAGAAACACCACTGAGGGAAAATTCTGCATACAGGAGGGAACATGAGGATGTGGCTAGAGTGTGGGTTTTGATGGATAGGCAAACATACGCTCAGATTCCAGTTCAGCTTCTTACTGCTTCAGTTTTCTCCTTTGTCAATTAACAGTATGATTCAGCTTGGAGGGTTTTTTTGTGGATTATAATTTATGCACAGTGTCTTGTAGTTCTTGCATCCTGATAATGAAGTGGGTGAAACTCACCAGACTCTCATACTAGACTGGAGTTATAAAACTTATGCTAGGAAACACTAGAGGTAAAAGCGTACAGTTACCTTCAGGTGCTGAAACTTCTGTAGTATGCTAGTAACAGATTACTCCTGTGACACTGGAAAGAGAATATAGGGAAGCTGTGGATCAGGGATATAATTTTGTCTATAGGTCTAGAAGTATCTGATGACAATATATATTCAACTCAGAAGAACAACAAACCTCATTTTGTGACCTGTTCTTTTAAATGGATTTAATGGTAATTATCTCTTTAGAACAGTTTAGATTTTGATTAGTCTTAGCAGTGTTAGAGGAGTTCATACACTTTAACTTTTCAAACTGCGTTCCTCTTCCAGTTTGCTTCAGACATCCTCCGAGACAGTCTGCTGCAGGTCTTCCACACCCCATACCACCCACCCCTTTATTCCCAGGGATAGACTGAACCCTGTCTAACCCATATTTTATCAGCTAGTCTTTCAGAGAAGGGCCTTATTATCTGTGTATCGGGGGACCCCAAGACCACTCCCAGTTTGGTGATTCACAGGACTTAGCATGTGGTTGAATTCATGACTAACATTTATTACAGCGAAAAGATTCCAAGCAAAGTCAGTAAAGTACAAAGGTGCCTGTCATGAAGTCTGGAAGAAACCAGGCACAAGTTTCCAGAAGTCCTCTCCCAAGGGAGTCACAGAATGTACTTAATTCCCCCAGCAACAAATTGTGACAACACCTGTGAAGCGTCCATCAGGCAAGCTCTTTAGACTCTCAGCACCCAAAGCTTTTATTGGGGACTGGTCACATAGGCCCCCTAGCACACACCAAAATTCCAGGCTCCTAGAAGGAAAGCAGGTGTTCAGAATAAACCACATCTTTAGCACAAATAGGCTAGGCATAGGGGACATTTCCTATTGGTGTAGGGGACTGTGAACCAGCCAAGTTCTCGCACAGCAGCCATGGGCACACCTTATAAGCAGGCCTTTCTAAGGATAGCAGTCTCAGAACTGTGTTAATTTGTTTCTGCACAGCCTGGTTCTGGACCACTCCTAGATGAAACCAAATAAATTACCTACAACTGTGTTTCTCAACTATCAATCCACTGTCATCATTCATATTTGTATCTTCAGGAAGCAGGTGTTATTTTATCCTTGGGTATTTGTAGGCATGGTTTTTAAGACATTTCATCACCCTTATATAATAGAGCCTACTTACCCTTCTGGCTTTGAATTGTGTATATGAGATTGCTGAGGGCTGAGGATGAATGACTAAAATAACCTGCTGGCATGTTTGCTCATGAAGTCTGGCTTATATTGTGGCCTGTAGGGATAGTGTAGCTGGTTGTCTTGCTGGCGGCGTCATTGATGTCACCTCACGGTAGAAATACTTCAACCTAAAGGAATGCTTGTACAGGTTGAATATCTCTTATATGAAATGCTTGAGAACAGAAGTGTTTCTGATTTTGGATTTATTTGGATTTTGGAATATTTGCATACATATAATGAGATATCTTGGGACCCAAGTCTAAACACAATTAATTGATGTTTTATATATACCTTATACACATAGACTGAAGGTAATTTATACATTATTTTTAATAATTTTGTGCATAAAACAAAATGTGTGTACACTGAACCATCAGAAACCAAGGTACCACTATCTCAGCCACCCATGTAGATAATCAGTAGTTGTTTGGCATCACCATGATTCCTGACTCTGAATTTACATGAAAATGATAAGTAATCATTTTATTATACCTATTCATACATAAGTACTAAACAGTGGAAGATACGCCATTCCATTAATTCAGTGAAAAAATGGTGTGTTCAGGGGAACTAAGCAGCACAGTAGAATCACTGGACCACCCGTGTCAGCTGTTAGACACAGCAGCAGTGGCAGGCTTTCCGTCTCCACCTGCAACGTGGTGTCGCACCGGGGCTCAGACATCTTCTCATACCCCATTGTTTGCTGGACCGCCTCACTTGTACTTGGTTAGACTTCTAGCTTAAAAAAATGGTATCTTGTCTTTAATTGGTTTTTGGTGATTATTTTGGCAAGTTCCCAAGTTGTGAACTGAGAAGGGAGGCTGGGCTTGTTGTGCATGTAGACTTTTGACACAAGTTTGTTCTATGAAACTCTGTCCTTTAAGCTCTGCGTCCACTTTTCTTGCCTAGTTTATACTTCGAAAGCAGTAATTGCTTCTTTGAGTAACATGGCAGACTGAACTGGTGTAGAGGCCCACCCTATGCCAAACACTTGGACGTGCTGACTAAACATAACAACACAGTTTATGTATGGCAAAGCTTGAAATCACAAAGAAGGCTGTTAACATGTAACTTGCCTGGTAAAAGCATGAGGGAAAAAGGATAAGAAGTTTTTAAAAATTGAATACTTATCCTCATTTCTAAAGAGGGTTTTTTTTTTTTTTTAAGGAAAGGGTGGACAGCATATATCTGATATGGGGGAAGAAAGTAGAATTGTCACGAGTAGGAATTATCCTTTTCGGGGGTTTAAATCCTGATAATGTTTTACCGTTTTCTCTTCTTCTATCATCTTTTTTTTAAGTGTTTTTTTTTCCTCCTGCTTATAAAAAGTAGGTATGTGATCATTGAGGAAAATTTGAAAAATACAAATTGGAAATATGAAGAAAAATAATCTTCCATGTCCCTCCCCAGACATTTCTCAGAGCCAGACTTTTTTTTTCTTTCTTTCTTTCTTTCTTTTTTTTTTTTTTTTTGAGGCAGAGTCTTAGCTCACTGAAACCTCCACTTCCCAGATTCAAGTGATTCTCCTGCTTCAGCCTCCTGAGTAGTTGGGATTATAGGCGCCTGCTGCCACACCCAACTAATTTTTTTTTTTCTTTAGTAAAGACAAGGTTTTACCATGTTGGCCAGGCTGGTCTCAAACTCCTGACCTCAGGTGATCCACCCACCTTGGCCTCCCGAAGTACTGGTATTACAGGTATGAGCCAGTCTGTGCCCGGCCCCTTCTTTTTTATTAATATTTCCTTTATCATCTTATGAGGTATAGTTTTCTTTTTACATAATTGTCAAAAGTGGAATATGTAATATATTCCCTTTCCCCAATTGTTGCATATATAGGCTGTTACTTTTTTTTTCAACTATTATGTATAAAGTTGTGATGATCCTTGTCATAAATTTTGAATCGCACCTTCAGTTATTTCCTTAGGGCTAGAGTTTTAGGAATAAAGGGTAGAAAGATTTCTAAAGTGTTTGCTATACTGGTTTACAGAAAGATGATGTGAGTTCCTCTTGGTACCTCATTTATTTGTTTATCTTCTGTCTCCGTACTAGAATATAAGTGCTATAAAACCAGGGAGTTTGTTTTTCCTCTGCTCTTTCCTCAGTGCATAGAATAGTTCCTGAGGCATTTTAAGGCGGTAATTATTTTCTTCTCATCTTTGTTTTATATACATATAAAATACATAAAATGTGTGTTTTACATAATTTATATTATGTGAGTAAGAGCCCTTTAAAATTTCTGCATACTTATAATAGGTGAAAATGGCATCTTGCTCTTTTAATGTACATTTAATGATTTATAATGATAACGTTATTAATCGTGAAATTAACATTTCATGTTAGTTGGCTACATGTATTTCTTCTACGATTTGTCTTTTCATGTTTTTAGGTTTGTCTATTTATTTCACTGTTTTTTAATTGCTTTAGCTTTGGTTCTTTGGGGGAATGTTACTACTTTACTTATATTAATTTATTAATATTAATGTTGCTATTTGCTTTTTACTTTCATTCCCCTTTCGTCTTTAAATTGGATTTGAGGTATATATTTTTAAAGCATATGGATCTAGTAAGTTGATGTGTAATCTTAAATAATATATCCTCCTCTTTGAAGAGAAAGGTAAATAGATGAAAGAAGATGATGTATTTGAGTTTGGTTTTCATGTATTGGAGTCATGGAGGAGTAAGGAAATTGCTCCTTGCTTTATGTTGAGCTTCTAGTTTATAGTACTCATGTGTAGTCATTTAAGTCATCCAGTAATAGAAAAATTGTAATGCCCGTTTTTGAAAAGTCATAGCATTTAGAATTAAGGATAATAACATTATAATTTAAAAAGTGCCAACATTTGGGAATTATTTAATTATAACTCCCCTTAGAGTGGAGTTAGATACCCAACCATGTGTTATTTTATAGAGACTTTTCACATGATCGAAGCTGTGTTGCCATGAGAAGGAAAAGAAGAGTCATTATATCAAAATTGGGAATATAATAGCATGAATTTCAAATGAGGAAAGTAATGAAAGTGTGCCTGGGCAAAAATGCCATTTTGGGGGGAAATCTTAATTGGTAAGAAGAGTACCTATTTTTGTTTCTCAGGGATGTTTCGGAAGGATGAAGAACTGACTTCCTCACAGAGGGATTTAGCTGTAAGGTACGTGCCTTTGCATCCTATTCTGCCATGCTTCCTGCACCCCTGCCTGGGACCCACGTTCCTTCTGTGACTGAGGCTGATTAGTTCTTCTAGAGGTACTTACTTCTGAAAATCAAGCCTCCCTCCCTCCATGCACCTCCCTCCTGCCAAAGCCTGCTGGGTGGGGCTGGGCATCCCTTCTGGCTCCTGTAGCACCCTGCCTCTGTGATTGTACATGTGCGCCTCCTATGGGCCACAAGGTTAGCTGCTAAAGTTTTCGTTCCTGTGAGACTCTTGAGTTCCTTGAAGACAGGAGGATAGTATTGTCTTCATGTCTGCCATGTAGTAATTACCGGTAATAATAGCAGCTACCATTTACAGGCCAATAACTTGATGGCAGGTACAGGGCTAAGATACAATACATTAATATAGCATATCGATGCCGTATTTTGAAATCATAAAGAACTAGTCAGATAATTCTCATTATTATTTGAGGAGTTCATTCTGGGATAGGCTTCTACTTCATTTACTGAAGGCACTCTGATGACTAAGGAATGGCTTAATTTCACAGGGTCTATCTCAACTAATATAATTTGAGATGGAATACTCATTATACTTACAGAAAAGTTTCCCATGGATTACCTTGTTTCCAAAACTAGAACAAATAAGTGCATAGCTGCTAGAAGAATGAGATTGTTTGTGATATTATTTAGAACTAAACTAAGTATTCATCTTTCATCCCAGGTAGCGTGTCTTGGGGGTCTTTTTGTATTTTCCCATCTTTAAAAATGTTCTATTCCGATAGCCCCTATAGTCAGTCTTTATGTATCAATAAATAGACACTTGAGTAGCTTTCCTGACGAGAGGTTAATTTGGTCTTGGTTCTTTGATCTTTAGGAGCCCTTGCACCATCCCAGTAGCTACTCATTTACAGACACTCAGCTGCCATTTCCCCTATGCCTCTCACATCGAGAGCAAATCCCCAGACCTAGGTAACCGCACCTCTCACCTACCTGAACAGTGGAAGAAAGCTGAGTGGAAAAACACTGTCTTGCTCACTGGACTCATTTTAAATTTGTTACCCCAAATTTAAAATTAGGATCCTTAGTATTGCCAGTGGTTCTGCATTTCCTCAGTCCACTCACTTGCCCACACTCTTCTAAGATGATATATTCTCCTTCCTGCCAGACTGCTAACACGCTGTCCCCCATACTTGTGTTGGTAGCAAAATTTTATTTTTTGGAGAGAAAAAAAAGCAATCCTGCTTTGATTCTGCAACCACCAAATCTACCATGCTGCCTGAATCTATAACACAGTGCTCTACTTTCTTTCCTGGTGTCAGGTGCTAGCTGTGCATAATCTAATTGAAGGCCAGCTTCTCACTGCTGCACAGAGTTCACTTCCTTCTCAAGGATTTTGCTGCATCAGTTACTCCTGCCTGTTCACTCACCGATTTCTCCCTCTCTGTTGGGCCGTCCCCACACCTGAACAGAACAAGCTCATGACACCTCTCATTCCCTTCTGGCCATCACCCCATTACTGCACACTCCTTTAGAGGAGCACTTCTTGAAGGCTTTGTGGACATTCAGTGTCTCCCCCCATTCTCTCCTCAGCCCCCTGCATTCAAGTTTTTGTGCCCATTCTTGGTCTGAAATCATTCTTTCAAGATTGCCCTTAATCTTGGCCGATTTCATTGTCAGCTTGTTTGCATGATGCTGAACCTCAGCAGCACTGGCCAGTTGGCCACTCTTCTGAAATACCTTCTTCACTTCCTTCCAGGACGTTCCCTTCTTTCAGTTTTTCTCGTCCTTCACTGGCTCTTTGTCTCTGTCTCTTCTGCTGAATCCTCTGCCCCTGCTTCTGCCTTACCACTAGCCTGGGCTCAGCCCTGGACTTCTCCGTTTTCTCCAGGTGGTCACATCCGTTGGCTTTAAAGGCCATCTTCATGTTCGAAGTCTCCTAAATTTATATTCCCGCCCAATCCACTCCCCTCGGCTCCAGCCTCATTTATCCAACTGCCATTTTAAGGTCTTCCATGGATAGTGACAGGCAGCTCAAACAGAACATGTTCAAAACAGAACTTCTGATTTGTCTCCCTCTTCTTTCCTCCCACCTCATCTGTTCCTCCACCATTATCACCCAGTTAGTTAATAGCAGTACCATTATCACTGGTGGCCTGGGGGGACTTCCATTTTCTTACAGCAAATCCACTTCACCAGCAAGTCAAGTTAGCCCTTCCTTTAAAATTAGTCTCTAATCTGACTGATTTTCACCGCTTCCACTGGTCACATCCCAGTACAAACCCTCATTTTCTACTTGGTCTGCTGTGGTAGCTTTCCTTCCTGGCTTCCCTATTTTCTCCCATGCCCTGTGCAGCCTACTTTTCAGCTAGCAGCCAGAGAAGCTTTTAATGTGCATTGGATTATATTATTCCTGTCCCCTGATGAAAATCCTCCAGTGGCTTCCACTGTAATTTAGAATAGAATTACAAACCCCCGACCATAGCATATAAGGCCCAGCAAGAGCCCAGAGCTCGACCCCGCTTCCTCACTCAGTCCATTCTTAACTGTGCAGACCACTCTGTCACAAATACCCTCCCTTCGTGCCATCACTTTCTATCCCTTTACTCTGCTTTGTTTTCTTCATAGTAGGTATTACTGTCTGATGTTATACAAGACATTTGTTTTATTTGTCCTTCCCCCTGCCCCTGTCATTGAGGACAGGAACTTTGTCTCATTTATTGTCCCCATCATCCAAACTGTGATCATTATTTGGAGTGATTTCGCCTCCAAGAGTCAGCTGACAATGTCTAGACATTTTTGGTTGTTACTGCTGAGGGAGGTGGTGCTACTGGCATCTGGTGGGTAGCACCTAGGGGGTGCTGCTAAACACCCTGCACTGCACACGAGGACCCCACAACAGAGAATTATGGGTCCAAAGTGTCAATAATTCTGCAGATGAGAAGCCCAAACTTGAGGCAACACATAGTTGATACCAAATATCAGTGGAATGAATGAATGAATCTTTTGTTTGATATTATACACTACAATTAGACTTAAGTTCTCATTTTATAAATAAATATAGTTATTTACTTCAGTACCTAAAATGACTTGTTGTTTGATATGACAGTTGAGCCAAAAATTACTTAAGTAAGTTTCATGGTTTAGAACTATCTCCTGTCCTTGCTAATGGTGATACATAGTTTGACTTGGTGTTAAAATAATTGGTATTGAGAATGGAGCTCTGCTGCTGGAGTACAAGGAGTTCTTTTATAACCTTGTGACTGCAGGGTACTTACCCTGGTCTTTGATACAGTGAGAAAGCATGCTGTTTCATCATTAAGTAGAAAGAACTAAAAGAGAAAATCTGCCAGAAACATTTTCTGTCATCAATTTCAAACCCTAAAAAGAAAATACTTAAGGTTCAAGACATTTTTAAAAGTGGAAAAATAATTCTGGAAAAGTTAGAAAAATAGTTTGGGCTGAGTGGTAACCCAGATAGTATCAGATGAACAGGAATCACTATTTTGTTCTATTTAATTTCTCAAAGAAAAATAATATATGCTAAGCTAGGCAGGGTGGTGTGTGTCTGTCATCCCAGCTACTCAGAAGGCCAAGGCAGAAGGATTGCTTGAGCTCAGGACTTTTGAGTTCAGCCTGGGCAACATAACAAGACTTAGCTCTTTAAAAAACTGTTTATGAGGGTGTTCTCTCAACCTCTCTTGTCCACAAGAGTGTTTGTATTTTTTAAGGAGACAGCTTATCATATTCAGAGAGGAGAAGGGACTGTAACATGTTCAAGAAGCCTGCCTGCTGTCCCCAGGTGCAGTTGTGCTTTCTTTGCGATGGTTTATAATTGACAGTGGACGGTAGACTTTCTTAATGGAGCTGTTTAAAAAAAAATACACTCCTTATTCATTTATATGATAATATAAATAGTCTAAATAATCTGTGTTAACTACCCATTTTCACCGTGTTACCCATAGGTACCATGTATCATTTGGACAGACCTCTAAGGAGCGGAATTAAAAATGTTTTGAGATGTCCTTGACTCCCTTTTCTCCTCCACCTCACAGCCAATCCCTCTGCAGCCTTCAGGCTCCACTGCCAGGATGCATGCAGAGCATCTGCCCCCTCCTCCAGCCATTGTCACTTTCTGCCTGGAGACTGCAGGAGCCCCACACATGGGCTGGAGTGATGCATTGAGACATAGGTCTTTTAAACACCTACTGTGTTTTTTCATTTCAGTCAGAGTAAAATCTGAAGTTCCTGCCATGGCTTGTAAGGCAGGCCCTGTCTGATTCCACCTCAGCTGTCTTGCCTGCTCCCACCTCTTCCCCTGGGTCCACTTTGCTCCAGCCCCACGGCTGCCTTGCTGCCAGCTATGCCCAGCTCAGGGGTCTTCACGCATCATTCCCTCTGCCTGGAACCCCTGTCACCAACATCCACACAGCTCCTCTCACTTCTTCCTGGTCTCTGCTCAACTGTAACCTTACCAGAGAGGCCTTTTCTGACTTCTTAATAGAATAAAAGAGTTCCTTCTTTTTGTAGCACTTAGCACCTCTGAAAATATGTTTTATGTATTTTATTATTGTTTTCTGCACCCGGTGTGCAAGCTCCGTGGATGCAGGATTGTCCCCTCTTTGTTTACTGCCGTATCCAGGCCCTGCAGCAGGCGGGGCACACAGTGCGCAGCACGTGTTTGTTACAAGAGCAAATGATTGCTGAGGAGGAGACAGCAGTGTGGATAGTGCATCCGTCTTTGATTTGTCTCATCATGAGAAATCTAAGTCGAAACCTTCATATTTGCTCATAAGGATCTGTGTAGAAACTCTTATTCAGACATACTTTTGAACATGACTACATCCTGATCCTTAAAATTCCTATTGTATGGGTACAAATGAAAATGAAAGCTTGTCTTGTTTTGGAAATGGAGAGCAGTGAGGTGGATTGTTATTCTATCAAATGTTCTGAAGCTTATGCTGCATCTCACTGGTTGCATGTCTTTTCATTGCAGGCGCATGCCAAGCCTACTGGAGTATTTGAGTTACAACTGTAACTTCATGGGGATCCTGGCAGGCCCACTTTGCTCTTACAAAGACTACATTACTTTCATTGAAGGCAGATCTTACCATATGACACAAGCTGGTGAAAATGGAAAAGAAGAGACACAGTATGAAAGAACAGAGCCATCTCCAAATGTAAGGTCATGATATTTATCTGGAGCCTTTATTTATTTATTTATTTTTTGAGACGGAGTCCCGCTCTGTCGCCCAGGCTGAAGTGCAGTGGCCGGATCTCAGCTCACTGCAAGCTCCGCCTCCCGGGTTCACGCCATTCTCCTGCCTCAGCCTCCTGAGTAGCTGGGACTACAGGCGCCCGCCACCTCGCCCGGCTAGTTTTTTGTATTTTTTAGTAGAGACGGGGTTTCACCGGGTTAGCCAGGATGGTCTCAATCTCCTGACCTCGTGATCCGCCCGTCTCGGCCTCCCAAAGTGCTGGGATTACAGGCTTGAGCCACCGCGCCCGGCCTATCTGGAGCCTTTATAGCATGTATTGGTTAGTCTTATTTAAAAATACAAATACTTTCACATTGGGAACTTACCCATCTGTTTCTTTAAAAATACTTTTCAAGATAAATGACTCTTCACACCGTACCTAGTAGAAGTACAGTCATGATTAAGAACACAAATAAGGTCACTTCAGAAACTATGTGCCGAATTCCTCAATGAGAATAATGCTTTATAGTTACAGGGGATTTTACAAGAAAGCTCTTATCATGGAATTGGCCAGCCTAATAATTTTCCAGGCCCCCTTTCCCCTTCCCCCTTTCCTCTTTACCCCTTCCTCCTTCCCCCTTCCCGCTTCCTGCTTCCCGCTTCCCTTCCTTTTCTTTCTTTCTTATTTCTTTCTTACCTAGGCCTTGTGTTCCAGCAGATTGTAAACACTCTGTATCCTCCATTTCTTTTTTGCTTTTCCTCTCCTCTTCTTAATTATTGCCAGTTGAAATCTTTCTTCTCTTTAAAAGCCTACTTCAAATATCACCTTTTTCCACAAAACAGCTCCTGATTCCCACAATGAAGAGATTAGTAATATTATAAAGATATTAATAGTAGCTAACGCTTTGACAGTGCTCACCATGTGCCAGGCACTGTGGTGTGGACCTCACACATAGTTACTCTTTCAGCCCTCACAGCATTCATACAAGGTAGGTGCTGTTTTTCTCACCATCTAACAGATGAGGAAACTGAGACTCATAGGCTAAGTGATTTGATGAAGATTTCCCAGGTTGGCAGTAGAACTGGAATTCACACCAGTGCAGTCTGGTTTCAAGTCTATGCTAAGTTGCCTTACAACCAAACATAATTTTTACTTTCTTTAAGCCATTGGGGCACTTGAAATTGCTGGGATGCTCCTTCGTAAAGAAAGGCAGGGAGGCTCTGTATAGGCTAAGTTTCTGTTAGATTTCATCTGGTAAAATGTATAGTTTCCATGAAAAAGAATAGGCCAATCAGGAAGTCTGTGAGATGAAGGAAAGGGGCTAGTGTGTTTTCTCTGAACGTAGGGCTTAGAGCAAGGGGTCACCTTCTTTCTCCTGCAATCTACCACCCTCTACCGTGTGGGCAACAAAGAGTGAATGTAGAAATGTACATGCACTCGCAAAAGATAATATATGATCTCTTTCCTACCATGTGGCTCATTGTATTTTATACCAAAAAGGTGTTTTTGTCTTCATATTTTCTATTACTGGTTAAGTGTTGAGAAATGTCATATCAAACTGAGTGGGATTCCAGACTTGAAATTGATGTCTGTTCATTGACTGTTTTGTATCTCCAGGATGACCACTCAATCTTTTAGCGAAGGTAAAGACAATTGTAGACAGCTTCTTAGAAGTTTATTTGGGAATGCTAGAAGGAGAAGAAAAACCTAGGAATCAAGATGCTGGACTGTCAGTGGCCAGTTTGGCTCATCATTTCGGCACATCACTTAATGTGTATGAGTCCTTGTCTG
Source organism: Macaca mulatta (assembly GCF_049350105.2). Lineage (NCBI taxonomy): Eukaryota > Metazoa > Chordata > Mammalia > Primates > Cercopithecidae > Macaca > Macaca mulatta. The sequence continues at coordinate 115,946,655 of NC_133418.1, forward strand.
CAAAAGGAGAATCTTAATGTATTCCCCATTTTAGAGACTATACGAAGATCAAATGATTTTGTAAAATACTTGAAAATATCCAATGTTATAAACATGTGATAGTAGTAAATCAAACTTGACAAAGAATAATACAAATGTATATATTCTGTCACTTCACCGAGTTTTTATGGGTTTTACTCTCTTAAAATGTCACTTTCCTCTTTTGGGTTATAGACATCCTAAATCAGAGGGTGTTGATAATGGCAAATATTCTTAATGTTTTTTCCCACCATTTTAATAATATATTTTATTTAAATTTCACATGCATATACTTTAGAAAGTCAAATAGTGGTAGGTAGTCATAAGTCCCTCAAGGGGCATTTGGAAGCTCCTTTTGCATCAGTGGAGTGCGTAGATGCTCAGGATCCTAAGGAGGATGCTCATGGAGCCCACTGGCTCTTCTGTCGGGGACCTCTCCACTGTCCTCTCCTCTATCTGCATCAGTTAGGATATGGGTTTGGCTGCTGAAACAAGGACCAAAATAACAGGAATTAAACAAGGTGGAAATTTGTTTTTATGTTACATGTGGGACAGCTCACCTGTAAGCAGTGCATTGATAATAGGGGGGCCCCAAGGTGTTAAGAGATCGAAGCTCCATCTTCCCTGTGCATACTACTTTTGCTCGCATCCTGTTGGCCAGAACCTAATCATAAGCCACACTCAGGTGCACCAAAGGCTATGATGTGTCATCTTTAGCTAGACTTCTAAGCACTCAAGAGAAATTTCCTTTTCTGTGCAGGAAGAGGAGGAGGGCTCCTGGGTAACACTTGGCAGTCTCTGTCATGATGTCTGTAGCCATTTCTCTGGGGCTCTTTGGTTTTTTGAGTGAAGGATTCTCCAGTCTTCTGCCTGGGGCATACAAACTTGACTGCTGGGACTCTGGGTCTAGGCAGGGAAAGGGGGCTGAGGATGTCACCTCTCAGGATACAGGCTGTCCTGGTATTCTCTACATTTTCATTGCAGGGATGTTAATGTAAACATCCCTGCCCTGCTTCAGAACCATATAGTCTTGTGGCCACAGTACTTCTTATTACATTACTAAAATGATATGCCTCATTTTAAAATTAAAGTATGGGGCCATTTATTTCATCTTGCTTCATTTATAATTACAATTTTTTTCTCTTCCATTTTAAAATCTCATAATTCAAATGTATAGGTAAGATATTTGGGAGGCATTGAAGAAAGAGTAGCCTTATTTTATTAAAGAAAGGGATAAAAGACAACGGAAAATGAGAATAACTACTGCTGCAAGGAGTCTTTGAACACTGAGTTCCACCTTGCAGGAGCAACCAATAATAAAATACTGTTCTCAGAAGTGCAGTGCATCTGGCATATGCTTTGGCTCTTGCCTTGGAGCTTTTCTTTTGGCACTATTATATAAAGTGTTAAAATGTGGAGCTTGATTGATAAATTACTTCAGTTAATTTGAGTACTGTTTGGTTACTATATAGAGCATTTCTAAATCCAGGTATTTTGTGGCATACTTCATCTGAATCCAGCCTTCTCTTTGCTTGTTTCTTTTTCTTCATAGCCTATATAATCTCTTTCATACCAAATGAAGTTGAAATATTCTGGCCTTCTACAAATATAAAAACAGCACGAGTTGTAAAAATACAAAACACCATGAGTTGGTAATGTGACCTTACCGCAGCATAGCTGAGAAAAGCGTCTTCTTTTCGCCAATTTTATGCAAATTCTTATTCTTCTCAGGTGTATAGCTCTTTTGGTTTTTATTATTCTTGAACAAAGTTGTGTTAACTTTCAGATGTACAGAGATGCATAGATTGTTTATTGTAAAAATAACATCCATGAGATGCCTAGAATTTGGAAAATATAGAAAAGATGCAATGGAAAAATATATATATCCGTATAAAATTTACTGCCAGAAGTAATTAATGTTAATTTTTTTGTATTCACTTCCATTCACACCAATACACTTATGCTTGCTTTTAGATTTTTTTTATTTCCTGAAAGTTCTGAATACAAAATGGAGGTTTTAGTATGAGTTGAGCAATAACCCCTAGGTAGTACTTACAGATACAGTTGGAAAAGTTCATACCATGAGACTATGGAAGACTTTAAATGCCAAGTGCAATGCAGCTCTTGAATTTTGACCAGGAGAATTGTAGGACTGATGATCGTTCAGGAAGGTTAATCTGTCAATAATACATAGAATGAATGAAAAGGAGCGTGGATAAAGTTGATGAAGTCTCGCCTTGCACTTTTCAGACTGCAGTTATTCAGAAGCTCTTAATTTGTGGGCTGTCCTTGTTATTTCACTTGACCATCTGTACAACATTACCTGTGGAGTACAACATCGATGAGCATTTTCAAGCTACAGCTTCATGGCCAACAAAGATTATCTATCTATATATCTCTCTTTTGGCTGCCAGACCCAAATACTATTTTGCATGGACGCTAGGTAAGTAACATGTAAATAGACTTCCCTGTGTCTGTGTTGAAGCGTTTCTTACCTTGTTGGTAGATTGCTATTAGTGCGCCCTCTTGAGGATACATAAAGACCAATTGGAAAAATTAAGTCATCTGTGTAGAAAAAACAGCCCTCACAACTCGTATGTAAGGATATTCTAAAAACTGAATCAATTTTATTATAATACAAAATAAAAGTAAATGGATCAATGAAAAGACAACAGATATTTGTTAAATGCCTATTGTATTCTAGATTCAGTGCTAGCCAGGATAGATATAAGTATGTATAAGACATAGTCCTTATCCTCCAGATGGTTATAATTTAGTATGATTGTATTCAGCTTACCATTTTGATACCTGTTAAATAGACCATTTAGTATAATATGATCAGTAGTTTATCAGCAAAGTGAATAAAATGATATTGGCACACTGATAGGGGGTCATCAGTTATGCTGGGCAGGTAGAGCAAATTTTAGAGAAAAGATAACATGCAATCATGCCTTTAATTGAATGTGGGCCAGTTATGGTAGCTCACGTCTATAATCCCAGCACTTTGGGAGTTGAAGGTGGGAGGATCACTTGAGGCCAGGAGTTCAAGACCAGCCTGGGCAACATGGTGAGATCCCTCTCTCTACAAAAAGATTTTTAAAAATCAACTAGGCCTGGTGGCGTGTGCCTGTATTCCCAGCTACTTGAGAGGCTGGGGTGGGAGGACCGCTTGAGCCTAGGAGTTTGAGGCTGTAATTGCACCCCTGCACTCCAGCCTGAGCAACATAGTGAGGTTTTTTGTTTTTTGTTTTTTGTTTTTGTTTTTTTTTTTTTTTGAGACGGAGTCTCGCTCTGCCACCCAGGCTGGAGTGCAGTGGCCGGATCTCAGCTCACTGCAAGCTCCGCCTCCCGGGTTCACGCCATTCTCCTGCCTCAGCCTCCCGAGTAGCTGGGACTACAGGCGCCCGCCACCTCGCCCGGCTAGTTTTTTGTATTTTTTAGTAGAGACAGGGTTTCACCGTGTCAGCCAGGATGGTCTCGATCTCCTGACCTCGTGATCCACCCGTCTCGGCCTCCCAAAGTGCTGGGATTACAGGCTTGAGCCACCGCGCCCGGCCCATAGTGAGGTTTTAGTATGAGTTGAGCAATAACCCCTAGGTAGTCTCAAAAACAAAAACAAAAAGATTAAATGTGATTTCACAAAGTGGAAAATGGCTAGTTTTTCACTCATGAGCAAAGAGAGATGAAGGTACCTCGCTTTGCATGGCAGATGTTAGCAGGGGCATGTGGGAAGGAAGGACCTGGTCAGGTGAAATGGGCTTTCACAGGACCTTGCCTGCTCTGCTGAATGAGCCACAAGAGGCTTCAGGTAGGCTGACAGCCTGATCCTGTGGCAGAAGAAGATGATTCTGGCCATGTTTTGACGGTGGGACTGAAGTAGAGAGAATGCTTCATTGGATAAATTGAAACCTCTTTTATATATGTGTTGCCTTTTTTATCTCACAAGATTATAAACTCCTTTATTCTTAAGATTGTGTTCTGCTTGCCTTATATTTGTTACTCAACAAATATTTGAATGAATGCATGAAGAAACACCAGCCAATAATTAGGCCTCTGAGGATTAGCATTTTACTGTCGGTTTTATTTTGATTACAATGAAATAGAGTTTGGGGCTGGAATCATTATTTTCAGTCTTTCATCATATAGCTGTGCACAGTAGCATCATTAAAAGTTGCTTTAACCTGGTAAGTTAATGGCCAATTAAAATATAATGTTACTTTATGGATTTTAATCTAAGATTTAAGGATTGAACATTTTTATTGTAGCCAAATTTAGACATCAATAATACCAAATTAAATTCCTGTACTACTTAAATTCTGACTTTAAATTGAGACTGAGAACTTTCCCAAACAAACCTGGTACTTTTAGGGGTTTATAAGAATTGTGACCTATTGGTTGAATCACTAGATTTATAGAATATAAGAGTTCTGCATGTTTTTGGATTTGGTTGGACATCTAATTGTTGAAAATCTTATCAATAGAACAAGGGCATTGAATTTATAAGGCTTTTGAGAAAAATCACAAGATCTCTGTAAATACGTAAAAATATACAAGATTTATCATTAGGCCGGGCACAGTGGCTCACACCTGTAATCCCAGCATGTTGGGAGGCTGAGGCAGGAGTTTGAGACCAGCCTGGCAACATGGTGAGACCCCATCTCTTCAAAAAAATTTTTTTAAATTAGTCAGGTGTGGTGTTACATGCCTGTGGTCCCAGCTACTCAGAAGTCTGAGGTGGAAGTATTGCTTTAGCCAGGGAAGTTGAGGCTGCAGTGAGCTGTGATCGCACCATTACACTCCAGCCTGGGTAAGAGTGAGACCCTGCCTCAGGAAAAAAAAAAAAAATTATCATTAATTTTTTATTTGCAATTATGACAATTAAAATGATTATTTGGGTACTTCCGATCTTCCAACCCCAATATTTGGTTTGAAAAATGAATCTTGTGCATTTTTACATATTTACAAACCAAAGCAAAGGTGAGTTAATTCCTTTTCCCTGATTCTTTCTTAAAGAAATAATCATATTAGAATATATATGAATGACAATTTGAAATTGAACTGTATTTAAAGAATTTAAAGAATTTTTAGCTATAAGACAGTAAAGTTATTCCATTCAAAAAATATTATACTATGTCTGTACTGTCTTAACACAAGTAATGGTTGAGTCCCTGGTAATGGTTCAGCCCTGAGGTTCAGGTTTCGACTCTGTCAGTGGAGTCGCCAGCTGAGGCTCAGCATGCATGTGCCCACGTTCATCTCCACCCCCACTACCTTTTTTAAATTGTTCATTTGGTTGTAAAATTGGAGTTTAATGATCTCTGGAGGTCCAAAAATCTGTTTTTTGGGAAATCCAAGAGTTCCAAAATTCTTTAATTTTTTGTATTTTGTTAATAATTTATAAAATAGTATGAATGTATTCTGGATCATATGGACAGTTACTTTCCAATTTTTGTATCCACATGTACATTTTTCAAATTATGATTTCATGGATACTAGTGGCTAGGCAGACTATATTTAATTCCTTAATTCAGGGTTCTGAAAATGGGAATCAGGCTTCTCATCTCCACAGCCATGTGGCCCTGCCCTTTTCTCCTTAACACCTCAAAAAAATGATGTATTGGGATCTGAGCAGTTTTTTTCCCCTTTAATTCAAGTTTGAAAAACATTTAGCCCATGTAGGGACAGATTAAAGTTTAAATTGATGTTAATGGTCAGTTATTTGGAATATCTCTATATAATAACAACTTGGAAGCTCTCTCAGGGGTTACATTACCTGAGGTAAAGATTAGGCAGGGTCTGTGGTGGGAGACTGGGGGGCAGGGAAACATGGAAGGTGGACTCCTGCAGTTTGATATCCCTAGTTCTCGTTTTGTTGACCATCCCCTGGGCCAATCTCGTTGTCAAGTGTGAAGTTGGTTAGGAGTTTCATTGCTCTTAGATCACAGTAGGGCTAAAAAAGATGGAGAGGATGAATACATGAACAAATCAGAAGTGGAGGCACCCATGAGGAAGGGAAGGAGTTCCCCAGCAGCCATGTATATGGGTATGCTGCCCATGTGGGTAACAGATTTTTATTTTTAATTCTGGGGCTTACCTTTAAGGCTCGTATTTATGTGAACTGAACAAAGGTGGCTGACCTCATTAAACCTGACAAAGGAGTAAATCTTGTTTATTCTTTTCCCCAAAGTGTAATTTTTAAAGGATCTTGTTTGATGTACTAAAATGCACTAATAAACAATAAAACAGTTTAAGGATACATGTCTGTATAGGCACATTATTTTGCTGGACTTTGATGGATTTCTGTTTGTTTATTCTTTGGTCATGATACAAATAGCATAAACAGTTTTCCAGTTGATTGGAAAAGGGCTCATTTGAGGCAGAAATTTTCTTTGCGGCTTAATCAAGCATGTACATAAAGCAAAAATGACTAATCAAGCATTGTGGTGAAAAGGATTAGAAAACAAATTCTGGGTTGGGTGCGGTAGCTCATGCCTGAAATGCCAGCACTTTGGGAGGCCAAAGTGGGAAGATCACTTGAGGCCAGGAGTTCAAGACCAGCCTTGGCAACATAGTGAGACCCCCATCTCTACAGAAAAAAAAAAAAAAAATTAGATATGATGATATGCACCTGCAGTCTCAGCTACTCAGGAGGCCAGGGGAGGAGGATTGAGGCAGGAGGCTGAGGCAGGAGGATTGCGGCAGGGGGCTGAGGCAAGAGGCCGAGGCAAGAGGATTGAGGCAGGAGGCCAAGGCAGGAGGATTGAGGCAGGAGGTCGAGGCACGAGGATTGAGGCAAGAGGCTGAGGCAGGAGGATTGAGGTAGGAGGCCAAGGCAGGAGGATTGAGGCAGGAGGCTGAGGCGGGAGGCTGAGACGGGAGGATTGAGGTGGGAGGCTGAGGCAGGAGGCCGAGGCAGGAGGCTGAGGCAGGAGGATTGAGGCAGGAGGCTAAGGCAGGAGGATTGAGGCAGGAGGCTGAGGCAGGATTGAGGCAGGAGAATTGAGGCAGGAGGCTGAAGCAGGAGGATTGAGGCAGGAGGCTGAGGGAGGATCATTGAGGCATGAGGATTGAGGCAGGAGGATTGAGGCAGGAGGCTGAGGCAGGAGGATTGAGGCAGGAGGATTGCTTGAGCCCAAGAGTTCAAGGCTGCAGTGAGCTATAATCCTGCCACTCCAGCCTGGGGAGAGACAGAGGGAGACCCTGTCTCTATTTTTTGAAAATTCTAGAGACATATACACAGAGTAGGTTCTGGTGAACCAAGAAAGAAAGAAAATGGAAGGAAAATATTAGGCCTCACTTATATATTATTGTTTATACTAAACTTCAAATATATGATTAAAAAGAACATGGTGCTCCCAGAGCAAAAACATTCCCTTAGCAACTTCTTGGCAGCTGGTTGAGCATACTCTGCTGTGTTCCACTGGCACAGCTAATGTTGGGGAGCATTTCCTGTTCAAGTCTTCACCTTTACCTGCTGGTCCGCAGCAGCTTTTAAACTCCATCTGCCCCCAACTCATGCATAATGTGTCATGTATTACTGCCTAACCAAATTGTCCTGGATGTGTTATTTTCATTGTATGTGATGTTGTTTCTGACCTAAAAATTAGAATAAATCTACTTTTACTGTTTAAGAATAAAATAGAATAACACATACCTTCTGGGAGAATATGGTAGATTGTTGTGGGGATTCTTAATAGTTTTTTTTTTGAATTTTGTTTTCTATAGCTGATGCCATTAATAATGCTGCAGGCTTTGGTTTCAGAGGGTATGACAAAAATGGAGCAGCTCGCTGGGACTTAATTTCCAATTTGAGAATTCAACAAATAGAGGTGAGTCAATCATTAAGAAGTTAGTTAGTATATATTTTAAATACCAAGTTTGCTTTCATAAGTTATGGTGTGATGTCCTAGGAGTGGTGTTGAAGGTTTTTTAATATTAACATTCATTCTTTCATTTAACCAATATATATTGGTCGCCAACTATGTGCCCTGGGCACTGAAGACAATGAATAAGATAGGTACAATTCAGGCCCTCATGGAGCTTTAGTTTCCTAGAGGTTACAGAATAAGGTAAAATAGGTGGTGATCAGAGAGGGGTAAGGCATGTGGGTATCCATGAAATAGGAATCCAGGTTAGTTTAGGTATTTGGGGGAAGAAGGTCCTAAAGAAAATGATGCTTAAGCTGAGTCCCAAAAGACAGGCAGACACTCCAAGCAGAGGGAGCAGCCTGCGGGCTGAGAGAAGCTGTGTGGCTCATGTGGCTCATGTTGCTTCATAGTTGAGGGAGCCATGAAGGATGAGGTTGGGGAAGTGGAGGCCAGGCAGCCACACTCTTACAGGCCGTATTAAGAGTTTTGATCTTTCTTATAAGAGCAATGGGGCACTGTGGATGGATTATATGTGTAGCCAAGTGAGGTGATCATATAGGTGTTTTAGAAGAATCTGGCATGTAGAATGTATTTCCCTCAAGAGGCAGAGAGTTCTGTTAGGAGGATGTTTTGTTAATCCAAGATGATGGTGCCCTAAAGCACATACTGCCAGTAGGGCTAGAAACATATAAACATATTGGAGAGCCGTGTAAGAGACTCGACAGAACTTGGTGATAAATTGGGATCAGCAAGAGAGAATGAGTTATGAATCACGCCCAGAAACCTGATTTAAACAACTAGGTTTATGGTGATACCTTCCACTTAGATAAGGAACAGAGAATAGACGTGAGTTTGAAGGGAGAGGTAATATCTTCAAATCACAGACTTAGTGAGTTGTCTACCAGGCAGATCATGGTCAGACACTCAGCAGAGGCACCCGAGCTTGAGAGTAAAATCTGGAAACTGTCAGCACCTGGCAGTTCAGGCCCTGGAATGAGAACGAGAAGAGGTGAGAGTCTCTAAAAGAGCACCAGTACTGAGAGGCTGGGCAAAGGAATTCAGGAGTAGCCAGAAAGAAAAAAGGAGAAAACTAACTGGGCACTGTGGCTCACACCTGTAATCCCAGCACTTTGGGAGGCCGAGGCAGGCAGATCGCTTGAGCTCAGGAGTTTTAGACCAGCCTGGGCAACATGGCAAAACCCCATCTCTACAAAAAATACAAAAACTAGCTGGCATGGTGATGAGCACCTGTAGTCCCAACTGCTCAGCAGGCTTCAGTGAGCCGTGATTGTGCCACTTGCCCTGTAGCCTGGGTGACACAGTAAAACCCTGTCTCAAAAAAAAAAAAACAACAACATTGTTTTGCCAGCCTATGAAAAGGATCATTCCAACATTCCAAATCCAACACCAAAACTTGAGGTGAAGAGGTCAAGCTGGATCTTCTGATGAGCCCTAATGTTGCTAAAAGTGGGCAGTCAGGCAGTAAGTGCCCAAGATGGGATGATGTAAGAAATGCAGGCCATCACTGAAGTGTGCTGAGATACCCAAATCCGAATCGGATTTCTAGATCCTTCTAAATTTAGGGGGGGATGTGGAGTATAGAGAGTAGGTTAAACACCAGGTCGGATCAAAAGGGGAAGTGCTATGGGACATATGACCCAAGCTATTACAGATTAAAAGGCTTTGGCCAAATGCACTGGATGAACCTTTTTTGGAATCCTGATTGACCAAACCAACTGGAAAGGACTTTTGTAAACATCAGGAATATTTTAATACAAAGGGGGATTAGATGATGTTGAGGAATTATTATTAATTTTGTCGGATCATGGTCTTTTAAAAAGTCTTTATTTATTGGACACACATTCTGAACTAATTGCAGGTGGAATAAGAAGTCTGGTATTTGCTTTGAAATATTCTTAACAACAGTGTTGGCAATAAAAATGGAGAAGGAGAGGAAAAAATTGATCATTGTTGAAGCTGAGTGGTGGATATAGCGGTGTTTCTGACCTTTAATTATTAACACCTTAAGGGGAGTTTTGAGACACTCTTTTCCTAATAATTTACCCCCTAAAATTTTAATACCACAGATACACTGTATATCTGTATACCTATTGATATACTACTGTTTGTATATATGTTCTTCTTACATTAAAAAAAGATATTTTTGCCCCTTAAGAACCAATTTTCGTCTCCTGGGGGCGATATCACCCCTGCTGAGAGTGCATAGTGTAAGAAAAAGTAAAGAAAGGAGTTAATTTTTCTGAAGGAAAAAATGGTCATCAGTGCTAAGTGTCACTGAGATACCAAGTAAGAGAAGGATACAAATGCCTTAATTATTTATTTATTTATCTATTTTCTGAGACAAAGTGTCACTATGTTGCCCAGGCTGGAGTGCAGTGGCGTGATTTCGGTTCACTGCAACCTCTGCCTCCTGGGTTCAAGCGATTCTCCTGCTTCAGCCTCCTGAGTAACTGGGATTCAAGGCGCCTGCCACTACACCTGGCCAGTGTTTGTATTTGTAGTAGAGAGGGTGTTTCACCATGTTGGCCAGGCTAGTCTCAAACTCCTGACTTCAGGCAATCCACCCATCTCGGCCTCCCAAAGGGCTGGGATTACCGGCATGAGCCACCGTGCCCATCCTTGTTTATAGTTTTATGAACAACAGTTTCAGGAGAGGGATTGTCATAAAGGCCAGATTATACAACTCCTAGGAGTTCATTCCCCATAAAGGGAAGAGGGTAGAAATAGGGCAGTAGCTGAGGGGAACAGGGAATTAAGGAGAGCTGTTTGTTTAATTTTGTTTTAAAATGGAGAGATTAAAACATGTTTACTGAGTAGGAGACCATTTGGAGGGGAGAGTGTGAAGCTTCTCCTACAGTTGAAGGAGAGAGACCTATTGATCATTGAAGTCCCTGAGAAGATGGAAGTGGAGAGATTGGCCCTGAAGGAGAAGGACCACTTCTCCTGTTATAAAGACAGGAAGGAGGGCAGGATAAGTATGTGTGCAGCTGAGTGTGTAGTTTGATGGTGAGAATTGGAGTCTGATGATTTTATATCGTCTCTGTAAAGTAGGAGGCCAACTTACCTGTTGTGAGGGAGAAAGGAGGTGATAGGACCAGAGATATAGATGGGGTATTAGGTTGAATCATGTGAAACTGCTGACACTTACCTCTTCTTGACTTTATTTAAAAAAAAAGAGAAAAGAAAATTTCAAATGGTTCAGTCCAGTAGCTGTTTTCAGGAACAGGAGAATGAACTGTCTAGGAAAACAGGATTGTGGGTTGAGGGCTCAGTCGTGGTGGAGAACCATGAACCATGAACTTCAGACAAAGGTCTGAACTGTGGTGATACTCTGCACTCAGCGCGCAAATGTTACCAGTGGGAGAGTGGACAGTGTGGTTGATCTGGAATTAGGGTTTTGATAGGGAGGTGAATGGAAAGGAAAAAGAAACAAAAGCATTGAAGATTCTGACATAAGAATAGTAAATAATGGAACACAAAATCTAAAATGGTCAGAAGTGAAGACCAGAGGAAGAGAGAGTTACATAGGATAAAAGCAGGGTAGGAGATGAAAGGGCCCCTCTGAGATCAAAGAATAGCTTTAGTGGGAGTAACTTGAGAGAGGAAGCTGGGAAGGTGGGACGCCCTGCGAGATCTGGGTGTACAGATCCACTCTTTCAGGGGCAGCACAGCCAGGCAGCACTGGAATTGAGAGTAGCCAGGGCATCGAGAGACGATGGCAGGGCAGGATGTTGCGGTGGACATCTGCTTCACCCAGAACCATGGCGGAGCTTGGTGGGAAGGAGGTAATGAGGTAGGCGCCCCAGTCTTCAGTGTGAGAGGGAGGCCATCGACAGGCATTTGTACACACTCTCAGGAATTTCTCTGGAAGAATTCCATGACATCCCTTGTAAATGTTAACATACAGGAGAAAATGGTGATGATCCATCTACCTCATAGATGTTCCCAACAGTAAATAAACTTGTCTTATATAGAATGATGTTACCATATTAGAAAAACAAGATTAAGGAAAGAGAAATCAGTATACTACCATTGATTAGTATAAGTAATCAATGGTAGTATACAATTAGTATAAGTAATCAATTACTTAACATTGTTAAGTAATTTTTGTTTTAATTTTTTAGCATAATAATATATTATTACTTAGATTTAAAGCTTCATTATTTTGTGACACAAAGAAAAAAGTTTCCTTTTTTTTCAGATGTCAACAAGTTTCAAGATGTTTCTTGATAATTGGAATATTCAGACAGCTCTTTGGCTCAAAAGGTGCGTTCCTTCAAAAACAATCTTTAGATGTGCTTCGACGTCTAGTTCTTGAGGTTGAGCTTCATTGAATTCAGGTTCTTGATTAAATTAACAGTGTTGAGTGACATTGTAACCTCACTGTCAGCCAGGAAACACTGTTAGCCTCCTCCTAAGCAAGTCAGTATCGAATGAGAACTATTTTGGCTTGAGTCATGAATGTAGCTATCCTGCAGGTGCAGCTATCCTGCAGGTGCAGCTATCCTGCCCTCTCAGCCTCCTTTAAAGGCCTCTGCCAATGTCAGAGGTCACCAGTATCCTCCTTTGCAGCTCCTGATCCCGTTCAGTAGAGATGTGGTTTAAATTAACAAGTGCCTGCACAAGCACAATACTTATGCCTGGGTACTCCAGAACAGTCCCGGTTTTAAATATTTCAATTCAACAAATCTTTATCTGTTAGGCAAGGGATAAAAAGACGAGTAAGATAAAAAGACTCAGCTCCTGAAAGTGAAAGAGTTTGCAGTTTTGTTAAAGACACGGTGGTGTAATCAGACACGTGCTGTTCCCTGTTGTGAGGATTAGGAGAGGGAAAGCAGGAACAGTGAGGGCACAGAGGGATGCAGGAAGAAATTCCTGGAGTGTGGATGCTTGAGCAGAGGTTTGTGTCAGGAGTGTGTCTCCTCAACAGGGCAAGGTAGAGGCAGGAGAGGCTGGGTGGAGTAACAGGTGCGAAGGACAGAGCTGGGGAACAGCGCACTCGCCCAGGGGTTCTCTTACCGTCCCTGTGAGCACATTGCCCTATCTTGAACTTACTTCATTAAAAACGGCCCCTATAATGATAGGGCGCTAAGCAGCCTTCTTTTATAGTGTCCTTTTTAAAATGACAAATGAAACATCTTTGTCCCTTGAGATGGCGAGCATACGCTAGCATCTCTTCACAGTGCCTGGCAGAGTCTCCCCAGTGGCTGCAGATCCTCTGAGCTAATCTGTTGTGTTATTTTTTGTTATTGTTATAATTTAAATTTGATACCTTAGGGAAACTTTATTTTCACTGCGTTCTCTATCTCTGTTATAGGAAAACTGTAGACTAAGCACACAGTCTATCTGCCAGAAAGAGTAGTGTTATTAGGTCATTTGAAAGTTATTGATGTTTTTTTTTTTAAATAAAATAATGTAGGATAAAAGTAACCTTATCCTTTTTGTGAATTGTATAGACTCCCAAATACTAGAAATGACCATTTAAGTTACTATATATACCAGTAAGAAGATAGGAATTAACTTTATGTTCCTAAGTTTGACACTTAATAGCTATAGCCTTCCTGAGATCATAGAGAAGTGATTGCCTAAGATAAGTTGTATTTGTTTTTCTAGTTACCCTAAATCCTGTCAGGTAATAAAAGAATGATCATTGCAGGCTTTGTAAACTCGGGTCACTCACTCCGCTTGGCTCTCCATGTTTTTCATGGTTTCTAGGGTGTGTTATGAACGAACCTCCTTCAGTCCAACTATCCAGACGTTCATTCTCTCTGCCATTTGGCACGGGGTATACCCAGGATATTATCTAACGTTTCTAACAGGGGTGTTAATGACATTAGCAGCACGAGCTGTAAGTATCAAGAATTTTATTTTACAATTCAATGGTCCACTTGAACTGTTAAAAAGGCTGAGTACATCTCTCTTACAAGGTAGACCCTCTTTCCTTGGCCATAGTCAGTATTGTCCTTTCCACTAGAAGCAAAGCGTGTAACTGTGTGCGTGTTTGCTGAGCACTCACCGTGGGCTAGGCTCCATGCCCAGTTCCTGTGAGGAGAAAACATGTTTCTATGTGCCTGGCAGGTAGGAGGCACTCACAAAATGTTACTTTGTCTTTACAGAATTTTCTGAAGGAGAGATAAAAACTGAGTTAAATAAAGATGATCAGAATGGGTAGGTTTATTTTAGAAATGTTTCCTGAAAGCTGTAACCTTTGAATCCTCTCTGAGACGAAGAGTAGACTGTGCGAGGCCAAGACAGTGGATGAGCCACACTGGAAGTGGGCACAGTTCTCTAAAGTATTTGCCCAGATAGAACCTAGAGTAATATTTTGGGAAACAATTGAGAAATTAGGTTGGTGATGTGAGAGAGGTGAGGAGAAGGATAATTTAGTGTAAGCCCTTGAAAAGCAGTTAGAGGAAAGTGACGTGACAAAAACCACGTTTGAACAAGCTGCTAATGGCACTTACAGGTAAGAGGGTTTCATTTAACAAACTAGCAGATATTTACTATATTCCATTTTGAGGTACTTTGGGGATATATGAGGGAAATTTCAAGAAGTATTGACTAAGGGTACCTTCCGGTAGTTTGTAGTCTAATTTGGGATAAGGTGTATGTGTGTGTACATACCTTACGCTTGCGTGTGTGTACACACATGTGCATCACAAGGCATGTGTGACAGATTCCGTGGGTGTTATAAATACTAAGTCGCATAGGTGTTTAGAGATGGAAGAAGTCTCTTTGGGTTGGGTTAATTAGAGATGGCCCCATTAGGAAGGTGTTTGGATCTGGACTTTGAGAGATGAAAGTTATTTCAATAATGAGTGAAGTACAATGGGGAAGAAAATGACATTCTAGGCATGGGAAGGACATTAGCAAAACCCATAATTCTTAGTGGCTAGGCTCTGCTATCTCTTGCCTAGCTCACCGCCATGGCAGTCACCTGCTTTTGATTCCATCCTGTTCACCAATGACAAATCCATTTGTCCTGAGGTACGGGCTTTCAGCATTCCATTCTTGCGCTTAAAAACTGTACCTAACTCCCTCCCATTGCAGACAGAATAGGATAGGCTTCTTCCCCACTTGGTGTTCAAGTTCTACCAATGCCCTCCTCCCTTCCCCCATTTGCCTCTCTAGAATTACCCAGTGTCTATGCATACATGAATTCTCTGCTTCCATTAGATTGACTTGTCATTCCCCAAATACACCATGCACTTGCACATTAGCAAAGCCAAGTTTGTCTTTCACAAATGCAGAGGTTAAATAAGAGTTAAGGATGAAGGTAAACCAAACTTTATTTATATACGATATTTTACCAAATATGATTTAAGGATCTCTAGGCAGTGTTGTCTTAAACTTTTTTTTTGAAACTTTTACAGAATCTAATCTACAGAAAAGTTGCAAAGAACTTCTATATGCCCTTTACCCAGACTCACCAGTCATTTATGTTTTCCCTGTGACTTCCTCTCTTTTATACACAGTGTGTACAATGTGTATTAGCCTTTTTAGAACCAACTTTTTCCATAGTAGCAGTGTACATTCCCACTAGCAACATAGGAGAGTTTCAGTTACTCCACTCCACATCCTTCCAACAGTTGCTATCACCAGTGTAATTGCATAAGTAATGTTAATTTAAAGATACAGCAAATATTTTTGTTTCTTTATTTCAGATGAGAAATAACTTTAGACATTATTTCATTGAACCTTCCCAACTGAAATTATTTTATGATGTTATAACATGGATAGTAACTCAAGTAGCAATAAGTTACACAGTTGTGCCATTCGTACTTCTTTCTATAAAACCGTCATTCATGTTTTACAGGTAAGTGTTACTCTTAAAACTTTGTCAGTGGGAATAACTTTAATAAGGTTCTTGCTATTGGATAGAATGGAAAAATAGTACCACAGCCACATTTCCTACCGATAAATGCATTATCAGTTACTTTTTAATTCTGAATCAAGCAGTCTCAGCGTTTCTCTGTGGAATGACTCATACTACTCACCCCTCAGATGACTGATTCAGCCAGGTAACCACTGCCTCAAACCTCTCCTAAATTTAACAGAAAGCTTCTTAGCTTAATTGTCCTGAACCTCTTTAGGGAAAAAACTAGCTATTTCCAAAGAATTATTAATTATCTTTTTTTTTTTTTTTTTGGGGGGGGGACGGAATCTCGCTCTGTCACCCAGGCTGGAGTGCAGTGGTACAGTCTCGGTCACTGCAACCTCCGCCTCCCAGGTTCAAGCAATTCTCTGCCTCAGCCTCCCAAGTAGCTGGGATTACAGGCGCCCGCCACTACTCCAGGCTAATTTTTGTGTTTTTTTTTTAGTAGAGACGGGGTTTCACCATCTTGGCCAGGCTGGTCTTGAGCTCTTGACCTCGTGATCCACCCGCCTTGGCCTCCCAAAGTGCTGGGATTACAGGCATGAGCCACCACACCCAGCCTAAGGAAAATAAATTATATTTTGTTTGTTCCTTTTCACTGTGTCTTTTATGTTTGATTGATACTGTGGTGATCTGTATGTTACAGAAATTGTCTTGTCTTGAATTCTGTATTTTTATAATCTACTTATCTCCTCTCCCTGCCCACCAAATTCCACTCCCCCATATTAGATGGTGATATTTTAGAGATCAAAAACTTTATTCTTTTATAAATTCTTTATTACTCTAGCATTTAGAATCACTTAGCACAGAGTATATAGTCAAAAAATTACTGACTCAAATATGGCAATAATTATACAGGAAGACATTAAGTAAGTCCTGCTAAAGTTTCCATTTTAACAATGTTAGTATATGTTTAAAAATGTGATTGGGCTGTTGGTTAGATTTTCTATCCCAGGTACTTTGTTCAGAATTACTTGGACTTACAGCTATAGATACAGTTTAGGTTACATTCGATTTATATAATTTGAGAAATGATGTTTTCAATATTTTTAATAATGTCGCCTTTCTTTGCTTCATGGAAGTAACCATCAAGAAGCAATATTGCTTCTCTGTCACTCCCCTCATTAGAATATTTGTAACTTAGAGACAGTAAATAGCAGGTGAGGCCAGACTGGTAAAAGTCTTAACTATCTCCACATTTTCTTTGTTGACTCAACTTTTGATTCTGTGAATTGGGGAGATTTTCAGATGGCTACCGGTATTAATATGTACCTTTTTGTTTTTATTCTGTTTAACCATGGCCTTATGACCCTTACAAAGGAATGTAATATGCTATCTAGAAAATCAGGCTTCTAATCAGCCTGGGTTTATCCAGTGCTATAAATACCCACTGGCCTACACTATCAGGTTTCTCCTCCTGAGGGGGAAGAATAAAAGAATAATGTAGTAAACAAATACATCCTAAGGTGGGCCACGGGACATTTTGACAAGCGGGCAGTTATTAAGGATTATTATCACATTTGAATAAGCTTTTTCCCTTTTTCTTTTAGCTCCTGGTATTACTGCCTGCACATTCTTGGTATCTTAGTATTATTGTTGTTGCCGGTGAAAAAAACTCAAAGAAGAAAGAATACACATGAAAACATTCAGCTCTCACAATCCAAAAAGTTTGATGAAGGAGAAAATTCTTTGGGACAGAACAGTTTTTCTACAACAAACAATGTTTGCAATCAGAATCAAGAAATAGCCTCGAGACATTCATCACTAAAGCAGTGATCGGCAAGGCTCCGAGGGCTGTTTTTTTTTTGATGTTAACAGAAACCAATCTTAGCACCTTTTCAAGGGGTTTGAGTTTGTTGGAAAAGCGATTGACTGGGGGGAAATGGACAGTTATAGATAAGGAATTTCCTGTACACCAGATCGGAAATGGAGTGCAACAAGCCCTCCCATGCCATATCCCCGTGGGCCACGCCTTATGTAAGAATATTTCCATATTTCAGTGGGTACTCCCAGCCTCAGCACTTGTCCTAGGGTCACATGCGTGCCCTGTTGCTGAATGTACGTTGCGTATCCCAAGGCACTGAAGAGGTGGAAAAATAATCGTGTCAATCTGGATGATAGAAATTAACTTTTCCAAATGAATGTCTTGCCTTAAACCCTCTTATTTCCTAAAATATTGTTCCCAAATGGTATTTTCAAGTGTAATATTGTGAGAACACTATTGCAGTAGTTGATGTTGTGTGCTGTAAAGGATTTTAGGAGGAATTTGAAACAGGATATTTAAGAATGTGGATTTTTAAAAATGCAATAAACATCTCAGTATTTGAAGGGTTTTCTTAAAGTATGTCAAATGACTACAATCCTTAGTGAAACTGCAAACATTTAATGGACGCCAAATTATAGGTAGCTGATTTTGCTGGAGAGTTTAATTACCTTGTGCAGTCAAAGAGCACTTCCAGAAGGAATTTCTTAAAACATAATGAAAGGTTTGGTAATGTGATATTTTAAGCTTATTCTTTTTCTTAAAAGAGAGAGGTGACTAAGGAAGGCAGGAATGAAGAAGCACTGCCTGGCCTCCAGTGGAATGCACAGGGTGGAGCCACAGCTCTGCAAGGCCGCTTCTCCCCCACGCCAGGGCTCTGCACCATCATGTGAGACTTAAACAAAAAGTGGAATGACTTTGTGATACTTTGGACTTCTAAACTAAATTTATCAGGCATAAATTATGTAGAATTAGAAAGAGGCTTTGAAAATAATATCGGTAGGTTGCTCAAAGGTTTTGAAAGAGAAACCGCCAGGTAGGTTACTATCTGGCTAATCAATTTCTTATCTTTGACAATTTAATTCATATTTGGGAAACTTTTAGGGAAATGAAAACTGAAAGTCATTGAGTCTGGGTGACATTTTTTGAGAATAATACAAATTCATTTTCAAACTCTTCTCATATTAAAACTTTGCTGTGATCTCTTACTAAAATGAGTTTTAGGTCTGTAAGTGGAAAAATGTGCTTTTATTTTATGGGCCATTTTTACCATGATTAATCTTGCCTTGGATTACTAGGTGTCTCCTGCAGTCCCACAGAGGACTGTGGTGGCCACAGGAGCTGAAGGCAGGAGAGCGGGATTTGACGCCAGGCAGTGCAGCGGCCTCAGCCCCAGATGGTTCCTCCTGCCCTGTGGGAGGGGAGGGGGCAAAGCCTTCTGACCTCACCTTTATTTGATCTATGTATGGAGCTTACTTTTACTTTTTGCCTTACATTTTTAATGAAATGCAAATTTTCTGTGATGAGTTTCTCTCTCTGTTTTTTCGGGGTTGGGGTCACTAATAAATTTGCAAATGAAGTTAAGGACAAGGCAACCATCTGGCTTATGCTATATAATACTTCATTTAAAGCAGAAAGGAAAAGTAAATGCACTTGCAGCTTTTGAGGTCTCAGCAAAAATGGGAATGTGTCTTTTTTGAAGTTTAGAAATATCCTGATCTATTTTTATTTCTCTAAAAGTAAGTGTTTTCCAGCTGATAAGGCTAACCCTACCATTCCTTCTCAGGAAAAGATCGATAACTAAATAAATTTCCTGTGTTTTCCCATGCATTGAAATTATGTTGGCTGGGCGCAGTGGCTCACACCTGTAATCCCAGCAGTTTGGGAGGCCGAGGCAGGTGGATCACTTGAGGTCAGGAGTTCGAGACCAGCCTGACTAACATGGTGAAACCCCATCTCTACTAAAAATACAAAAATTAGACGGGTGTGGTGGTGCACACCTGTAATCCCAGCTACTTGGGAGGCTGAGGCAGGAGAATTGCTTGAACCTGGGAAGTGGAGGTTGCAGTGGGCTGAAATTGCACCACTGCACTCCAGCCTGGGCGACAGAGGGAGACTCCGTCTCACACACACACACAAAAAAAAAAGAAAGAAAAAAAAATTATGCTAGCTGTTTAATGTGAGAGAATAGAAAGAATATTCACGGAAAGTACCTGCCCTGTAAAATGTTTGATCATTTTCATTAATGTTGCAGAGAATCCAACTGCTATTAAGAGAAAGTGAACAAATTAAGAATATAAAAGATAGGTTCAGGCATGTCATAAGTGAAAACAAGAAGGCTTAATACAAACTTGTTGGGTTTTGTTTTTGTGTGTGTGGTTTTTTTTTTTGTTTTTGTTTTTTTGTTTTTTTTTGGTTCAGCCTATCTAGCCACTTACAAATAATCACATTTCTGTTACTTGAATTTACTTTATTTCTCAGCCTGTAAACCTTAGTCACTGTTACCTATTTCTTGCTCAGTGAATATAATCTTAGCACCGTCATCTAGAAAGCAAGATATTTGATTTGTTTTCCGGTTCCTTTGAAGATAATAATTCCATGTCCAGTTTGACTGATTTTCATACCCCTGAATCAACTAGTTATTTTTATGAAATGGTTTTTGGATAGCTCTCCTCTAGTTTGGAGAAGTAATAATAACAAAGATTAATATTTTGCTTTTAGTACTTACAGTAGAAGAATTTTAAACTAGTACGTCTACTCCTGTTAAATAGAAACGGGATTCATTGTATTATGTGCTTGCTTTTTTTTAAATCAATAGAATAAGATTCAATGCATATTTATGTTATATATTTTCCACTATTCAGGTATCATGAAATCACTCCAGAGATGATCAATCAACATCATATTTATACTTTTGGTTAATTATATACTACTCAGGGAAAAAATGAACAAAAATAATTATTCATCCTTCAATTTCATTTTCTTGAAACAGAGTTCGTTTAATTTGGTATGCCTCAGCTGTCACCATTTTATAAGTGGCTTGTTCTGTTTTTAAAATAAGTATTTTTATTGGAACTCAGGGTAATTGGGGGAATTTATTTAGCTTCTGAAATATCCAGCAGGGTAGAGAAGATTTATTTGGCTTCACAAATGTCTGGTGACCCCTTCTTTTATTAGCCACTACTGCCCATTTGATTCAAAAATAAATTTATTGGTCTCCACCATGTGTGACACACACAGGATTTCCAAACATACCACTTTTAAGAAAAATGTGCAGTAGAAAGGAGGTTTCTAGAAAGTGACAGTAACTCACATTTAAGCACTACCTGACCTGGGAGGGGACCTGGATTTTCATTCTGGTTCTGCCTTTCATGAGACTTAAGACTTGGAGGAGCCACCTGTCCTGTAAACCCCAAGTTCCTCAGCCATAAGCAAGTGGGGTCATCCTAAGAGTTCAGGACCAGTTGGGTGTCGTGAATGGAGCCATTAGCAAGGTCTGTAGGATTCAAGGAGTTGGGCAAATTCACAGTCCACTCTATTGTCATGGTTACTGACTTGTACTCCTTGAGCTCAAAGCCCTGACATTTCAAAAGGTTGTCATGATAACAGTGAAACCTCTGAATCCCTTAAATCAGAAGGCGTGGCAAATACTTTTTCTACTGGCAATAGCTCTTACAATGAGTGTTTCATAATGAAATGTCTCTGCTGAAGAAAACATGTTTTCCTTTTGCTTTCTCTGCTTTGTTGGTTTCTGTGTGTGCTGTGTAACACTGGAGAAGATACATGCTCTGGAATATTTTATACAGATTACTGACTACTGGACAGCGTTTAACACTGCACAACATCTCAAAGTTATTCAAGGATATTTAAAGCATATTTACTTTAGTTACACCTTATTTTAAACTCCAGAAAACAATAGCTTTAAAATTTTTGACATTAAAATAATTATAAATGTATACTTTTACTCGAGGACTAGATCACAATTTTAGGACAAAAATCTTTCCTATTTAAAATTAATGCCTTGTAAATATTTAGTTTATATATTCATGAACAAATCTGGACATTTATACTTTTTTTTGTTTCCTTATCAACTGTTCACAATTATTACTTAATTGGTTTTAACAGTTCTACATTATAATTGAAAGAAAAACTACTTGAGCGACTGATTGTTTCAGAATAGTGCCTACTATTTCTGTGTCAGCTACAAATTTGTCCAGAGTTTTAGATATAAGCTAGTATTTTGTGGAGTTTTATCCAGGCATGAATAGTTCTTCCTGGCTGAAACTTAATACATCAGATTTAATATAGGTGCAGAATCCTAAATAACACTGTGAGATGTAATCTTAACTGCCCTCCATACCTTATAAAACTGCTGCACTTAACCCAGTGTGCATTTAATGAGTGGCTGGTCATTGATACACTCATCTTAGATGCTGAAATTTCTGTTCTGCTAGCCCTTGTAAAAGTGGGTTTCTTGATCAATGCGTGCTCCCAATGCTGAAGGAAAAGATTTGTGTTTAAGAAAAGAAGTACATGCTGAAATTTGAGTGTGAAAGATTAGAACATAGAGGGTCTCTACAGTGTTTTTCTGCCACACTAGGATGTCAAATCTATTTATAGAGACTCTGATTACAACAGAAATTTTAAAATGAAATTTTCCACATAAGTATTTTGTAGGAAAGCTCTTATAATCAATGCTTAAGCTGCTTTTTAAGGCTTTTCTTGTACAGAGGTTGCAGCCAATTACATTTTAATTGGTAGGCTGCTGAATAATGTTTTTGTACGTTTTAAAATAATATTTATTTTAATAGGTTTTTTAACATTATGCAAACCCCAATAAAGAACTGACACGCTGCACAGGCCATTGACTGGGAAATTTTGTGAAACACAGCCTAAATACACAGTTTTTACACCAACTAATTTGTCTTGCCTTTAAAACTGATTATAACTCTTTAAGTACAACTTTTATAAAGAAAAAACACAACACTAAGACTGTATGTTCTATAAATTACAGTGTAATGACCCATGCAGAACCGCTGTCTGAAGCTTCCTCAGTGATGCATAGCCATCTCTCCAGCCATGTTGTATCAAATTGCACACTAAAAAGAAAGGGAAATACTACAATGAAAAACCAAAAGTTGGCCGGGCGCGGTGGCTCAAGCCTGTAATCCCAGCACTTTGGGAGGCCGAGACGGGTGGATCACGAGGTCAGGAAATCGAGACCATCCTGGCTAACACGGTGAAACCCCGTCTCTACTAAAAAATACAAAAAACTAGCCGGGCCCAGTGGCGGGTGCCTGCAGTCCCAGCTACTCAGGAGGCTGAGGCAGGAGAATGGCGGGAACCCGGGAGGCGGAGCTTGCAGTGAGCTGAGATCCGGCCACTGCACTCCAGCCCGGGCGACAGAGCGAGACTCCGTCTCAAAAAAAAAAAAAAAAAAAAAAAAAAACCAAAAGTTACAGAGCAACATAAGTAAAATGACTAACCAGTTTCCTAGTAACATGTTTGAAATGGAAAAGGTGACTGACTGCCTTTCACTAGAGTCTTAGCTGTTTCATGTTCACTATTTTAGGTTAATTTTCTTGGGAAATCAATTTGAATATTCCTCCCTGTCCTTTTGCATTATAGGACAAAAATATATGTTCAGAGTTTGACAGACTTAAATATGCCTCTTTCCCAATTTTAAGTATTTTTGGTTCTGTGTGCATAGATTTATCAATGAAGTACATTTGCCTCTGACTTTATCACAAGGAAAAAGGAATCAAACATTGAACACAAATGTGTTCCAAACCAGTCTTGTCCATCTTGTCACTTTTATGTGACTGCTCCTTTGAACCAGAAGGGGCATGATAGAAGGCAATAGGAATTAAAGTAAAAATCATTCAGGGGAAGTGAGAAATTCTACCATATACAGAGTGAAAATGTGTGATTTCATTCCTGCCTTCCTTTAAACCTTGTGTCTTGATCTCTGCCTAGTAGTAGTTAAGCCCACAGTCGCCCAAACATGAGGAGAGACCCAACTCCAGCAGCCAGAATTTAGTATTTACATTTGCCTTCCCAAGTTGAGAATAGAATGTGGTGTTCTGTACTTTCTGTTTTTATTATTCTGAAATATTTTTTTAAAGAAGTGTTATTTTTCAACAGATTCATAAATTAGTTCCTGATGTATGGGAAATTAAAACTCCCACTGTGTCAGTCAAACTGATATGCTAATTTCATAACCACTCATTTCTAGTCCGTCAGAGCTGTACTGGTGGCTTATTGCTGGGTTTTAAAGGTGTTTTTAACTTACATATAAGTGTTTTTTTTTTTCTAATTTGTGTGTCTTTACAACTGATTAAACAGTAGTTTAAAAATACGCGTGTGTGTGTTTGCTAATATCTTAGGCTTTTAATTCCACTTATAGAACAATACTGGCTCTGTTACGAGAGTTAACGGTCATTTTTATTGAAGGATTCTTCAGCAATATGGTAGTAATATTCTAAAGAGTCATTGACTCTTTAGCTGCTTAAAGATTATTTAAAAGAAACTATTGTCATGTTATAAACACTTTGGAAGGTAATTTAAGCAACCTTAAATTAGTGTATAGTATCTATATTCTCTCCTAAAACAGACTTGTCAAGCGAAGAAGATACTGACTTTGCTCAGCTGAAAGGGAACGCCCACCTCCCAGGCCCTGCAGTTAGCCAGTTCCCAGCACTCCTGTGGGAGGCCGTGGGTGTGGCTGCTGGGAAGCAGAGTGCTGGGACTCTGCGAGACACTCCATTTCTGTGCCATCACAGACCTAGAAGAACTTCGGAGCGTGCCTGGGGGCTCTTCCTTTATGCCGTTGTGAACAATTGTAGGGAAACGTCTTCTGTTTTACTCTTGTGTAGAGATGCCAGGCTGAACATACAGTCATAGTGCTTTCTCTCCGGAAGACCTTAGAATTTCATGCCAGATTTACCCCATTTTGAGATTCAAGACCATGTTGAAATTGGGCCATGACCAAAAGCAGTACAGACTCAGAATTCCTACCCACGTGCTGGGTAAGGAGAATAGTCATTACCCTTGGCCTCAAGGAGTTAGTGAACAGTGACCATGTGCCACCATCAGTGCTTTATTGGAGGCATTCACCAGGGGCCGTGGCAATAGGAGGAGGAGTGAGGACCCAGAGCTGAGTGTGGGAGAGCCCCACAGAGGAGCTGGCTCCTGGACTCCTGGGGAAGGCTTTTCCTGGGCTGAGAAAGAGGAGGTGGGGAGTTAGAGGAAGAAAGAAAAGCTATGCCAAGAATTTTATAAATTATTACACACAAATATAATAAATGAGTTAAGCAAGTTTAGATCTATTATGTACCAACAATATGTCTATCTGTTTGATAACATTTCCCTCAACTGGGAAAACGAGTAATAGGAAATTAGCCAATGTTTTAAAACGCCAATGAAATATTTCACGCAGGTAGTTCAGTACAGAACAATAATAATAGACACTTGTGTGCCCACCCTCAGACTAAACAGATGTTACCGCTTTGCCACATTGGGGTCAATTTTCTTTTTTCGCGTGAGAAGGATGTTGCACATAAGGACAGCATACCCACCTGTCCTGGCTTTCTCTCCCTCCCGAGGGGTACCGGCTATGTCAGCCTGCGCCTGGCCTGGCCTTCTCTCCCTCCCGAGGGGTACCGGCTATGTCAGCATGGGCCTCTTTGGGGAGGCTTTGCCTTTGGCTGCCTTTCTTGTGGGCTTAACTGTGATTTTAAAACATAACTTTGTGTTACATTTCCGATAGCTTTTCTCGGTGTTTTGTGGCATGATGGGTTGTGTTGGCTCAGTCAGCTTGTTGCTGGAGCCAGATGTCAGCTCAGATTTTAAGTCTATAAATACTGCATGTCTCTTTCCTGGTAAAAGCTTTTCTGTTTGCTGACTGTGTATCTGTTGTTCAAGTTTGCTTTGTTTTGTGCTTGAGTCTTCTTTTTTGGTACATCCTCCTGAGTGATCCCAGTGGCATCTTTTGGCACAGGCTGAGCCTCACCATGAGCAGGGGCCCTGGTCCTGATAGGTCAGCAGTGCGGAGCTGGATGCCCTGTGGCCCGGGACAGGGAGACCATTCCCTGGGTGCCATCCCTTTGTGAGGGGTGAACATGAGAGCTGCCCTAAAAAGACAGGCCTGAGATTTTAGCTTAGATGCCAGCTGTTTTCAGCCATTACTGGGAAAGTCGGCTGCGCAGCACCAGAGCCCGGAGAGTTGAGATCCTGATTGTCACTCCACCCTTTTTTAATGCATGTGTCAGTCGCCTCAAGAAGAATACTGTATTCACATTGCCTTAGGATCAAGCTTCTTTCATGGGAGGGGAGGACCAATTAAAAAGGAACAGCAACCTATTCTGCAACCCTCAGCCTTTCCAACGGAGCTTCTCAGAGGAGCAGGCAACACCACCTCGGTGTTCCTTTTGTCCACAGCGCTCGCCTGAACCATTTTTACAAAGGTCATTTTCAGCCTCTTTGTTGCTGAATTCAAGGTTTTCAATCTTTACGTCACTTTATCTCTGTAGCATTTGACTATATTGACGTGTCAAATGCTCTTCTTGAAGTTATTTTCTTGGCTCTGTGTAACGATTCTTCCTTACTTCTCTTCCTGCCTCTCCGGATAATCATTCTCAGTCTCCTGAGACTCCTGTTCCTTCTCTCAGTGCATACACACCTACTGTTACAGCTCCTCTGTGCTGATCCTCCCTCCAGCACACATCTGTCTGCCTAACTCCCCTCCCGCAAGCCCTTCCTCCCTTTCCCGTATCTGATCAATATGTATGCAACTCCCTGCTAAGTATCTCCGTCCACAACTCACAGGCACCTCCAGCTCATCACATCTAAAACGAAACCCATTATCTCATTCCATCAGCCCCAAAGCTTGTGATAACTCTTGTAGTCCCTATCTCATTAATTATGAATATTTCCCTGGCTACCCAAGTCAGAGACCTGTGTACCATCTTGACCTCATCAACCCTGTTTGCTCACCCGCTGGATAACCGACTCCATCTCATTGCCCTCCCAATTGTTCATCTAGTTTATAGGAACAGCTTCCTAACCGGACTTCCATTCTCCAGTCATGCCTGCCTTGTCCATTCTCTACAATACAGGACGTGGTCATCTTTCTAAAGATATTTTTTATTCTCCTGCTTCAAAAGTGAAACTGGGCTGGGCACAGTGGCTTATGTTTGTAATCCCAGCACTTTGGGAGGCCGAGGTAGGAGGATCACTTGAACCCAGGAGTTTGAGACCAGCCTGGGCACACAGTGAGACCTTGCCTCTACAAAAAATAAATTAGCCAGGCCTGGCAGTGTGTGCCTGTGGTCCCAGCTACTCAGCCGTGTGAGCAGGGAGAATCGCTTGAGCCCAGGAGGTTGAACTGTGTTCTTGCCACTGCACTCTAGCCTGGGCAACATAGCGAGACCCTGTCTCAAAAAAAAAAAAATGGTGAAACTCTGAAACGCTTGTGGTAAATGCAAACTTTTAGTGTGACATAAAAGACTTGTGGTCTGGCAGCTGTTTGCCTTTGCTTCGTCATGTTTCCCTCTGATTTGCCGCCCTGCCGGTACACACATGCTCACTCGCATCCTCCAGCCATGCGGAGTAGCTGGACCTGCCTCACTGTCTGGCTTGCTCCTGCCTCCTAGCCTGTGTGGCTGCTGCTCCATTTGCCCAGAACTCCCCTGCTCCCCGCATCCTCCCCACCCCTTCTCCCTGGCTGGCTCCAGCTTCATCACCAGGATTCGGGTTCCTTGTCACTAATGAGGAAATGTTTGATGAACTTGTACTATGCTCCAAGCACGGTGATGCATCCTAGGCATTCAAAGAGAAGGTGTTTTTCTCCAGGCAACTTTTCCTGAGCCTTCCAGACACAAGTTCTCTGCTCGATATTCTCGTGCGCCTCACACTAACCACACGGTGTTGTCATTGTTAATATATAATATCTGTTTGTAGAAAGTCCAAGAGTACTTCATGACCAAAGAAGGAGATAGAGTACTAAATGTAGAACAGTCCACAAATTCATGAATTATCTAATGTTTACTTCAGCCTAATTCACTTGGCTACGGGACCTCCATTGCCAAGGGCCTTCATTACTAGCCACTAGTTATAGTTGACGTGCAGATATAATTCCCAAAGTCTCTACACTGATTCATGGTAGCCAGCCCTGTTTTGTCAACATGTGTAGGTCCTGGAGGCTATGTTTAAAGCATGAGAAACACTTAAAACACATACATTGGAATGGGGTATAAACAGAATCACTTAGAAAATCAGTCATTGTTAAACAGTTGCTAAACTGAAATAACCTATACTTCTTAAATACATTTCATATTCACACAAACCACAAAGTGTTGTGAAATTTGATAAATTTTAGAAAATCTGCAGTAAGGCAAAAAAAAAAAAAAGCTTAATACTAAGACTGAAGGTGTCCTGTAGACAAGATTAAATATTTTTCATCTAAACCCTCAGATCAGGAATTAATCGGTTCACCACACACACAAATTGGTGACTCCCTCCCTGATGTTTATACTAGGTATGACCTGGGCAGTAAGATGCATTCAAGTAAATAGATCCATTGTCCTAACACTGATAAACAACTTTAACATTTTGGTACATTGCTTTCTAATCATTTTTCTATCGATAGATAAAAAGATGGAGATATGTTTTACAAAGTAATTTTGTGAACTTCATTTTGAATTGAACATATTTTGTTCCTCTCTTTTCCTGTTACACTGAACATTTTTTGTTTTGTTTTTGAAACGTGGGGAGAAGAGAGATCAGACTGTTACTGTGTCTATGTAGAAAGAAGTAGACATAAGAGACTCCATTTTGTTCTGTACTAAGAAAAATTCTTTTACCTTGAGATGCTGTGAATCTGTAACCCTAGCCCCAACCCTGTGCTCGCAGAAACGTGTTGACCCAAGGTTTAATGGATTTAGGGCTATGCAGAATGTGCTTTGTTTAAAAAGTGCTTCAAGGCAGTATGCTTGTTAAAAGTCATCACCATTCTCTAATCTCAAGTACCCAGGGACACAATACACTGCGGAAGGCCACAGGGACCTTTGCCTAGGAAAGCCAGGTATTGTCCAAGGTTTCTCTCCATGTAATAGCCTGAGATATGGCCTCCTAGGAAGGGAAAGACCTGACCATCCCCCAGCCTGACACCCGTAAACGGTCTGTGCTGAGGAGGATCAGTAAAAGAGGAAGGCATCTGTCTCCTGCTGGTCCTTAGGCAATAGAATGTCTTGGTTTCTATGTTCTGTTTACTGAGATAGGAGAAAACCGCCTTAAGCCTGGAGGTGAGACATGCTAGCAGCAATACCGCTCTTTAATGCACTGAGATGTTTGTGTACATGCACATCAAAGCACAGTGCACCTTTTCTTAACCTTGTTTATGACACAGAAGCCTTTGTTTACATGTTTTCCTGCTGACCCTCTTCCCACTATTACCCTATTGTCCTGCCACATCCCCCTGTAGAGAGATAATGATCAATAAATACTGAGGGAACTCAGAGACCAGTGCCCGTGTGGGTCCTCTGTATGCTGAGCTCCGGTCCCCTGGGCCCACTTTTATTTCTCTACACTTTGTCTCTTTCTTTTCTCAGTTTCTCATCCCACCTGACGAGAAACGCCCACAGGCATGGAGGGCCGGGCCACCCCTTCAGAAACAAGATCTCACTCTATCACCCAGGCTGGAGTGCAGTGGGCAAGAACACGGCTCACTGTGGCCGCAACCTCCTATGCTCAAGCAATCCTCCCACCCCAGCCTCCCAGGTAGCTGTGACTACAGGTGTGCACCACCACACCCAGCTAATTTTTTAATTGTTTATAGAGATGGGGCCTTGCCATGTTGCCCAGGCTGCACCTAAGTTTAATTAAAAGGACAACAGCAGACAAAAGCAAAATGATAGATGCAGTTAATATGCAGATTAAATAAGCCACATGTGCATGAACCCCACTCCAACCCATCAAGACAGAAAATGAGCTGTCAAGTTACATTTGCAGACTGAAGCGGTAAGCAGATTCCAGATATGGGGGCCATGATATGTATTTCTCTTCCTTGACCCTGGTGCACAATATTTTCCCGAAAAATTTTTTTCCAGGCTAATAACAGAAAAAAATGAATTTGTCCAGAATAATAGAAAGGTAGACAGTGGAATAATTCAGGATATACCCAATATAAGGAAACAGCCTGTCTGACTTATCATCTGACTTTCTGAGTCAGTCTACTCACATAAAAACTGACTAATGATGAAGAACTAGGAAATGTTGCACCAGCAATCATGTGTTCCTGACATTTTATTCCATAAGGAATTTGGACCCATAAACTACAATGTGGTTAGTGCTTTTTAAGTACACGATGGCGGTGCTCTCTGTTGGAACTTGCTGTGTGAATGGCTCAACAATCAGCCTAATGCTGTTGTTGTAAACACGGGGACTATTTTTTATTTTTCTTCTTTGTCTGTAGTCATAGCATTCAATATACCTAGGTTTGCCAAATCATCTCCACTTTTATTAATACTCAAATTGAGCTGGGCATGGTGGCATCTATCCCAGCTATAGGGATCTGTGAGGCCTAGGTCATGCCTAATTTGAGGCAGGAGGATTGCTTAAGCCCAGGAGTTTGAGGCCCGTCTGCTAGTGAGACCTTGTCTCTTAAAAAGAAAAATTTAAATTGAAACCTTGCTATCCCCATGCAGCTCTATGCAGTCCATCCACCACCCCTGCCTCCAACTCCCCCAAACACGACCACTGTCCTGGGAAATTCATGGCACATGACCAGTAAAACCAAAACAAAAACAATCCCCATTTCCTCAGACTCTACCATTCACCTTTTGGTCTAATGAAAACCCACATCTCACCTGAGGACATAGCTTCTCTTGTAGTCCTCTGAAGTGACAGTTTCTCTCTCAACCCTCTCATCGCTGGGCCTGTAGAGGAGGCAGGCACTCTCCTTCCTCCTCCATGTTATCTGTAAATGACTGTCTCTTTTTCCTTCCCAAGATGCCAGAGTCCAGCTTAGGCTAGCTGACATCAAACCTCCCATTCCTCCTTGCTACCACCATCTACGGACTTTTCTGGGTTACCCCCTACTAGAAAATATTAGAATCTGGTTATTGTCACTGTCTTCAACACAACACATGATTCTTAATGATTTCAGTATCCCTGTAGAAAACCTTCCAATGCCCTGGCCTCTCAGTTCCCTGATTTGCAGTCCTCCGGTGATCTTCCCCGCTTTCTACGTAAGCCACCAATAGACATGCTTTAGACCTTGTTGTTAGCAGTAGTCTTCATTCCAAGCATTCTATTCTCGACCACCGCCCAACTTTCCATCTCCCCCCCTCTAGTATCCAGACTCTATCAGCTCACCACCATACTTCTATGCCATTGATCTTAGTTCATGTCCTACTGAGGACCCCACTGAGACTCAGTGGTCTGAAATTCTAATCATCAGTTGCATATCCCTTCCAATCCTTCCTGTTTCCCTTCATCAGCTTCACCTGACAAAGCTAAGCCAGTCCTCCTGAAATCCACTGGCGTCCGGTGCTGCACCTGCTCCTGCACCTGGGTGGCTGACATCGTCATGCTGCCTAGTTTCACCTTGGTAGTGCCTAGCAGTGCCAGGTGGTTCTGGCCATGTCACTCACTCTGCTTTCCCTTCTCCTAGAAGAAGATTTAATACCTTCTCTCATCCCATCTGCCGCACATCCTCCCCACTCAATCATTAATAAGATAAACTGAAGCTGCTGCTGCTAAATGACATGCTGACCTAAATTATTAACATATCTTTAGCAAGAAAAAATGGTTTGATCATTTAACATATGATAAAATGAAGCTAAATTTTATGATGAAGATAGGAGGTAGGTGAAATTTCAAAACATCCTAACTAGCAGATCCAAATTACAATTTTTTTCTGGCACAATAAAATTAATATTAACCCATAGTTCTCATAGAGTTGAAGGGATAAAAAACGCACTAGTGCACTGAATGCAATATTAACCATCTCTATTCCAGTTCTTGTTCCCTTTCATGGGAATCCGTGCTGTGAGTGAACTCTGGCTTTGGAGGTTAATGGAGATTCAAGGTGCCAACCTACACTGGGTGAGATGCCAAGACCCTGGAAATGAGCAAAGGTCCCAATTTTCAAGAAAAGAGAGGAAGGAACTGAACCTCTTGCTAACTTGATGTTGCCCTAAAAATAATTTCGGTTTGAGACTGTGAGCCAGTGGGGTTGGACAGCCACCCTGAGCAGAACTGCTGGCCGTGTGGTGCCCATTTCACCTTACAGTTGCTATCATTCACCTGACCCCTGCCAGACCTCACCCGTTCTTTGAGGGCATTTACTCAACTCTTCCTAACCCCAGAGGCCACTCATTCTTCTGAGCTGCCACTTCCTCGGTTCTTACCTATGCTATCTTGTACTGATAATATCTTCCATTAGTATATCACCTGTCTCACTAATTAGATTGTACTCTCAAGAAGAAGGACTCTGAGTCTTCCATCTCTATTAACGAGTAAGAATTTGGTGATGAGAACAACTTTATAGCCCTGGCAACATAGCAAGACCCCATCTCTACAAAAAAAGAATTTAGCTGGGCGTGGTGATGCATGCCTGTGGTCCCAGCTACCTAGGAGGCTGAGGTGGGAGAGTCTCTTGAACCTGGGGAGTTGAGGCTGCAGTGAGCCCTGATAGCACCACTGCACTCCATCCTGGATGACAGAGTGAGACCCTGTCTCAAATAATAATAATAATAAAAGCAAAAAGCTCTAGAGTGTAAAGCAGCTGTGGCCAGGCAGTGGGTGTGCAACATGGACATGGTCTGCCCTGATGTTGAGCTTGCGAAACGCCACTGAAACCCGACATCTTTTCACATGAACTGATGAATGTGACCTGCAGACAACAGGTAACTCACTTATCACTTTCTTTGTCCTCTAACCGTCTCTCCCTGTCTCTGTCTCTTGCTTTCCGTGTCTCCTCATTTGAACTGGGCCTTTGAACACAGGATCGTGCATTTGCCCCTCCTCTTGCCTCTCATAGTTGTTCTAAACGTTGTCCTCTTGTGTATTCCTTTTCTTTCTGCTGCCATCCTAGAGTTAAGCAAACTTCCTTCTACGTCTTTTTTCTGTAGAAGGATCATACTGATCAAAGGGGTCAGGGAGGCAGCTGGCAAAGATATCAAGAGAAGTGACATTGACAACATCACACCCCGCAAAAAATAACATCTCAGGAGCATCCTTCCCACCCCTCCCCTTTCCAATGATGAGTCTTTAAAATAATGAATTGGGTTAATAATGATTATGGTTTTTGTTTTGTTTTGTTTTGTTTGAGATGGAGTCTCGTTCTGTTGCCCAGGCTGGAGTGCAGTGATGCAATCTTGGCTCACTGCAACCCCCACCTCCTGGGTTCAAGTGATTCTCCTGCCTAAGCCTCCCAAGTAGCTGGCATTACAGGCATGAGCCACCACACCTGGCTAATTTTTGTATTTGTAGTAGAGATGGGGTTTTTGCCATGTTGCCCGAGCTGGTCTCAAACTCCAGACCTCAAGTGATCTGCCCACCTCAGACTCCCAAACTGCTGGGATTACAGTCTTGAGCCACCGCACCCAGTCAATAAAAATTATTTTTTAAATCTCTGTTTAAGAAGTCAGAGTGATAAGATTAGGGGAGCTATCTCTTCAAACTGTTACGTATTTTCCAAATTCTTTATAATGAACACATACTCCTTTTATAATCACAGAAGAACAATGTTTAAAGCGATATGGTATGCAAAACATCTTCAGACTTCTATGGAAAATGTGATCACCATGAACTTGAACCTGACCTGCTGAAGTCATCATCTCAGTGTGCTGATCCTGGTAAAAAAGATGAAAGGGCGATTAAATTACAGTCCTGATGGGGAGAGCGGTGAGGAATGGAAAGATAACTCCTATTTTTCCCTCTACATAAAAACCACAGAGCAAGTCGAGAAGCCAGACCCTTAAACTGATTTGAGTAATTCTGCTGGAGTGAAACCCTGGGGATGAATTTGCCAAAAAGATTTAGGCTCCAGGAACCATGAGAAAAACCAAAGAATGTGGAAAGAGGGATATATTTGAAACAAAACTGAGGAGAAATAATTTTTGTTATACTTTGCAACAGTTATATCTTTGTAAAATATGAGTTTTAGAGCTCATAAGTATGAAACAAATAAACAGCATTTGGCATGACTGAGGACATATTTGTTATTAAAATAGATATAATTTACTAAATGTCACCATCACTGTAATTTTTTTTTTTTTTTTTTTTTTTTTTTAGACAGAGTCTCGTTCTGTCACCCAGGCTGGAGTGCAGAGGTACAATCTCAGCTCACTGCAACCTCCACCTCCTGGGTTCAAGTGATTCTCCTGCCTCAGCCTCCCGAGTAGCTGGGATTACAGGCATATGCCACCACTCCTGGCTAATTTTTGTATTTGTAGTAGAGATGGGGTTTTGCTATGTAGGCTGGTCTCGAACTCCTGACCTCAGGTGATCCGCCTGCCTCAGCCTCCCTAAGTGCTGGGATTACAGATGTGAGCCACCACGCCTGGGCTAATGTCACCATCATTTGAGACAGGTGAATGCAGTACAGCAGAATTGCAAAGAAACTTGCCTTGTCCTCAGGACCGCTCCTGCGAATGCCTGGGCCTATAGACCTCTTGCTCCCGTCCCTGGAGGAATTTTGAGTAGGTCTCATAATTTTCATAATTTTTCTTGTCACTTTTACATCATAAAATGTTATCTTGCCACTTTTAGTCATTACAAATTATCATTTTAGTAATTAAATGCCTGGCCCGGTATAATAGCAAAAGTAGTGAAACCAAGGGTCTCCCGTCTCCAGTTCAGATCTGCAGAGGGGCAAGGGGCTAGGGTTTCTCCTTGCCGGCTCTCCATCATCCGCCCCCTGCGACGCCCAGCATCTGATCCTCCTCTCCTCCATCAAAATGTGGCTATAGCCAAGCCTGTTTCCAATAACTTCTTTCCAGGCTGTTATCTGGATTGCTTTCCAAAACATTCCTAAGAAAGAACACGTTGCATGCTGCATATTCTCAGGGGTTTTGCTTTGCTGGGGAGAGGAGCAGGAGGTTCAGGTGGCGTGGGCATATTCTTATCAGTGTCTGGGACTGAACCTCCCATGTCTTCTGAGATGGACATTTGCAGAGTTCTTACTGAGAACCCCCAGTATAGTTCAGCAGTGCTTGGACCACCTAAGCTGGAGAGCCCAGCACTCCCTCCCTCTCCTCCTGCCTTGCTTACTGTTGTGTTCCAAGTTCCTCCAAGAGACGTGTTTCGGTTGTGCAGGTTCACTCACACCCAGTGTGGCTCACACCTGGTGGGCAGAGCTCGGCCTAGGCATGAGCTGGACCTGCTTAAAGCCAGTGTTCTGGGCTTGTTGTAGAGGGATGGAGTTACAGAAATTACCAGGGCGGAGGCACTAGGGGGTTTGGGGTGTGAGGTGGGGTAGAGAAGTGAAAGGATCACTTGAGCCCAG
Source organism: Macaca mulatta (assembly GCF_049350105.2). Classification (NCBI taxonomy): domain Eukaryota; kingdom Metazoa; phylum Chordata; class Mammalia; order Primates; family Cercopithecidae; genus Macaca; species Macaca mulatta. The sequence continues at coordinate 115,981,712 of NC_133418.1, forward strand.
GAGTTCGAGGCTACAGTGAGCTGAGATCACACCACTGCACTTCAGCCAGGGCAACAGAGCAAGATCCTGTCTCAAAACAAACAAACAAACAAACAAAAACAGAAGTTGGTGTGCCCCCCATGAAACAAGGAGCAGATACCGCAATGTGTACAGTGAAGTCCTAAATGGTGTGATTTCTTCAATAATGGCTTGCTAAGGCCAGCCACTGTTGTAAACACGGCAGGGTGGGTCAGGAGTTGGGGGTATGGTAGGTGTATTAGCCCGTTTTCTTTTTTTTTTTTTTGAGACGGAGTCTCACTCTGTTGCCTAGGCTGGAGTGCAGTGGCTGGATCTCAGCTCACTGCAAGCTCCACCTCCCGGGTTCACGCCATTCTCCTGCCTCAGCCTCCCGAGTAGCTGGGACTACAGGCACCCGCCACCTCGCCCAGCTACTTGTTTTGTACTTTTTAGTAGAGATGGGGTTTCACCGTGTTCGCCAGGATGGTCTCGATCTCCTGACCTCGTGATCCGCCCGTCTCGGCCTCCCAAAGTGCTGGGATTATAGGCTTGAGCCACCGTGCCCGGCCTATTAGCCCGTTTTCACACTGCTATAAAGAACTGCCTGAGACAGGGTAATTTATAAAGAAAAGAGGTTTGATTGACTCACAGTTCCGCATGGTTGGGGAGGCCTCAGGAAACTTAAAATCATGGCGGAAAGGGAAGCAAACACTTCCTTCATCACATGGCTGCAGGAAGAGAGGTGCCGAGCAAAAGGGTCAAAAGCCCCTTATACATCCAACAGATCTCGTGAGAATTCACTCACTATCACGAGAACAGCATGGGGGCAACCGCTGACATGATCCAATCACCCCCCACCAAGTCCCTCCCTTGACACCAGGGATTATGGGAAATACAATTTGAGATGAGATTTGGGTGGGGACACAGAGCCAAACCATATCAGTAGGATATAAGGATGAAGCCAACCTTAGAGTAGGGGAGAGGACAAGGAAACAGGTTAAATGTACGTTATCATCACAGCTTTTCTGAGTCCTGACCATATCCTAGGCACTATGCAGTAAGGAGGTAAGCATGGAGGATGGAGTTACCAACTCTGCTTGGGGTCCACTAGGAAAGTTCACAAAAGAGGGGACCCCCCCCCAGCTGTATCTGAGGTAGAGTTTGTCCATTACAATCAGTTGGATGGGGCTAGGAAGAATGTCCGGGTGGGGGAACAATGCTTTGGAAAAGAATAGAGATGAGAAGGAGGGTGGTCCAAAGTTCCAGGAACTGTCAATATTTGCCAGCCTTGGGGCTGGGGTGGCAGCATGGGAGGGGACAGTAGACAGAGCAGGGGTCAGCCTCTGAAGGGCCTTGAGTGTGAAGTACCATTTGGGAATTCGTTTTAGGGAAACAGAAGTCCACTGAAGGGATTAGAAGAGTATCGAATTTGTCTTATGGAAATAGAAGGCTGCCTCCGCCAGCATTCCCTACCCTTCCCACCACCCCCCAACCCCATCTTTCCTCAGTCTCCAGCTGTTTCCCTCAATCCCCTCCATCCTCCTCTTATCCTGTCACCGCCTCCTCCACCCTCTGCCCCCACATCCCCCCCAATTCCCCCCACCCCCCTCTTCCTCCCACCCCTCCCTCTGTCCTCCCCTGTCTTCCTCCAGCCACCCAAGCCTCCCTAAACCTCCCACCGCTTCCCCTAGTCCTCTTTCTGTCCTCCTTCATCCTCTTCCCTCCCTCTCTTGGTAGCACAGTTTAGGACTCCCTCCTGGACTTCTATCCTATTCTTCTGGCGGCTCCTTCTCAGATTCCACCTCCCATGAACTGTTGAGGTTGCAGAGTTCTGTTCCCATTGGACTCATCCATACCCCTCCCACCCACCCTTCCTCCTGCAGCACTAGTTTCAGAGCCCGGGCTCCATCCCTAACCACCAAAACAGGAAGTCGGAAGTCATCTTCCCCCTGATTAAATCGTCATTTAATCAGCCCATCACCTGACTGTAGCCACTTTCATCCCAGGGATCTGTTTAAAGGCCTCAGAGCTCCCAACCAGGACTATCCCAATAGTCCCCAGCAACTCTCCCTGCTAACCCAGTGGCCCTGCTAACCACTCCTCCACAAACTTGCCAGCTAATGCCACTTCTTTCATTAAACTCTTCAGTGGCCTTCTGTTTCCCCAGAACAAACTCCCAAGTGGTACTAACACGCAAGGCCTTTCAGAGGCTGGCCCTGCTCTGTCTCCTGCCCCCGCCCACACTGCTACTCCCACCCCAAGGCTGGCAAATATTTACAGTTCCTGGAACTTTGGGCCATGCTCCTTCTCATCTCCATTCTTTTCCAAAGTGTTGTTCCCCAACCTGGACATTCTTCCTAACCCCATTCAACCGACTGTGATGGGCAAATTCTATTTAAGATACAGCTGAGGGGGTCCCCTCTTCTGTGAACGTTCCTAGTGGGCCCCCACAGAGTTGGCCATTTCATTCTCCGTGCTTACCTTCATACAGCACAGTGCCTGGGACAGTGTCGGGACTCAGAAAGGCTGTGTTAAAGAAGGTACATTTAACCTGTGTCCTTGTTCTCTCCCCTACTCTAAGGTCGACTTCATCCTTATATCTCACCATACCTCCAACACCCCCTCCCCCACCCCACCCTGTTTACAACAGTGGCTGCCCTTAGCAAAGCCATTACCAAAGAAATCACACCATTTAGGGCTTCGTTGTATGTGTGAGAGTATTCTCTCCTTGTTTCATGAGGGTATGAACCCAAAATATCTGAGACAGTCTCAGTCAATTAAGAAAGTTTATTCTGCCAATGCTAAGGAGCACTCGTGACATACTCTCAGGCAGTCCTAAGGACATGTGCCCGAGGGGGTCAGGGTCCAGCTTGCTTTTAAACATTTTAGGGATGCATAATACATCAATCGATACATGTAAGATTTACATTGGTTCCATCTGGAAGGGCGGGACAGCTGGAAGGGAGGGGGTGCTTCCAGGTCATAGGTAGCTTTAAAATTTTTCTGATTGGCAATTGGTGGAAAGAATTATTAGCAATAGAAGGGGTTTACTTTCTACTTTTTAAGACTTTACTTTTTAAGACCGAGGTTTTATTATGCAGGTGAAGCCTCAAGTATCAGGCTTCAGAGAGAATAGACTGTCAATGTTTCTTACTGGACTTTATGTCTGCATTGATGTTAATGCTGGAGGGATATAAAGAGGCCTGACTCCCTCTTCCATCATGGCCTGAACTAGATGTTAAGGTTAACTCTGGAATGCCCTTGGCAGAGAAGAGGGGTCCATGCAGACGTTTGGGAGGCCTTAGGATTTTATTTTTGGCTTACAAGGGTCACGTCAACTTCTGATGAAGCCTTCCATGCTCCTCGCTGGCAACTTCTGATGAAGCCGTCCTGCAACACCACGCCTGGCTAAGTTTTGTAGTTTTGTATTTTGTTTTTTGTAGAGACGAGGTCTCTCCATGTTGCCCAGGCTGGTTTCAAACTCCTGAGCTCAAGTGATCCTCCGCCTTGGCCTCACAAGCGCTGGGATTACAGGTGTGAGGCATTGTCCCCAGCCCGCACCAACTTCTGATGAAGTCGGGCTCCCCACCGGCTTTTTCCTGAGTTGCCAGGTTGACATATCAGTGGGTGCTTCTCGATGGTTCCCAACCCACGCACGTCGTAATCATCCTTGGACTTTTTCAAAAATCAAGATTGACGCTTATTGGCAGCAAGGCCTAGGAATGTGGAGGCTGAAGGAGGTGAGGGGAGGTGGTGGGAGACCTGGAAGGCCGGGAGTGTGAACCACAGGCCCCGTGGAAGGCGGAGGTCTCGCTCCTGGATCCGGAAGAAGGCTGCTGAGCCGGCTTTCACTTCTCATGTCTGTGCAGTGTCTTCTGAAGTTTAAGTGATGTTTATTTCTCTGAATAAGGTTGATTATAATGGCAAATAGGGATAATAAATTAACTGTAATAAGAGTGACAATGACAGTGAAAAACATTGCCTGCGGCGCTGGTCCCGGGTGTACCCGTCCCGCGGCCCCTCCAGCCCCGCCTGCTCTACGCCCCACCCCTTCACGCCCAGGGGGCGTGGCAACCCGGAGTCCCGCCCCTACCCAGGGCACGTGATCTGTCAGTTCGTGGAGAGAAGAATATGGCCGCCGGGTGTGGTGAGGGCGACGCGCTTGCAGTCGCCGTCTCTTGCTTTCCCGTCCTCTGACATCGCCTGCAGCCGAGTGGGCCCGTTCCGCCGCAGCCGAGGACCAGGTTGGGAGACGGTCAGTGTGAAGGCCGGTCCGCGGGGCTTTTCCGCGGGATTGGGGAGGAGATGGGCGCGAGGCCGGGCTGGGGCATCCGGGCGGGGAGGTGGGACAACTGGAGAGTGCGCGGGAGGGGCGCGCTCGGGCCGGGGGTCCCGGGGAGGGCCAGGCGCGGGCCCGGGACGCTCGGGCCCCGGTTTTCGGGGCGAGTCCGCTTTTGCTGGAGCGCCGGGAAGGTCTCCGACCTTGGAGTCTCAGGTGGTCTGTCTCCTCGGAGCCCCTCGGGTGGGTTGGGGTGAAGGGTGTTGGTAAAACCGTTTTTTTTCTTTTGCCAAGCAGCCTCTGGCACATCCACCACCTTGAGAGCCCCCTTAGCTGGTACCGCTAATCGTTCTAGGTTCCTCTTCCTAGGCTTCCACGGGCCGGGAGGTGTTGTTTTCTCCCTTGCTTTTATCGTGGGCTCCATTGCTCCATTGTCCTGTGCAGGCTTTTAAACGCCTGGCAAAATAGTGCAAGCCATTGATGTCCACCCCTCCAGGGTTTATTTATAGGGAAATAATTTCTTCATCACTTTGTAATGTTGGAATTTTTATTCTTTCAAGTTGACAGGTTTAAACCGATGAAGAATTTTTTTTTGAATTACTATTTATGCAGTCGTATCTGCTCCCTATGGGCGCTTGTTAAAAATGTAGATTTCTTAGCGTTTTAGAGATTCCCATTCCTTCGGCCTGAGGTGTGGCTCGGGAATCACCCCTTCAGGTTCGTTCCTGTCCACATTTTGACAACACTGAGGACCAGGCGTTTTTAAACCACCGTGGTGTGTTGAGTGCAGAGCCCAGGTTGGGAAATGCCGTGGCCAGGTGTGTTCTTTGTTCTCTTCTAGCTTTACTAGCATGGACTACTTTCATCAGAATCATTTTGGGGTGTTAGTTAACATGTCAGTTTCTGGGCACCACCCCAGATCTAGGGAATGGGATTCTCCCGGGGAGGAGCTCAGGGAATATGTGTATTTGAGCAGCTTCCCAAATAATTTTGATGCACACAAGTTTGAGAATCCTTGTTCTACACCCTTTAGGTGAATAATTTCGAGATCATTCACACAGAGTGTGAACGATATATTTTTCCAAGTATTGGGTGGATTTCTCCAACCTAGCTCTTTTGGGACACTTCAAATTCAGCCTGGCCAAAGCACCCCATAGCCCCATTCACCCAGCTGGGGTGGTGGGAGGGAGGAAGCATAACTAAGTAGAGGAAAGTCTACTCTTTCTCCTGTGTTTTTTTTTTTGTTGTTGTTGTTGTTAAGGGCACCTCCATTCTTCAGTCACTTATGCTGGGCATCTGGTCATCTTCCACCTGTTCTTTTCTTTTCCATCCAGTCACATAGTTACTTTTATCTTTGTATCCAGAATATCTCTTCTGGATATTTTGGTAGGTCAGAAAATTCAAATATTGGGGATTTTATATTTTTCAAGTTAATATCTCTCGTTTCTTCTCTATTCCCACGGCCTCTCCTGTGTACTGTCTGTTTGCTGGTTCCTAGACTGGCATCTAGGGCCCTGATTCTTCGCGTTTTTTTCCAGTCTGGGTCACGTACACTGCCAGATTAATTTTTATAGGATCATGTATGAATGTGCCATCCCCTTCTTCCTGCTTTTGCTCAAGAACTGTCAGTTTCTCCATTTTATGTGCTGCTGTATTTGTCAGGACTGTTAGAAGACAAAGAACAGAAACTTAAATCTTTTACTTCAAGGAAAAGGAGATTATGGGATTGAGAGTCAGAAGTCAGGATCCCAGGTAGCTCCATTTTCTACATCTCCCTGGGGCAACTTTTTTGTTTTTTTGGTTTTTTTTGGAGACAGGGTCTGGCCCTGTTGCCCAGACTGGAGTGCAGTGGTGTGATCTTGGCTCACTGCAGCCCTGACCTCCTTTTAGGGGCCACATTTGTTCTCTTACTTAGGAGGAGTCTCTTTTCTGTTCATATCTGTTGTGTTCTCTCTTTGCTGATTGGATGTCTCAGAACTGTATCATTTTATGTGTGACCCGTATTGATTGGCCCAGTCTCTGGTTTCTAATTCCCAGTTCTAGAGATAGGAGTCTGATTGGCCCAGCTTATCTTTTTCAACAGTTTCATGCCACAGATCATATGCCCATCCCTGGGTATGGCTGATGCTAGAGAACATGGCTGTTGAGGGTAGCAGGGGCTGTGGGTGGGCAAAGTCCTCCAGAAGAGGTATCCTTAGCATACCTACGCAGTTATTCAATTTGACAGTTATCTATTAAGTTTCTACCTATTCTAGATCTGTAGTAGGTTCTGGGGATATAAGAATGAAGGAGAGAGACAGCCCTTAATAAATTAGTTCAAGGCCGGGCGTGCAGGCTCACACCTGTCATCTCAGTGCTTTGGGAGGCTAAGGCAAGAGGATCACTTGAGGCTAGGAGTTCAAGAGCAGCCTCGGCAATATAGCAAGACCTGTCTCTACAAAAATTAAAAATACAAACAATTATCTGGGTGTGTTGGTGTGCACCTGTAGTCCCAGCTACTCAGGGAGGGTGAGGCAGGAGGATCACTTGAGTCCAGGAGTTTGAGGCTGCAGTGAGCTGTGAATGTGCCACTGCACTCCATCCTGGGCAATAGAGCCAGACCCTGTCTCAGTAAAAATAACTAAATACATACATACATACATATATATACATAAGTTAGTTTAAAGGTGACCCGCGAGTGGGGTTTTGAAGGATATGTTTTGGCTTGTTAAGAACCTTAAAGTTGGGTCAGTCATTCCAGGTAGTTGGATCAGCGTGGGCATGTCCATTCATTCTACCGATCCTGGGTTCTGTGGTGTACCAGGCACTTCTCTAAGTGCTGGAGATTCAGCAGTGGACAAAACAGAGATAGTCTTTATTCTTATTGAGCTACATTTGTTTGGCTAGGGGAAGCAGACCAAAAACAAAGTCTGTGGTATGTGGAGTGATGCTAGGTGTTCTATAAAGAAGACCTTTAAAGTACGGCCATGGAAGGGGGATATAGTAGAGGGGAGAGGGCTGTTTTATACACCACTTATACACGGTGGTCAGAGAAGCTCTGACCAGGTGACGTATGTACAGAAAGTCATTGTGGCCTGAGCAGAGTCAAGGAGAAGGAGCAGGAAGAGTTGAGCTTAGGGAGGTGGGGAAGGGGTGGAATAGATCAAGCAGGGCCTTGTCGGCTGTGGTAGGGATCTGGGATTTTATTTTGAGTGAGAAGACAACTGTTGGGGTGTTTTGAGCACAGAATGGTTGTAAGAGGACACGATTGAGTAGGACCGCTTAGGCCTCTGTGTGGAGGGGGCAAAGGGCTGCCACCCAGGCCCAGGAATGTCAGCACCAGGGTAGGCTCTGGGGACTGCATAGGGATGGTCATTGCTGGAGACTTAAGTGGGAGGAGGAAAAGAGGGGCTGGAGATAGGAGAACCATGGGAGGGGCCACATTCAAGAACTTACTGTGTCGTATCTGGAGGATAATAAATAAGTAAGCATTGGGCAGCATGGCCACTGTTGTTGCTTTCATACACTGTGTCTGTAACTGGAGAAAAGTTATAGGGTGCATCTATTAACCAATTGGCCTTTTGGTGAAAGCATTTTGAATACATTTAGAGATTTTGCCTATTAAATTGGCAAGTTCTAAAAATGAGCTTACTACAACATAAATTTTTTGTTCTGCCATTGCTGTTGGCTACCTCTGTCATTTTCAAAACGGGTGGCAAGACATTCATTTTTTTGCTAATTGTGCAAAAGAATGTATAGCCTTATATTCCCATTAGACAGGAAATGCTGTGGACATTAGATTCAACTGATGTCCATTTATTCAAGAAATATAGTGTCTTGTATGAACCAGCTATTAAGCTAAGTGTTGGGTATTTGGTATAGAACAAAAGAAAATAATCCATTCTTTTTATAAGCTTATATTCTAGTGGGAGAGACAACTATTAATCAGGTAAATATGTCCCATTCCAGCAGGTGTAGCTTAAAAAAAAAAGACAAATGTAAAAAAGGTAAATATGTAAGTTACAAGTTTAGTAAAGTGTTATGAAGGAATAAAACTGATTCCATAATAGAGAACAATCCAGGTATTGAGAATCTACCAAGAAAGGGTGGTTAAGAAATGATCATATTCTGTTATTATGTAAAACAGCTAATATTTATTGGCTTCATATGGGTAAGGTATTATTTTAATCCCATTGCATGTAATCGTGCAGTTATTTGAAGATGGGGAAACTCAGACACCGAGATGATGAAAGTAGCCCAGGGGACAGGGAGTGATAAAGAGAGATTGGTTCATGAATACAGACATACAGTTAGGTAGAAGGAATAAGCTCTAGTGTTCAGCAGCACAGTACTATGCTTAACAGTTCATTGTAGATTTAATTTTTTATTGTATATTTTAAAGTAGCTAGAAGATAAGATTTGAGATGTTCCCAGCACCAAGAAATGATAAATGTTTGAGGTGATGGATATCCTAAATACTCTGATCATCACATATCATATGCATGTAATCCAAATATTACACATACCCTGTAAATATGTACAATTATTATCTATTAGTTAAAAAATTAAGAAAAAAAGAAACTAGCCCCAGATGATACAATGGTCAGTAATAAAGTCAGGAGTCAAACCAAGGCAGTGTGTCCATACTTTTGACCACTAGACAGCTTCGTTTTAAGCCGAAAGGCCTTTTTGAAGTGAACATTGAAACTGAAATGTGAAAGATGAGAAGCTGTAGTTTTCCACCTGTGATGAAACATTTTTTTTCTAATGAAAATGAATGTAGACGTATCAAGTAAAACAATATAGCACAAAGATGCGTAAAGGCAAAGCTAATTATCTTCTCCTTTTAGTCCTACGTGGTAAGATAACGAATTTTACAGCCAGGTGTGTGTCCTTCCACACTTTTCTTTTTGTTCATGTGTACACACTGGATAGATACATATATGGGGGTCTTATTTATTTTATCAAATAGCATTATACTTCACAGGTACTCTTTAACATGACAGTGTGCTCTTGGTTTTACTATTGTATGTATCAACAGATGTGGATTTAATGTTCAAATTTTATTTTGTAATTTCTAGGTACTTACGTATGTGCTTACAAACATGACATTGAATAATAGATTATTCAGTGAAATTTATTAAACACTGTCAATGCCTTCTAGTCAAAGACTGCCAGGACCGTACCTCTAGTTGAACAAAGTTGGTCTTATTAACTCCCTGCAATGAAGGAGAATGCCTGTCCTAGGGAATGATGGGGGTCTCTGTAAGAGGTTGTTAGAAAGCACTTAGAAGATTCGAGATGATGTTAGGTGATTCGGGGAAGAGTTCAAGGAAGCAAAGCTTTGCTTAGTCTTGGGTGCTTCAGGAAGCAGGAGGACTGGGAATTCTGCAATTGGATATTTAAAATCTTAACAAAAAAGCGAGAGGTACGGAGTAAGGCTAAAGCTGTAATTGATAAAGAAGCAGCAATCCTTCATATTAGCCAGGATAGGAAGATGTTTGAGCATTTTGTGGTTTGGGTGGTGTTCATGTTTTTGTCTGTGTTCAGATATGATTCCAGAGTAGTCTTATTTTTGTCTTCATATCCTGGTGGCAGAGTGACCTTGTTTGATGTTGGCATTCTTTGAAATTGTTGCATTTACGTTAGAACACCAAGTCTGGCTGTGCGTGCCAGGTCAGTTCCCGACAGTCAGGGGCTGCTTTTCTCTCTCACCCCCTGTTGTGTGGGCATTGTGCTAGAAATAAAGCAGATCCTGCTGCCAGAACTTCTAGTCTAAGGGAGATGTGGAGAGAGTAAGTAAAATGAGATGAAGAGGAGAGTTGAGTGTGATGTGAGCAGTCTACGACTAGATGTATACACAGGTGTGGAGGAGCCCAGGGCCTGGCCCAGCTTGGGGTAAGCAGCCAGTCAGTGAAGGCTTCTAGAAGATCTGTTAGAGCCATGTTCTTAAGGATTGGTAGGAGCTGTCCAGGCGTACATACGTGGAGAATGGACTTTCTAAGCAGAGGGGGCATTAAGTGTGAAGGTCTGGAAAGAACAAAGTGGGGGGCAGTGAAGGAGCTGCAAGTAGATCAGTCTGGCTGGAGCCGGAAGTTAGATGTGACTGTGTAAATGGTGGGAGGGATGGGGCTGGGGAGGGGAGAAAGAGATGAGGCCGGAATGGTAAGATGGGGCCAGATTGTGAAGGATCTGCATGCCCTCATTATAATCAAGAAGTTTTCACTCTGCTCTGTGGAGAGCGAAGCTTTCCATAGGAATTGCGTATTTGCATCTTTACAATGGCTTTAAAAGCCTTAGAAGGTGTAAGTTCCTTGAATAACTTGTAAGTAGTAAAGCTGTCATCTGTCCTCCCAACCTTGGTTTTAAGAAAAATGTATTGTAGGTTCAGTCTTGCTTCAGTGTGGCAAATGGATTGCAGGGGCAGGACTGGAGAGAGGAGGCACAAGTTGCTGGCCTGTCACGTTGGTCTGGGCGGGAGATGGCATAGTAGACGTTTTCAGGATTGCTGCCTAGATCACAACTGTTTACTCTTTTCTGGAAACAGTGCCAATACCGTGTGACCTCGTAACCCCTTCCCAACTTTGTGTCTCTTGTTGATTGGTTCTGGGGGTGCATCAGATCCAGCCTGGGCAGGCATAGCCCTTTTCTGGGACTTCTGGATCTGGGAACAAAGAATAGCCTGCTTTCTCTGGTGTTAGAGACTATCTGATTTAGGCCAGGTGCGGTGGCTCACGCCTATAATCCCAACACTTTGGGAGGCAGAGGCAGGCGGATCTCTTGAGCCCAGGAGTTTGAGACCAGCCTGGGCAACATGGTGAAACCTCATTTCTAAAAAAAATACAAAAATTAGCTGGACATGGTGGTGTGCGCCTGTAGTCCCAACTAAGGAGGCTGAGGTGGGAGGATCGCTTGAGCCCCAGAGGTCAAGGCTGCAGTAAGCCATGATCGTGCTATTGCACTCCAGTCTGAGTGACAGAGTGAGACCCTGTCTCAAAAAATAGATAAACAATCTAATTTGAGGCTGGATGGTTGTGGAAAGCCATATTTCCCTTTGTGTAGAAGTAGTTGGTCTAGAATGAAAGTAGATTAAGCCAGTAGAGAAAGAGAATCCTCCTGGCATTTGAGGTCCAGTGGCACCCACTCTTCCCGTAGTGTGGTTATGGGAAATAAACCAGTATTCTTCAAATACATTTTTCTGTTTTGCTTAAGCTAGTTTAAATTAGTTTCTTGCAACCTTAGGGGTCTTGATTAGTATAGATGGTGTAGACCTAAACTAAGGCACTGAGTGTGGGGTTGGGTGATCTCACACTTTAGGGGGTAAACTAGATGAAAAATGGTAGCTGTGTGACTCAGAGGGCCATGGATGCCTTGGTAGAGTAAAGATGAGAATGGTGTTCTACATGGAAGGAGCACATAGAGCATAGGCAGGCGTGTGGAGCAGCACTGGGGAGGTGTGGTGAATTTGAGTTCTTCTGCTTGGCTGGGCTGTGGGGTGAGCTGGGACTGATATAGAGGGAGAGCCAGATCCTGCAAGCCCTGCTGAGGCCTTAGGCTTGATCCTAGAAGGAGTAGGAACAAATGAAGGTGGGTGTTGGTGATGACTGCTAATAAAAACCCTCACTGCTTTCTAATGATAGAAGCATCACATTCCAGAACATGTAGGAAATAAAGGTTTTAAGGAAAATAAAAATTACACTGATGCCCATCACCATTTATTCTTTTTTTATTTCCAGTATTTAAACATGTATGTATTTAAAATAGCTGAGATGCTGTATATATAGCTCTTAATCTTTTATCCCACTTCTGCTATCATGAGTATTTTTCTGTAACACATTTTTTGAGACATTTTGATGACTGTATATTATCCTACTTTGTGCATTTTTATAATTTTATAGTTTATATAATATCCATTTCTAAGATTTTTGTTCTTAAGGATAAAATTGTTTTACTTAAAATCTTAAAATATTGTTCATGTTTCTCATGTTTTTAGAATAATTCCTAGAAGTGAAACTATGGGATCAAATAACATCATGTTTTAAAATAAAAGTTTTTCAACCCAAGAGTATGAATTCAAGTTGCTCTGAATAGATACTCCCTGAAAGTAAGGTATTCTGATTTGTGGTTTACATATAATAACATTCCCCCTTTTTAATGGACAGATTTGAATTTTGACAAATGAATGATTGTGTAACTGCCACCACAGTCAAGATATAGAACAGCCATTAATGTACCAGATTCTCTTGTACTCTTTTGTAGCCACCTCATTCCCCTGCCTTAGACCCTGGCAGCCCCGATCTTTTTTCTGCCCCTGCAGTTTTCCTTTTCCAGAATGCTATGTAAGTAGAATCATAGAGTGTGATAGTTTCTGCCCTCTGGCCCCCAGAGATAAATTTCCTTCCCATGTCAAAACATATTCATTCCATCCCAAGGCCTCCCCAAAAGTCTCAGTTCATTTCAGCATCAACCCAAAGTCCACAGTCTCATTTAAATCTCATCATCTAAATCAGGTATGAGAGGCTCTGGGTGTAGTCCATATGGAGGCATGATTCCTTTCCACCTGGGAAACCCAAGAAACAAGTTATTTGCTCCAACATAGAGTTGGGGAATGGGCATGGGATATCAGTTACAGACAGTCCTGTTCAAGGGTAGAGAAAAAGGAAGGAAAAAAGGATTCACCAGTCCCAAACAATTTCATTTTCATAACAGCAAAAGTTTTCAATTTTGACGAACTCTGGTCTATCAGTTTTCTTTTTTTATGCACCATGCTTTTAGTGTTATATCAAATCTTCCTTAATCTAAGGTCACTAAGGTTATCTATGTTTTCTTCTAGAAGTTTTGTACTTTCAGACATTATATTTAGGTGAATTTTGAGTTAGCACCTGTGTGTGGTAAAAAGTATGGATTGAGGTTTGTTTATTTGCATTTGGATGTCCAGTAATAAAATTTCTACTCCTTTGAAACTTAAAGTGTAGTTACGGTAGACAGACAGTCAGTGAACAATATGAATTTTTCGGATGATGGCAAGTGCTACGGAGAGTGGTGAAAGCAGGGCAAAGGGTTGAGAGTGCAGGGCGACAGTGAAGCCTGTGTGGGGTCGGTACCCTGACATCCCACATCAGGTGAGACTTTCTGACCAGGTGACCTGACGGAGGTCAGGGGGTGAGCCATGTGCATGTCCTGTGGAAGAGAATTTTAGGCAGACAGAAAAGTAGCACAGAGGCCTGGTGAGGGGGGACAGGTGCTCAGCGTGGCCAGGCAGCTAGAAGGGTGAGAAGGATTGGTAGGAGCTACAGTCACAGGTGTAACACAGGTGAGAGGCTTGCCACTTAGAGTTATCTTGGCCAAGGTAAAAACATTTTATTTTATCTTGAGCACTCTGAGAAGCCCTTAGAGGGCTTCGAATAAAAGAGGTCATTCTCTGACTTAGTACTGCCCACATTGTGGTTCTTCCTCAGTGGTGTCAGTGTCACAGGGAGCTGGATAAAGATGCAGAGTAAGGGGCCCCACTCAGACCTGCTGAGTCAGAATCTCTGACGGTGGGGCCCAGGAATCCGCTTTAAAAGCTCTTCAGGTGATTCTGATATATGTTAAAGTTTTTAAAAAAGTAATGTAATTTTAATTGACACATTTTATATATTTATGGGGTACAATGTGATGTTTTGATACATGTATCCATTGTAGAATGATCAAATGAGGCTAATTAATATATTCATCACCTCACATACTTAATTATTTATTTGCAGTGAGACCATTTAAAATCCACTCTTCTAGGTCAAGTGGAGGCAGGGAGGCCAGTTAGGAAGCGATGACAGTGGTGCAGGTGAGTCACGGTGGCTTGTCCAGGGTGGCGGTGATGGAAGTGGTGAGTAGTAGTCAGATGTGGAATGTGTTTTATAAGTAGAGCCCAAAGGATCTGCTAATAGATTGAGTGTAGGGTGTAAGAGGAAGAGGTAAGTCGTGAACATTTCCAAGGTTTTTGGCCTTGGAAGGATGGACCTGCAGCTGCCGTTGACTGGGATGGTGAGAGCAGGGGGAGCAGGGAAGCGTTTTAGATGGTGATGGGGAGGGCCGGGGTGGATCTGGAGTCGGGTGTCGGGTAGGTTAAGACGGAGCTGAGTGTGAACCCAAGACACGTCGTGGCAGCGTTTTGACACCTGAGCTATGGGAGCCGTCGGAAGCCGTGTCTTCACTTCTGCCACTGGAGGTGTCCTTGGATGTGGTTAATGTTAAGAAGGATATTGTATTTAATAGTAACTTAATTTTTTTCTGATTGTAAATTATATGTATTTTGTCTAATTTAACAGGTATTCAAAGAAAGTTAACGGCAGCTTTCTGTGAAAATGTCAGTTTTGATATCACAGAGCGTAATAAATTATGTAGAGGAAGAAAACATTCCTGCTCTGAAAGCTCTTCTTGAAAAATGCAAAGACGTAGATGAGAGAAATGAGGTAAGACCAAGTTTGCAAAATTACATTCTTTCACAAATATTTGTTGACTACCTACTACGTATAGGATAGAAGTGTGTAAGAAATAGGTAGTTCTAACCCTTAGTAATATTGCACTGTACTTACGATGTAATGTCTTATAGTTAAAAGTACTTCAAATCCATGTTTTTGGAGTACATTTTAACTTACATAAATGATTGACTATTGAATTTAGATGTATTGATTTTTTTCCCACTGATGGAATAATTAATATTCAGGAAGCTTGATTACTGAAATCACGTACTTCTATGAAACTTTAGAGATCATCTGGACCTGATCTTGATTAACCAGACAAAATCAGGGATTGTTGAAATACTTTCTTTAATGAGCCCCCACTATCTTCCTCCATTGTTTGTCCCACACACTGTGGGATTTTAAAAACCCTACATCTTTATTAGAGAGTTAAATAGGTTAGGTATTATATTTAGTAACACATTAATAAACATTAACTGAAGTGAGATGTTTCTCCTCAATGTTATGAGTTAAAAAATGTGGATCTTAGTTCATTATGAAAAGCCAAGCTATTATTATTATTATTATTATTTGAGTCGAAGTCTTGCTCTGTCGCCCAGGCTGGAGTGCAGTGGCGCGATCTCGGCTCACTGCAAGCTCCACCTCCTGGGTTCATGCCATTCTCCTGCCTCAGCCTCCCGAGTAGCTGGGACTACAGGTGCCCGCCACCTCTCCTGGCTAATTTTTTTTTTTTTAGGAGAGACAGGGTTTCACCATGTTAGCCAGGATGAGTCTCCATCTCCTGACCTCGTGATCCGCCCGCCTCAGCCTCCTAAGTGCTGGGATTACAGGTGTGAGCCACCATGCCTGGCAAGCCAAGCTATTATTATTTGGCAGGACATTTTAGGTGCTAATACGGTTTTGTGTAAATTTTGTGACTGTCAGGGTATGTGTTTGGTTTATAAAACTTAAGGAAAACAACCTTGTCTCTTAGAACTGTGTGTGTTTTCAAGAGTATGATATTTCTTGCCAGTAGATAAGATGAATAAGGAGTGACTTTTTATTTTACACTATATATGTATGTATATATACTTATGTGTTTGTATATATTTGCTTACATATATATCTTGTGTAGACATATAAAAAGTTTTATTTATTTTTTATTGTGATAAACACATAATATAAAATTTTACATCTTTACCATCTTAACCATTTTTAAGGATACAGTTTAGGAGTATTAAGTATTTCTCCACTGTGGGGCAATAGATTCCAGAACTTTTTCTGTTTTTTATTTTTTTATTTTTTTTGAGACGGAGTCTTGCTGTCGCCCAGGCTGGAGTGAAGTAGTGTGATCTCAGCTCACTGCAACCTCCGTCCCCTGAGTTCAAGTGATTCTCATGCCTCAGCCTCCTAACTGGGACTACAGTTGTGCGCCACCACACCTGGCTAATTTTTTGTATTTTTAGTAGATATGGGGTTTCACCATGTTGGTCAGGCTTGTCTTGAACTCCTGACCTCAAGTGATTCGCCCGCCTCGGCCTCCCAAAAGTGCTGCGATTACAGGCGTGACCACTCCATCCAGCCTACCAGAACTTTTTCATCTTGCAAAATCAAAATTCTGTCTATTAAACAACAGCTCTGCCTTTCCCCCTCTCTCTAAACCCTGGCAGTGACTATTTTACTTTCTGTTTATATGAATATGACTATTTAGATACCTCATGTAATTGGACTTACATACTGTTTGTCTTTTTGTGACTGGCTTATTTCAGTTAGCATAATATCCTCAAGGTTCATTCACGTTATAGCATGTAACAGGATTTCCTTCCTTTTAAGGCTGAATAATATTTCATTGTATGTACATAGCACATTTCTGTGGCTAGAAATTTGGGTTGCTTCCATCTGTTGGTTATTGTGAATAATGCTGCTATAAACATGAGTGTGCAAATGTTATACATGTTTTTGCTTTTGTTTTTTGTTTTTAGACAGGATCTCACTCCATTGGCCAGGCTGGAGTGCAGTGGCAGAATCAGGGGTCACTGCAGCCTTGACCTCTCAGGCTTAAGCGATCCTTCTGCTTCAGCCCCCCAAGTAGCTGGGGCACAGGTGTGCACCACCATACCTGGCTAATTTTTTGTATTTTAGCTGAGATGGGGTTTTGCCATGTTGCCCAGGCTGGTCTTGAACTCCTTGACTCAATCTATCTGCCCGCCTGAGCCTCCCAAAGTGCTGGGATTACAGGCGTGAGGCATCATGCCTGATGTATAAATGTTTTTAAAGCTGCTAAATTGACTTAGTAATTACTTCATTATTACTTTTTCTGACTTGTGGTACCTAATTTCATTTAATGTTAACTCAGTTGTTAAGGAAATGTTGATATAAAAATGTTGTTATTATAATAATATTATGCTAGCTAATGTTTTTATTGAATACTTATGCAAATATTCTGGTATATATTTTCTATATCTTAGCTCATTTAACTTGCATAGCAGCTGTGTAAAGATTAATACTGTTATTTATCTTTATTTATGGGTAAATGACTGAATTACTCAGTTTCCTATCCAATGTATTATTTGGTAGAGTCCATATTTGAACTTTGCTCAATTTGACTTTAAACAGATTATAATCTGTTTAAGCTCTATGTTTTTTCTTTGAGTTTTCATAATAAAGTTTATTTAATGATTATGCCTATATTTTCACTGTTTCTATATTGAACAAAATATATTTTCATTAGTTAACATCATTACCCCCTTCTATGATAATGAATAGTCAAAAATTGTTATACATAGATAAGATACTAATCATTGGAGGTTAATTGTTATAAAATTATTACAGAATTAGTCATTTTGTTAGCATATATTAGCATATTTGGAATAACCATACGATAGTTTGAAAACATTAAATTTTACTTCAGAGACACTTGTCTAGGGAATGCTGAGAAAACAGCTTCACTCGGAAGGAAAAGATAGCACATCAGTAAGCGTCAAATTAATCTTATTGCTGTAAGGAGTAAAGCACAGTGGCATAGAGCTTAGTTTAGCATCATGCTAGATAAGCATTTAATGAATATTAACATATCCAGTTTAATATTGTATCAATTTAAATTGGAGTTTTAAAGTGATAATTTGAAACCACCTAGGCTTGTTCAGTTATGGCTCAGTGTAAAAGCTGGTATTTTTTTTTTTTTTTTTTTTTTAGCATTTTGCTTTTACAACTTCTGATAAAATGTAATTTTTATAGAATTACAAAAAGTTGTTTGTATTTTTTCCCCTTTTCTCTCGTTTTATTTTTATGTAACTTCATGTTAATGTGTTTTGGTTATCAGTTTTGAGAAAGATTCTTAAGTATTAGATCAATTAAAATAATGTGGGTAGGCTGTATACAGTGGCTCACACCTGTAATCCCAGCACTTTGAGAGGCTGAGTCTCTTGAGCCTAGGAGTTTGAGACCAGCCCGGGCACTGTAGTGAGACCCTACTTCTAAAAAAATTAGCTATGTGTGGCACCTTTTAGACCTAGCTACTTGGGAGGCTGAGGTGGGAGGATCGCTTGACCCCAGGAGTTCAAGGCTGCAGTGAGCTATGATTGCACCACTACACTCCAGCCTGGGTGACAGACTGAGACCCTATCTCTAAGAAATATAAACAAATTTAAAAAGGGGTAAAATTGCCTGATACTGTGTTTATTAGCACATAATTGGCCACAAACAGTGAATTCTAGTTTCCTTTTATTGCTTTATTTATAAACTAGATACATCTTTGGCCTATGAATATTTTCAGTGATGGCAAATCTTTGTCCTTTGTAGAGTAGCAAAATGTTTTTATTTTTATTTTATTTTTGAAAGGAACAAACAGTCACTCTCAGCTCTCCTTGGTATAAGGGAATAGTGTTGAGGCTGGTCATTTTTCTCCTGTTTAAGAAAATGAACTGAGACTTTAAGCAATGGAATTTGCTATATGTTTATGAGTAAACTTTATTTTATTTTTTTGAGACAGGATCTTGCTCTGTTGCCCAGGCTGGAGTGTAATGGCATGATCCAGCTCACTGCAGCCTTGACCTGCTGGGCTTAAGCAATCCTCCCATCTCAGCCACCCGAGTAGCTAGGACTACAGGCGTGTGCTACCACGCCTGGCTCATTAAAATTTTTTTTTTTTTTTTTTTTTGTAGAGATGAAGTTTCACAATGTTGCCCAGGCTATTCTCCAACTGCCAGGCTCAAGTGATCCTCCTGCCTCAGCCTCCCAAAGTGCTAGGATTACAGGCATGAGAGTCACTGCGCCTGGTCTGTAAATAGACTAAAGGAAATTTCAAAGGAGGATTTCGAAATATTTTAGTTTCACTATAGTTATTGGAAGAAGTAGAAACCCTCCAGAAGGACTGCTTTAAAAAAAAACCAAAAAACCGTGGTTATTTAGGTTTCATACACTTAAATAAGTAGAAATGGGAACCTGGAAATTGGGAAGAGCAAAAAGATGCTTGAATAGTAGCTGTTTTTGCATTGTAGTCTTCTGGGAAGCTGAGATAAAGTCCAGTATTTCAGTAGGTGCATAGTGTTCTGTTTTGTTTTTGGTGTGTTTTGGCTTGAGGTCACTGTAAGTAGTAGAGCAGGGTTTATGTGGATTATGTAATCCTGTGTTTTCTGGAAGGAGATAGGCATGGAATTTGCTGGGATGTGTGGGGTCAGGTATGGAAAGGATCTTTATTGATTCATTTTCAAGTAGAAAAATGAAAGTTCTCATGATATAAGTTACTTTATCTCTACAACTGTAGTTACTGGACTGGTTAAGCAAGAACTAGGAAAATCCAAAGATAGGCTTTGTTTTCAGGGCGAACTTTTAAAGTAACAATCGTTCTATTTTTGGGGATCCTGTAAAACTTTATGGCAGCCTTTCCTGAAAGTCATTATCTTTTTGGATAGTGTAGATACAAAAGGTGCATCAGTTAAGAATTGCTTTGTACTGCATGGAACAGCTCTCAAAACAGTGATTTAGACAAATTAAGGTTTTGTTTTTCTGTCATTATGACAAGCTAGATGAGCCATTTCAAGGCTAATATGATGGCTTCAGGATATCCTCAAGAACCCAGGCTCCTTCCTTTCTCTCCAGTCGTCACTGTGTGCCTATTGCATCACATCCGTCATGTTCAAAACCCCAGCACTGTGTCTCAGTTTGGCCAAGAAGAAGGAAAAGGCACAGACCAGCAGAATTAGTCCCTGACAGAGCTTTCCTGGGAGAGCTAGCCAGGGCACCATTGTGAGATTATTTCCAGCTGCAAGTGAGGCTGAACACTGGGCGTTTTTTTTCCAGCTGAGCTCACTGCCACCCCCAACAAGCCCTGTCTTTCTACATGCTGGGTAGACAACTGATAGTTTCTGCAAGAAAAGAGAATGACAGTTCGAGTCTTTCATTTGGCATGTTTCTAGGCTATCAAATTTATACCATCTTTCCTACTTGTGTTGTATGTATTTGTAACATTTATATTATGTTTTTCTCTCATTATCTAGAAACACTTATCTATGTGAACATCTGAAATGTAACTGTGACCCAGAGAGTAAACAGAAAACTTCCCTGAGTCTTTGGAATTATAATTTTGAAAACTGTGATGTAAAATTGATGTATCCTCAGGACTGTGGATTTAGAGTCTGTTGCTTTAATTTATATATTTTACCAATGACTTTGATACCTGACTTTGTGTCCCAGTAGATTAGAAGGGAGAACAGTTCTATAGAATGTATACCAAAGAACCTAGAGCTGACAGAGGCATGCATGGCAAAGTAATTGATGTTGGTAGTTATGACTCAGAATTATAAACGTAATGTTTCAGGTAATCTGTTTAACAAGTAGCAGTACGTGCATAGCTTTTTAGAATGATGATTATCATAAAAGTTATAATCAGCTTTAATGTTGAGAAGATAAATTGTTTCACCCAGAAAATCTATTTATGTGTAATGCGTCATTCCCTAATGACCATGGTTGGATGACATGTGGCTACCACATATAATTTAGCATCCATCCTTACATAGGAATGTCTGTATTTAATGTGACCGATATTTGAACTTTAAACCAGTGTTTGTGTTTAAATCCTTACTTGTATTATTCTTATAATAGCATCTGTTGTATTTTGCTAATCATTATAACTGTTTGCTTATTTGGATTTTGTGCCTAATAGAATTTTAAATTCTTTGAGACTTTGCTCACTCGTTTACTCAGCAAATATTTGGATACCTGTGTGGCAGTCACTGTCCCTCACACTGGGTATATAGTTTTAAACCCATAAGCAAAACAGACATGTTTCCCGGCCTTTAGGGGAGACAGAAATGATCAGTTGTTAATCACACAATAAAAATGTGGTTACAAACGAGGATTAGTATAGGAGAAGTAAATTATAGGGGATCAGTAAGGAGGTGGGAATGAGCAGGAGGGCACGTTGAGGCTGGAGGTGGCACAGACTGGGTTGAGAGCCAGGCACATGCCCTGCTCCGCATCACTCAGGGTTTGTGTCAGCATGGGTAAGGATGTTGGTTCTTATCCAAAAGAACTATGGGAAAACATCAAAGCGTTTTCAGCTGAGGAATAGTGTCAGGTGGGCATTTAAAAGAATCATAGATATTTCCCCCCATACTAATATACATGTAGTAAGTAGGTGTTTAAGTGTTTGCATAATTAAACTTAATTTTTGGTGTACATTTTTCTCATATGCCTTAGTGTGTCTTAGTACCTTTAGTATCATCCCTCTTTAACCTGGTACTTCCTTTTTGAAAAATTTTAATTTTAATTTTTTTTTGGGACAAGTCTTGCTGTGTCACACAGGCTGGAGCTCAGTGGTACGATCTTGGTTCACTGCAACCTTTGCCTCCCAGGTTCCAGCGATTCTCGTGTCTCAGCCTCCCAGGTAGCTGGGATTACAGGAATGCACCATGACGCTCCCTCTAGTTTTGTATTTTTAGTAGAGACGGGATTTCACCATGTTGGTCAGGCTGGTCTTGAACTCCTGGCCTCACGTGATCCGTCCATCTTGACCTCCCAAAGTGCTGGGATTACAGGCTTGAGCCACTGCGCCCGGCCTAACCTGGTACTTGCCGATCTGTTTCCTGTCATGGCACTTACAGAAAATGATAACTTTTGACTGCACTTGCAGTAGATGAGGCTTGCTGGTAGGGGTGACTTGTCCAGGTGCCTAGCTGCCTGAGCCCTGCCCTTGTCTCCAGGGCTTGAGGGAGCATCGTCTCTGTACTCCTGTGACTCATTCTTAACCCGAAGGCTGGGACACTGATTTCACTAGTAGGAGCTTTATTTAGTTTAGTGAACTAAGTTTCTAAGAGAAGGCTTTAAAAAAACTACATATGTGTATTATACATAGCACCTGGTTGTCTTTATTCATTATTTTACTTTTCTTCTTATGGTCCTATTTCAGACAAAACATCTATATGTAATTAAAAACACATTCTAGATCGTATTCTACCTGTATTGTTAGAGAATTTGGCTACCATAAGTATCCTGAAATTTTATGTATATTTCAGTAATTGCATTCCAAATCCTAGTGTTATTCATATTTACTTGCTTTAAATGAATTTGCAGGGCCAAAAACAGATTGTTAATACTGTGGGAAGAAAAATTATGTTTTATTTTTTCTTTGACTTTTAAATTACTACTAAACTGCAACTTAAAGTTCAAAGCTATTTCTAAATTAAATATAGTAAACACAACTAACCAGTGCTTAACATACATTCATGAAAATGTTTGGTATATTTAACTGTGATGTTTTAGTAAAAGTAGCATATCTTGATAAGTTCCCTGTGTCCTTTATATTTTCTAGTGTGGCCAGACTCCACTGATGATAGCTGCTGAACAAGGCAATCTGGAAATAGTGAAGGAATTAATTAAGAATGGAGCTAACTGCAATCTGGAAGATTTGGTATATATTAAATAATTTACTCATCATTTGCTCACTCTTTTCTTTGCTATGTTTTTTGTTTTTCAGAGGTGATTCAAAAGTAATAATTAAAACTTTTACATATATTTCAACTTTGCCTAGTGGGCTGTATCAGTGTTTTTTTAAAAGAGTAATACAGGAGAGAAATTTTTACTTTCAATGAAGGATCTCAGCTCTTTGGTTTTTTTATATGGATGAGACTGGCTGAATAGAGAGCATGTGTACATACAGTTAAATGTCCGCCTAGAAGATATC
Organism: Macaca mulatta; assembly: GCF_049350105.2. Classification (NCBI taxonomy): domain Eukaryota; kingdom Metazoa; phylum Chordata; class Mammalia; order Primates; family Cercopithecidae; genus Macaca; species Macaca mulatta. The sequence goes on from NC_133418.1 coordinate 116,004,588, forward strand.
CACGTGTGAGTCATGTTAAGTAACTCCCCATAATGGTAACTTATTATAAATATCATTACATATGATAATGGCCAGGAATATATGGTCCCTTCTGATACCACCTCTGAGGGGTAAATCGACATTCCACACAGTTACATTTCCTCTGATTCTCCCTGTATTTTTGGAATTGCTTTTGAGGGTCACATAGCTACATCTATTTTGTTTCTTAATTGAATGATTACAGTTAGGAATAAAAGTTAACATAGGATGCTTATATCCTTTATTTAAAAAATAAAGGAGAATAGTTCTTTTCTTTATCACATTGTATCTAAACATTTGAGATCTCTGTAGTCTGGTAGCCTGTGAATGTGCTTTTAAATCTGATTACAGTCTCTTTAATTTGAATTTAAATTATAGTCAGGGTGGCTAGCCATGAGGATTAGCTTTGAGGTTTTGATGATCATTTTTTCTCATTTTTAAAAAGCACAGTATATGATTAGAAGTCCAGTGAGAAGACTGAACAAGCGGTTATAAAACCATGTTTACCCCATTCTTAGTGATGCAAGTGGACAGATGGATTCTTAGGAGAGCTTCAGTGTGACTGTAGAGTAGTTTAGTTAGTATGGGTCACGTCATGTCAACTTGGTATGATCATTTGGTATGTAAGGTGAAATTTAGTTTTCCTTACTTTGAAATGTTATTTTTGGTTTGAAAATGATAACTTTTAAAATATGTGTTCAAGGATAATTGGACAGCACTTATATCCGCATCCAAAGAAGGGCATATACACATCGTAGAGGAACTGCTGAAATGTGGGGTTAACCTGGAGCACCGTGATATGGTATGGACATTTTTATATGTTCTTCATTAGCTGAAATCTTGTTTATAATCATAGATATGTGTGAAATCTTGTATTTTTATGTGTGAAATGATATTATAATAATGTTTTTAGAATTTGGGATTGGACATTGAAATGACCCTCAAGAATGTTTTAAAACCCAGGTGTTATAATATACCTCATAGTACATTCTTAGTCATTTTTCGTTTATTTCAGAGTTTAAAATTCTGACATATTGTTACAAATAACTCATTACTCTTTAATATATCAACATTTTGGATCTTCTGAGACAGTTGTTTCCTTTAGGTAGGACTTTAGGAGGGACAGCGTATGGTTTTAAAACTGTTACCAGGTATTCAAAGTTACACTTTTCAGAATAATATTTTAGATTTATTTTTAAAATGTGGTTATTTTCAGACATGCTATCCGTGCATGACAGAAGTTTAACAAGATGTGATCCTTAATTATTACTTAGCTCTTACTTGAGCTTGGCATCTGGTTAAAGCATAAGGTGAAGAGAGAGGTCATTTCTGGCTAATTCTGTAAAATGTTCAGCCCTTTTAAAAGTTGATTTAAACAGTAGAAGAAAGGAAGAAAATGATCTGCTGTGATATATAAAATATTTATTACTTAGCTGATGATGGTTTTTGAAGTACAGACGGTCTGAGTTTTTAAGAAGCCTTAGCATTTCACCATTTTGCACTTAATAACACATTAAAATTTCACAGTAGTTCAACCTGTATAATCTTATATTTGTTCTCAAAACTAAGTGCAATGGGTGGTATCCTTATTTTTATAGGAAGATACAGGGAACCGCTGGTATCTTATATATTTCCAAAAAGAATTTAAGTACGTTGCAGTGAAAGTTTAGGGAGAGAAGATAATGATGTCAGTAACTGAGGCAAAGATGGATATGACAGCTGAGAGTGAAGTGTGGTTCTTGCCTTGTTGGTACGAAAGGTAGAAGGGAAATGCAGGGAGTTATCGAGTTCTCAATACTTTATTAAAGGTACCTTACCAGATTATCAGATGGGTTAATGACACAGCAGCTGTAAAGCACCTAAAGAGACCAGGTGTGGAATAGGTACCATACCAATAGGTACTATACCAGTAGGTAGCTATTCCATGCCTGGCCTCGTTAGGTGCTTTATAGCTGCTCTGTCATTTAACTGACTTCTCAGAACAATCCTATGGACTAAGGGTAGATTTTATTCTCAATGTATAATTGAGGAAATTGAGACTGGAAGAGGTGAATCTTTATCCTAAGTCACGCAGCTAGTAAGCAATTAGGCTGGGTTTTGAACCAGGTCTCCCTGCTCCAAAGACTTTCTCCTCTATCATTGTTTTACATATATCAGCAAGGGAATTAGGAACAATAAAATATACATTATGAATGTGTAAAAGTGCATTAAGATTTGTAAAAACTGATTTCTTAAACTTTGTTGGTTCTCCCTATTTCTTCAAAGTGATGACCAGGAAACCTTTAACATTTAAAGGGTCTTTATTTTGGCTTTAAAACACTGAAAATTGGGGAAACTGAGGACCATGTCTCTCTCAGTAACCAGTATTGTGGGACCTTAACCTCAAAGGATTGGGTGGGTGGGCAGTAGTAACTACCAAGTTGAGGGAAGACAGAGTCCCTGGGACTTGTTTAAGGAGAGGAGAGTGACCACTGAGGTCCTGTGGGGCTCAGGAAGGATTCCAGGATTTAATATCAGAAGTCTAGTGGGGACTCTTCCTGTGAGGACCTTTACTGGCACCAAAGTAAAGAAAGAGTTCATGAAATATAAAGCTATACTATAGTTAATTGGTCTCAGTCTTTTGCCAATTTAGCTTCATTTTCTTGAGATTAAAATTTTATCTCGTAGTTTCTTACGTAGGGGGCCAGAGGGACATTATTCTTTTTTTTTTTTTTCCCCCTGAGACGGAGTCTCGCTCTTTACCCAGTCTGGAGCACAGTGGCACAATCTTGGCTCACTGCAACCTCCGCCTCCCAAGTTCAAACAATTCTTCTGCCTCAGCCTCCTAAGGAGCTGGGATTACAGGTATGTGCCACCACGCCTGGCTCACTTTTTTTTTTTTTTTTTTTTTTTTTTTTTTTGAGACGGAGTCTCGCTCTGTCGCCCAGGCTGGAGTGCAGTGGCCGGATCTCAGCTCACTGCAAGCTCCGCCTCCCGGGTTCGGGCCATTCTCCTGTCTCAGCCTCCTGAGTAGCTGGGACCACAGGCGCCCGCCACCTCGCCCGGCTAGTTTTTTGTATTTTTTAGTAGAGACGGGGTTTCACCGTGTTAGCCAGGATGGTCTCGACCTCCTGACCTAGTGATCCGCCCGTCTCGGCCTCCCAAAGTGCTGGGATTACAGGCTTGAGCCACCGCGCCCGGCCCTGGCTCACTTTTTGTGTTTTTAGTAGAGACAGGATTTCACCATGTTGGCCAGGCTGGTGTTAAACTCCTGACCTCAAGTGATCCTTCTGCCTAGGCCTCATTTTTTTTTTTTTTTTTTTTTTTTTTTTGAGACAGGGTCTCTGTCACCTCACTACAACCTCCATCCCCCAGGCTTGAGTGATCTTCCCACCTCAGCCCCCCTTGTAGCTGGGACTACAGATGCACACCACCGTGGCTGGCTAATTTTTGTATTTTTTGTAGAGTCAGGGTTTTGCCATGTTGCCCAGGCTGGTCTTGAACTCCTGAGCTCAAGTGATCTGCCTGTCTTGGGCTCCCAAAGTGCTGGCATTACAGGCGTGAGCCACCATGCCCGGCTGGGACATTATTCAAATTGAAGTGAGGGCATGATGATAAAAAGTTCTGGGCAAGGCTGGGTGCGGTGGCTCATGCCTGTAATCCCAGCACTTTGGGAGGCGGAGGTGGGCAGGTCCTGCGGTCAGGAGATCTAGACCATCCTGGCTAACATGGTGAAACCCTGTCTGTACTAAAAATACAAAAAAATTAGCTGGGCGTGGTGGCTGCCTGTAGTCCCAGCTACTCAGGAGGCTGAGGCAGGAGAATGGCGTGAACCCGGGAGGCAGAGCTTGCAGTGAGCTGAGATTGCACCACTGCCCTCCAGCCTGGGCGACAAGTGAGACTCCGTCTCAAAAAAAAAAAAAAAAAAAGTTCCGGGCAAGTATTTTACAAGTTAAAATATAGATGTAAGACTTTACTTGACCAAATGCCCAGCTCTGTAATTTGACCTAAATATGTTGTGTCTTTCACGGCCTTGACACTTTAGAAGAGTACTCATCAGTAGTTTTAGGTTGTTCCTCAGTTTGGATTTGTAGATGTTTCTCGTGTTCACATGCAGATGTGCTTTAGAGGGAAGGATGTCCCAGAGGCGATGTGCTTTTCTTGGTGTACCTCCTTGGGGAATGTGATTTCAGTTGGTGTCACTGGTGATGTCAGCCTTCATCTCTTGATTAGGGTAGTGTCTGTTACTGTAAGGGTACTATTTTTCCGTTTGTAATTACTTAATATTTGGGGGAAGATACTTTGAGACTAAACAAAATACCTTTCTTCTGACTAAACTTTCACCTATTTGATTTAGCATTCATCAGTGAATCTTACCTGCAACAGTTATTACCATAACTGTGGTGGTATAATGATGAGTTTCTGCTGCCCTCATATTCTGCATTAATTAATTAGAATTCTTCTGTAGGGAAGAGTGCCTGCTTCCCTTCCCCATACCCTACTCTGTCTGTCGTCTGTCTGTCCATCCATCCATCCATTCATCCATTCATCTATATATCTATCTATATCTTTCTATTTCAGTATGGACTTATAAATATTTATTCCTTGGGTTATAGTCCAGTACTAATATTACTGCTCAAGTTATTCCAACTTTATCCATTAGAAGCTCTTTCAGGCTGGCTCTGTGCCCTTTTAAGATGCTCCGTACTTAAAAAAATTCCTTAGTAAGATTTGATTACATTGGTCTTTTTTTATTGAATTGTATCATAGTTAAGGAGAAGATTGCTCCTGTAGCTTAGTAAGTAGAACTTCATCAAGTGTGGTGTTAATTCATACCTGATGACCTTGCCTACATCTGGAAATCCTGATCATGGATGAGATGCCTTAGCATCCTCTCTCTTTTAGCAAGAGGTACTATAATGATCTGGGGTTTAAAGGATGTGTTTAAATGCAGGAGTTGAATATGATTGTTAGAATCTCTCTCTGGATAAAGTTTAAATTCATATAAAGAAATGAATATCTAGGAACATAGAAAGTTTTCTGAAGAAAAAAATTGTTTTTTTCTGAGATGGAGTCTCGCACTGTCGCCTGGGCTGGAGTGCAGTGGCACAATCTCGGCTTACTGCAACCTCCGCCTCCCAGGTTCAAGTGGGACTTCTGCCTCAGCCTCCCAAGTAGCTGGGACTACAGGTGCACGCCATCTTGCCTGGCTAATTTTTGTATTCTTTTAGTAGAGATGGAGTTTCACCATATTGGTCAGGCTGGTCTCAAACTTCTGAGCTCATGAGCCGCCTGCCTTGGCCTCCCAAAGTGCTGGGATTACAGGCATGAGCCACCACGCCCAGCCTGAAGAAATATTTTTAGACAGGCAAAATAAATCTTAGAAATTTGGAAGAGTTCATAATGAATGTTCTCTAATTCAGGTTTCGTTATATAGCATAAACTTTGGACTAACCATTTGTGGATGCAAGAGATTTGACTTACTTCATGTACTATTGTATTTGGGGAGCCTGGGAATTTAAAACTATATAATACTACCATCATGAAACAATGGTTTATAAAGATATTTACTAAAGAAATTTCATTAGTGACATTTTTTATACTCAGAGATGATCTAACGTTTGATTCCCTTACCCCTACTTTTTTTATGTAGGGAGGATGGACAGCTCTCATGTGGGCATGTTACAAAGGCCGTACTGACGTAGTAGATTTGCTTCTTTCTCATGGTGCCAATCCAAGTGTCACTGGTCTGGTAAGCATTAACAAACAAATTTGTTTGTATTATAAGTGGTAAGTTTTCTTAGGGAATACTTAAGGTTGATTATACTTGGCTTCATTGTGGGTAGAGATATTCTTTATCTTATTAAATAAACAATGTAGAATATGATTTCAAAACACACACAGTAATGAGAATTTTTATCTAAAGCTACGTTTATTTTTCAATTGTTGTCAGCAAAAAGGCAGCTCTTAGAGCTTAAATGTTAATTATAACTATATAACATTGCAAAAGGAAATTTTGAAATCTTTAGTCATCTTCCTGTTTTCTGTGTGTGAATCCTTAATCTGAACTTATTTAAAGAAAAGAGACATTTACCAAATAATTATGCTGTTTTTCTATACATTCTGTTATATATATTTACATTCCTCTTATTTCACTTTCTTCTTAATAGTATTGCCTTTTGACCAGATAACCACATTTTAATGTGTTGAATTTACAAAAATAAATGTATTCATAATATATGATTATTTAAGATTTGTTATATCTTAGTTGCCAATTATGTATTACGAGTGTTTCATCTGTTTTTAAAATGGAGAATGGTTTGTAATCTGATTAAAAAAACATTGCTTTGTGTTACTTCCTTTGATATTTACTTTACTTAGCAAATGTGTGTTGTAAATATCTACCTAAAAGATTTTATTTTTCCTTCCCTCCCTCCCTCCTTGCTTGCTTTCTTTCCTTCCTTCCTGCTTATCTACCTACCTACCTACCAATCTATCCTAGCAGTACAGTGTTTACCCCATCATTTGGGCAGCAGGGAGAGGACATGCAGATATAGTGCATCTTTTACTGCAAAATGGTGCCAAAGTCAACTGCTCTGATAAGGTAGGTCAGCAGCATCATTTCAGGTTCCAGTCCATGTTGTGTCCACTCAGTGTCTAAGTTATAAACATTTTTATATGATATCATGAGGCTTCTCTAATGTAGTTTATATTTTTGTATATTAATGCATTTTATATAGATATATATCTCATAGATGGATTCCCTGGGTATATTATGTAGTAAGTATCCTTCTGATGTTTTCTTATGTCACATTCATCATTCCCAAGAAAACTGACTGGGATGATAGAGTCCCTGTCTTCATTGTTTGAAGTTTTCGACTGTAACTCTTCTTCCTACCTTCAGTCCTATCTGCTTTCTCTGTATTGTTGTGTGAGAGATCTTTCTAAAATTGAAGTTTGGTTGTCTTTCTCTTGGGCTTAAATTCCTGAAGACCGTCTCTGGTATGGTGGGTGAAGATGGGCCTTGCCTTCCTTTTTCCCCTTCTCTTGCTGCTTGTCCCCCATGCTTCCTCACATGCCAGCCACCAAACGACCCATGGTCCAGGGCTCCTTCGCAGTGTGCCCGCCTCTTCCTCCTCAGCTTCTCTTCATCTCTGAGGCTCTGCCTATTTGCCGGCACCTCCAGAAAGCATTCCAGAATCATGTGCTATTCTTTTTTTTTTTTTTAATACTTAACACTTACCTCAGTTATTGCATAAATACTTACCTAATTATCTTTTTTTCTTCTTTACTTTTGGAAAGCTTCATTGGCTTTCACTGTTTGGGGATAAAACCCAGGCTTTTCAGTTTGGCTTCAGCCTGTCTCTGAGGCTCACTTCTTGCCATTTTTTACATATATGCTGTGTTTTAGATACAACAGATTGTCTAACGTTCTGTGAACGTTGTTTCTGTGTTTATTCTGTTCCCTCTGCTAGGCATGCTATTACTTCCTCTGCCTGATGAACTCCTGTTTATTTCTCAAGGCTTATTTGAGGTGTTAGCTTCTTTGTTAAGTCTTCTTACCCTGGGTGCCCCTTCCTGGGTACTCTGCACATTTCCATTAGGGCACATAACCTATTGCCTTGTAATGATTGATTTCCACATCCTTCTTACCACTAGAGTGTACGTTTCATGTAGATAAGGACTGCCTTTTTTTTTTTTTTTCCCATTTTGTACCTCCATTATTTCCATTAGTGGTCTTAGTATTTGGCATATTGTGGGGATAACTGTAATCTTTTCACATTTATTGTAGCTAAATATAGGGAAATAGCTATTACTTTAAGATTTGTTTTTTGTCATTAAAATAGATTCTGCACATAAATTTCTTTAAGTACAACAGTATTGTTTAACCTTATGGGGCTGCTGGAAATCATTCATCTCTTGATCTGGGCAGTAGTTATGCCAGTGTATACATATGTAAAAAATCATCAAGTCGTACAGTGAAAATCAGTATAGTTTTTGTACTTTGTACATGTTATGCCTCACTTAAAAATATTACACAAAATAATAGCTTAATGAGGAGCATAGGGAGGCTGTTGTAAATATTTATATTATAATATGGCATTTAAGAATATTGCATTTGTACTGTTGGCTAATTCAGATTGACTGAGGTTTGACGTATGTCTAAAATGGATACAGTTTTGTCTGTTGATGGATTTTTTTTTTTCTTTTTTTTTTTTTTTTTTTTGAGACGGAGTCTCACTCTGTCACCCAGGCTGGAGTGCAGTGGCCGGATCTCAGCTCACTGCAAGCTCCGCCTCCCGGGTTCACGCCATTCTCCGGCCTCAGCCTCCCGAGTAGCTGGGACTACAGGAGCCCGCCACCTCGCCCGGCTAGTTTTTTTTTTGTATTTCTTAATAGAGATGGGGTTTCACCGTGTTAGCCAGGATGGTCTCGATCTCCTGACCTCGTGATCCACCCGTCTCGGCCTCCCAAAGTGCTGGGATTACAGGCTTGAGCCACCGCGCCCGGCCGGATTTTTTTTTTTATATGGAGTCTTGCTCTGTCACCCAGGCTGGAGTGCAGTGGTACGATCTTGGCTCACTGCAACCTCTGTCTCCTGGGTTCAAGTGATTCTCCTGTGTCAGCCTCCTGAGTAGCTGGGATTACAGGTGCGCACCACCACACCTGTCTAATTTTTGTATTTTTAGTAGAGACGGGGTTTCACCATGTTGCCCAGGCTGGTCTCGACCTCCTGAGCTCAGGTGATTCACCTGCCTCGGCCTCCCAAAGTGCTGGGATTACAGGCGTGAGCCACCACGCCCAGCCTGTGATGTAATTTAATTATAATAGAGAAGCCTTTATTTTCTCCTTGCCTATAATAAAATGTTTATATATAGCTTGGCTTTCAAGGCCCTCAAGAATCAGGTAATAATGCTACCTAATCTGTCACTCATTAGCATTTTGAGAAAATGTTTAGTATCCACTATGCAGTACCCTGTACCTGCACTTAGCACAGAAGATATAAAAACAAAGAAGATGATCTCTGTTTAGAGAAGTAGGGAGATAAGTGGGCCACGTAAAATGCAAAGGCCCAGGGTCAGGTGACTTAGGAGTGTAGAGGTGGGAGAATTCACTGATGGTGCAGCAGTCAGTCAAGATTTGGTAAAAGAATGCGACTTCCTCTAGACCTTGAAGAAAGGGTAGAGTTTACATCCCTGAGAGAGGAGGAGCAGAAACGAACTGGGCACAGGGAAAGGAGAGCACAAGGTACCAGGGAACGGCTTCAGGTGGCCTGTTGAGCTAGTGTTGAGTGCACCCTCAGTGGTGAGGAGAGGGGTGGGAGGAGGAAGCTGGGCTGCAGGCGAAGCCACCTTTGGGTGAGCCTTGGATACTTGGCTGAGGAGCTTGGACATCTGGCCTGTAGACACTCAGAATCACTGGGGATTTTAAGTAGTAGGTGGTCGCAAAGTGATGTTTTGAAAACATTGACGTTTAATAGCCCACAGTGGGATGGATTGGAGGTTGAGAGCATTTTTATTTCTGACAGAAGTAGGGAGGCTTCTATGGGAAGGAATTGTTAGAGAAAGGAAGGCAGTCTGTTTAGACGTGTTGACCTTGAAGTGGTGGGAACTTGTAGTTGAAGGTGTCCTACTAGGTAGTGGACATAGAGATTTGGGTTGCTGGTGCTAAAGGGCTTGCCTAGAGGTGATTCTTGAAATGCTGTGAGTGCGGATTTGGCAGCTGAGATCAGTAGTAACAGAATATGGTGAGCAAAGGGCTGATTATTAGGAATAATAGTAATTATTTTTTCTTAATTATAATACCTAGTTATTTATATAATTATTATTAATCTCCAGAGCTGGGAGAACTTGGCTGGTATAGCGTCAAATGTGGTGAATGAATCAAAAATTCAAGTTGGAAGGGACAGTCAGTATAGTTCAAAAATACTGCAGAGCTTTCAGGAGGAAAAGAAAGAACTTAGTAAAAGATACATAGGTGGCTGAGTGTGGTGGCTCATGTTTGTAATCCCAGCACTTTGGGAGGCCAGGGCAGGTGGATCACCTGAGGTCAAGAGTTCAAAACCACCCTTGCCAACATGGTAAAACCCTATCTCTACTAAAAATACAAAAATTAGCTGGGCATGATGGTGGGTGCCTGTAATCCCAGCTACTTGGGAGGCTAAAGTAGGTGAATCACTTGAGCCCAGGAGGTGTGGAGATTGCAGTGAGCTGAGATCGTGCCACTGCACTCCAAGCTGGGCAGCAGAGTGAGATTCCCTCTCAAAGAAAAAACAAACAAACAAAAAAACAAACCAAAAAAAGATACATAGATCTGGAGTTTAGGTGACTATTTGGGTGACCTCTGCAATGGTGGTTTTGTAATGTTTGTAGCAGAAACTAGTTTTTTAGGGGAGTTTGGTAAGGGGTTATAAATTATCTTGAAAAGCTTAAAGGACAGTGATTATCTTCAGAGGGTAGCCTGTTGGAAAAATCTGTTAGGATAGGAGAGACCCACATTGGAAGGACTTCAGTCAGAGACTAATAGGAAGAGGGAGTAAGAAGAAAAGACTGATGATGTGGCAGGAGATTATTGAGTAAGGGCCTGGGTGAAAGAGGACCATAGGATCAAGAATATACATAAAGGGATTAGATTGAGAAGGGGTAGAGAGCAGAATTTGAGAAAGAGATGAGAGACTTATTGAGATAGTTCAGAGTGTGGCTGCAGAGCTGTTTTGAAGCAGACAGGATGCAAGGTGAGGGAAGGTCTTGCTGGATGTTAGGAGTTCTTTGTAATGTTGAGAGTGGGACTGTCTCCCAAATGGGAGTGGGTGAGGACTAGCTGGCTCATGTGATGAGGCAGGGAAAGGAGCAGAAATCATAGCATATAATCGTGGATAGTTCAGTTCCATAAGAAGGGCAGAAATCCAATGCAATAGGTATTCAAAGGATGAGAGCTCAGTTACAATTAGTATATTTTTAAAAGGCTTTATGAAGGGTGATTTTCTATGTGTATTATGTTTGAAGATGTCTAAGATATTGATATTGTAAAGTTGGGAAAGGCATTTTACCCAGAGTAAGTATTATCCACAAAGAAGGAGGCTAGAAAAGAGAATTTAGTTCTTTTTAGGGGAGAAAACCACAGATGCAGGAGTGAAGTTGGGAATCTCCTCCTGAATTTCTTTTCTTTTCTTTTTTTTTCTTTTTGAGACAGAGTCTCGCTCTGTCGCCCAGGCTGGAGTGCGGTGGCGTGATCACGACTCATTGCAACCTCCACCTCTCAGGTTTAAGTGATCCTCCTGCATCAGCCTCCCCAGTAGCTGGGACTACAGGCATATACCACCATGCTTGACTAATTTTTTTGTGTTTTTAGTCTAGATGGGATTTCTCCATGTTGGCCAGGCTGCTCTTGAACTCCTGACCTCAGGTGATCCACCTGGCTTAGCCTCCCAAAGTGCTGGGATTACAGGCGTGAGTCATAGTGCCTGCTCCTCCTGTATTTCTTACTCGTTCTCCCTAAGCCTGCTTTGAGGCAGTGACTGTGGCAGCTGCTTCCCCTCCATTCTCTTCCTTGTTTTGTGAGGCTCTGGCTCCCATGTGCTGTATTGGCAGCCTTTTGATTCTGGCTGTCATGGAGTCTTCATCCATCTGGGAAGCCCGTCCAGGGCTCCAGCCCTCAACAGTGTGGTTGCTGTGGTGTCCGACATGATTTATAGAGCAACTCTGCTCCGTACAGTAGCCACTAGCACAGGACTACTTAGACTTACATTAATTAAAAAAACCAAAACAAAAAAAACTCAGTTCACAGTCACAGTAGCCACATAGCATTCAAGTGCTTCATAGTCATTATTTGACGAGTGACTACTGTATCTCACAGCACAGAATTATAGAGTATTTCCATCAACACAGAAAGTTCTACTGGACAGGGCTGTCGCAGAGAGTAGATTAAATTAAATTAAATTAAATGTTAATTTCCACCTGTGGGCTGCATGTACTGAAAGGTCACTGTGGGCATTCATGTGTCTGCCGATCGCTAGCCTCCTCAAAGGCAGGCAATGCCTTAATGCATGATTTATATTCCTGGATGCCTTTTGAATCATGTTTCAGGGAAAGGTGCTTTTGAGTGCAGTTTCAAGGGCTCATGGGTCTTGTCCCATCTCGTGATAACTTTGTGACCTTAGCCTATGAATTAAGCTCTTAGGGCCTCAGTGTCGTCATCTGTGAAAATGTGATACTGTGAATTGTTCTTATGATAAGGATCACACACGCAGACCCATGTAAAGTGGTTAGGCTGCTTTAGTTTGTTTGGCACTTGGTTGCTATTCCCGCTCACAGTCAGACTGCTGGACTTTAAATTCTGTTTCACAAGATATGGGAAGCAATGAAATCTTGTTGAAAATTTGGGGCTGTGTTACCTTGTGATGGAAACATTGTCACTCATTATAAAAGTTAAATAAGAGCCTGGCTCAGTGGCTCATGTCTATAATCCCAGCACTTGGGGAGGCTGAGGCAGGCAGATCAGTTGAGGTCAGGAGTTCAAGACCAGCCTGACCAACATGGCAAAACCGGTCTCTACTGAAAATTCAAAAAAATGAGCCAGTTGTGGTGGTGCATACCTGTAATTCCAGCTACTCAGGAGGCTGAGGCATGAGAATTGCTTGAGCCGGGAGGCAGAGATTGCAGTGAACCGAGATTGCACTACTGCATTCCAGCCTGGGCGATAGAGTGAGACTCTGTCTCAAGAAAAGGTTGAATAAGATTGGTTAAAAGACATTTCATGGACTGGTTAATCATCTACTCAGGAGAAATAAAATGGGAAAAATAGGATTTATCTAAGATTAAAATTATGATAAATGTATACAGTTTTCTAAGAATCATAAGTAAGATTTTTATTAAAATTCATGTTAAGAGCTAGTTTCTTTGAGTATACTTTTTATAATAATTTTAAATTTATTGTTTGTTTTAATAGTATGGAACCACCCCTTTAGTTTGGGCTGCACGAAAGGGTCATTTGGAATGTGTGAAACATTTACTGGCCATGGGAGCTGATGTGGATCAAGAAGGAGCTGTAAGTATCTTATATTTTCATGCTTGGCCATAGAAACATGTTTTTTATTTTGGAGAGAATTTATGTCTTTAGTATATGCCTAGAGAAATTTCCCTCTAGTTCTAAAATGATAGTAACAGAAAAACAAGCATTTTCTGTTACCCTAAGTATGTTATATTATAAACATATATGCTATAAATAGATGCTTTTAAGGATCTGTTGCTAATGCACACACAATTGGGGAGGCTAAAAGTATAAAGAACAGCTTTCAGTAATCCTAGTGTGATATATAGAGAGTTATGTGTCGCTTAATGACAGGGGTACATTCAGAGAAATGTGTCCTTCGGTGATTCCGCCACTGTGGGAGCATCACAGAGTGCACTTACACACATCTGGCTGGTGTAGCCTACTCCGTACCTAGGCTCTGTGGTATGGCCTGTTGCTTCTAGGCTGTAGCCTGTGCAGTGTGTTACTGTACTGAGTACTGTAGGCAGTTGTGAGACAATGGTTATTTCTTTATCTAAACATACCTAAACACAGAAAAAGTACAATGAAAGTCCAGTATCATAATCTTACGGAACTTCTGTCATATATGCCGTCTGTCATTGATCAAAATGTGCTGTGCATGACTATTTTGGTGTTTGTCCATGGTTCCTGGCTGACTGCTCCTATAACCTATGTAATATCATAAGTGACTACAGCAGTAAGAGTGTCTTTGGTTATATTTGGCCTTTTGTCCTTGGTTCTTGAAACAGCTCTGGTTCAGTTCTAGAGTGATAAAGATGAAATACAGTCTTTTGTTACTTATCACAAGCCCCTTTTAACCACACTTGAGCTTGTGTTAATGAGATTATTTTTGGAAAGTTTCTAGATAACCCCACTGGTTGAGGTGCTGGTTGCCAGGTACACCAACCATGTGCTTAGAGGGTTGGAACTCACAGCCCTAACCCAACACCTCTGGGGAGGGGAGAGGAGCTGAAGGTTGCATTGATCATCATTGACCAATGATTTAATAAATCATGCCTTCATAATGAAGCCTACATAAAAACCCAAAAGGACTGAGTTCAGGGGGCTTCCAGGAAGATGACCAAGAGCACATCCCTGTACTGGGAGGGTGGCATACCGCAACTCCGTGGGGACAGAAGCTCTTGTACTCAGGACCCTTTCAGACCTCATCCTATGTATGTCTTCATTTGCCTGCTCATTTCTATCCTTTAAAATATCCCTTTTGGAAACTGGTGAATATTGCTTCCCTGAACTGTGTGAACTGCTCTAGCAAATTAATCAAACCCAAGGAGGGGATTGTGGGAGTTCTGATTTATAGCCAGTCAGTCAAACAACCTGAGCTTTCATTGGCATGGGAAGCGGGGGCAGTCTTGGGCACCGAGCACTTGCCTGTGGGGTCTGATGCTATCTCCAGGTAGGTAGTGTCAGAATTGAGTTGGAGAATACCCAGCTGATGTCCGCTGCAGAACTGATTGCTTGCTTGATGGGTGGGGAAAAACCCCACGCATCTGATCATAGAAGTATTTAGTGTTGTAAGAATTTATGTGAAATGGAGTTTGTTTTTTCCTGTACGTAGTACAAATTGTTTAATAAACTGTTCAAATCAAATGGTTTTTAATATTGTGGAAAAATATTGTGCTGCATTAAAATATTTTTTCTTAAAAAATTTAAAATAATATTGTAATTTTGGGGATATTTTTAGCTGTGCCTTATTTTCCCTCTTCAATGAACAGATTTTAAAAAATCAGAAATCAGCTGATAGAACCCAGAAAGCTTAAAAACTGGTTAGATACATCTTACCGATTAGCGGTTTTTAATTCCTCGTTCCCCAGCCTGTGCCAGTTGTGTTGGGGAGATGAAGAAGCCTAATATCGCTTTTCCCTTGAGCCTATAAGAATATGGTTAAAGGAAGCAATATTTATGCATAAGAACAGTTAAAATAATGCAGACAGCTATTTATAGAATTAGTATATTACGTGAGTGGATCGTAAAGGATTCTGAGAGGAGATAGTACCGGATCTTGGGTCGTAGTGAAACAAGAGTAAACTCTTTCTGTCATACTTTGTGGCACACTGTCAACCCGTTCCTCCTGTTTGCATACTGGTAGGAGCTGACTCATTGCCAGTCTTCAAGGTGTAGACCCTGTTTTCGTGCTGGTGGAGGCAGCATGGTCCGTAGGCAGCTGCAGATGCTGTACCTTCCATCTGCCTCCTCCGGACAGTTGGTCAAGTGAGCAAGTGGCTTGTTTCTATGATGATTGATGGCTCAAGAATTTGAAAGGCTGTGTTATTTTAATATGTGGGAAAATGACAGCTTAATTTTGGGGGCTGACCTAAAATATTTCTATAAGGAAATTGTATGACAGCTTGAAGTAGATGAACATCTCGAGAAGCAATTTTAATACTACTTCTGGTAGCGAGTCACATTCTTCTCTTAGTTGATTTATTGTTTGTTTATTTAGAGACAGAGTCTCATATGTTGCCTAGGCTGGTCTTGAACTCCTGGCCTCAAATGATTCTCCTGCCTTGGCCTCCTAAAGCTTTGAGATTATAGGTGTGGGCCATCATACCTGGCCTGATTTATTGTTATAAAATAGATGTACAGTTTTTACAATAATTACTTAAAATAAGAGGTTTTGAAAATGTAGTTTCTAGATCACTATGAAAGTCAAAGAGTATATTACACTTTTCTTGAAATAGCTTATGGCTATTAATTCATTGTTGACTTTAGTGTTTTTTATGGGTTTTATTACAAAGAATTCTTGAAGTCTGATTCACCTGACTTTGGATTATTTAATTTAGAATGTGTTTAGTCACCCTGTCACTATTTTATCCGTCATTACATTAGTGAGTTTGTTTGTTGATTGTAAATGAATCCAATTTCAGATTATCATTTAAATAACTGAACTTCATAATAGCACTAATGACTGAAGATCATTAATGTATTTTCAAAAACAAAAGATACCTCCTAGCCATTTTTGGTATGTTTCTTGCTATTTATTTTGGCATTTTATTATTGGAAATGACAATAATAGGCCACCTATTTGAAAACATTAGTTTTGTGATTATGGCATAAATCATATATTTTCTAGAATACACTTAATTTCTTGGGCTTGTATTTTGTTTTGTTTTTGTTGTTGTTGTTTTTAGAATTCAATGACCGCACTGATTGTGGCAGTGAAAGGAGGCTACACACAGTCAGTAAAAGAAATTTTGAAGAGGAATCCAAATGTAAACTTAACAGATAAAGACGGAAATACAGCTTTGATGATTGCATCAAAGGAGGGACATACGGAGATTGTGCAGGATCTGCTAGATGCTGGAACATATGTGAACATACCTGACAGGGTAGGTCACCTGTTTCATATTTGTCTCCTAGTGGCGAAGTGGATGAAAGATGACCCTAGTGTCTTACTACCTTTCAAAATTCTCATGCATCACATAAACTTGTTTTAAGACAAGTTTATTTCTGCCTTTGAAACTAGTAAGTTAAAAACTGTTTGATCGTTCTGAAAAATATGCTTTTTAATTTTTGTCAAATAATGTTGTTATCGAAAATGTCACATGTACTATTAGTCTGTAACTGACCTTGATGTGTCACTGTAGATGTGCTTTCTTGTGCCCTAACTTCTCTGCGCTCACATTTACTGATCCACCTCTACCTGAACTCTCCACTTGAATGTCTAATTGGCCTCTTAAACTTACAGCAAAACAGATGCCTTGTTTTTTTCACCCCAAACCTGCTTTTCCCTCATTCTCTGTCTCAGCAAGTGGTACCACCATTCCCCTCTTGTTGAAGCCCCAAATCCTGTGCCTTAGCCTTGATTTCTCTCTTTTCCTCATCTGCTCTCTAGCAGGCTCTTGTTGACTTTACTCCAAAACAAATCCTTTATCTGTCCACCTGTCTTCATTCCACTATCACCTCCCAGCTGAAGCCACTGTCTCTGGTGGTGCTACTGTTAAAGCAGCAGCTTTGCAACTGGGTTCTCCACTCTAATCTTGGAGTGATCTTTAAAACAATAAATCTCGTGTGTACTTCTTTGTTTAAAGCCATCCAAGACTTCCTGTTGCACTGAGGATGAATGTTATCTTTTTAGTTTATAGACATGACATGACATTGTTTTTGCCTAAGCTGTCTCCCAACTTTGTACCCCTCTTCTGCCAGTTTTCATAGCCTGCAGCTGTGTTTGCTTCTTTCCCTTTCTTGAATGCCCTGAGCTTGTTCCTGCTGTGGGTCCTTTGCCACACCTATGCTCTTAGTCTGGAACGCTGATCTTGTGGTTGGCTCCTTCTTGTCCTTCCCACCTGGGCTTCAATGTTACCTCCTTGGAAGGGTCTTCAACTACTCAATCCAAAGTAGCTACCTCATCACTTTTTTTGAGACAGGATCTTGTTCTTTTACGCAGGCTGGAGTGCAATGGTGTGATCACAGCTCACTGTGGCCTCAACTTCCTAGACTCAAGCGATCCTCCTTGCCTCAGCCTCCCAAGTAGCTGGGACTATAGGTGCATGCCACCACGCCTGGCTAATTCTTGTTTTGAGAGACAGGGTCTCACTATGTTGACCAGGCTGGTCTCGAACTCCTGGCCTCTAGTGATTCTCCTGCCTTGGCCTCTCAAAGAGGTAAGATTACAGGCATAGGCCATCATGCCCAGCCTACCTGGTAGTCACTTTCTAGAACATTACCTTATTTTATTTGCATAGTGTTTGTGTGATTTTTTTGTTTATTGTATGTTGTCTTCTCTGCCAGGCTATAAATTCTTCCAGAGGTAGGACCCTGTCTGTCTTGTTTCCTAGTACCTAGAAAGGCGGATGGCACATTTAGAGGTTTACTAGTCTGCACCCATGTTAATGCTAATGTTTCCAACTAAAATTTGTCTGCCTTGGGTTTATTTCTGCTATAAATGTGGTAGTTAAGACACTACATCATGGTGCTGAGCTTAATAACCCCTAAGGACCTGCATCCTGATTTATATCATAGTACTTTTGAGGTCCACTCAGGATTGAATTGAGCTGCAACTCGTGGGCTCATTCAACTCAAAAGACTACAACTGATTTTTAAGTTAGCAGTAAATAATAAAATATTTATGCCCATTTCCAAAATAGCTGTTTCCAGTATTTTAAGTATAGGAAGGTATAACTAAAAATGATTGTTGCTTGGTGAATATAGTTCCTGGGGAGAGCGATGTCCTCATGAGGTCGTGAACTTAGTCTTATGCTGGGGAATGAGTCAGTCCTGATGCACTACTGGCCTGTAACTGCCAAATCCACTAGGTTTTCATAGATGCTGCTCGGGGAACTGTCTCCCTTAATTAAATGTGGCTGTGGATTCATTGATAGTTTTAGCTTTATAGCTTCGTTTTTTAGAGTTCATGGCTTTCGTCGTATAGCATTATTCCAAGAGATTTTTACTATGTGATTTTAAAATGTTCATCTGGTTCACTGACAGCCACAGTGTTATTGTAGTTCATTTACATGTGTAACAGGCGGTTACCTTCAAAGAGAATAGGTTATTGTTCTGGGTAACAGGTCTTTCTAAACTTTGTTTAGGAATTTCAGTCCTCATTTTGGGGCATAAAATCCTCTGTCCCTTACTCTGATGTCTGTTAATATCAGGTATTCATATTGGTTAAGTAATATTTTTCTCTTATTTAGAGATAGACTTTTTCCAAGAAATTTTTAGAAAAAAATATGAAAACATGATTAATTTGAACTTCAGAAGAGTGCTTATTTGTTGTCAATTCACTTTTTTTTTTTTTCTGTCTTCTTAGAGTGGGGATACTGTATTGATTGGCGCTGTCAGAGGTGGTCATGTTGAAATTGTTCGAGCGCTTCTCCAAAAATACGCTGATATAGACATTAGAGGACAGGTATGTGTGATTACAGTGCAGTTGCTATCTTAGAGTATAATTGGATGTAAATGTTGACTGATCATAATGTTATTCTTCCCACTTTCCTATGGAGATAAACTTGTAAACCCTAGTACGTTTAACAGGTGTATATTATTACTAAATTTCACTGCCATTATTGTAAAATTTCTATATTAATGTCGAGTTAAATGTAGATAGAGGTAAACCAAAAAAGCTCATGTTTTTAGAATATACTGTCCTTACTAATGTGTATATATAGATTCAGTCCTCAAAACTATAATGAGTAGTTAGTGATACTGAGAGAGTCAGTGGCCCTTTGAATATCTGGTACTTACTTATTTTCTTTAATGTTTTCTCCCTGTTTTGTCTTCTTCCTCCATCTGCTGTTCTTCTATTGTTGTTGTTTTATTTTCTTCTCCTTTTTCTCCACTGTGCCTGCCTTTCCTAGGACCACTTGGTAGTCCTATGGACATTGCTTAAGGCAATCATAGTTCATAGAACCACAAAGGTTATTAATTTTAGATAAAAGCCTTGCCCACAGTTGTGAATTTATCAAATACTTCACGAGCTTTAGACTTTAGAAAAAGTTCTTGGTGTCTCATTTTGTTGTTGGACAGTATACATTTCTGCTCATTTTTTTCTTGTATTTGGCCAAAAATCTCTTGTATCCAAATCCATTTTTGGATCAAACTATAACCATTATGCCAAATGTTATGGGGGAATTAACAAGGGCCCCTTGTCTTTAAGACACATATATTTTAATTTGAAAGATTTTAGTTTGTTTATTTTTATGCTTTTATTTAACATAAAAAGTGAAGCCACAAGATGATATATGATTGATTGCTTAGCATAAGGTTCAAGTATGAGTCTTGAGGTGGGGAAAGAAGGCCTTAAGGTCAGGGGCTTTTGGAAGAAGGTAGAACTCGAGCTAAGTTTGAAGATGAGTTGGATTTAGATAGGTGAAGAGCCTGGCCGGGTGGCTGATGCCTGTAATCCCAGGCTGAGGTGGGAAGATCTCTTGAGCCCAGGAGTTTGAGGTTATAGTGAGCTGTGACCATGCCACTGCACTCCAGTCTGGGTGACAGAGTAAGACCTTTTCTCTTAAAAAAAAAAAAGAAAAAAGAAAAAAGAAAAGGAAAGCCAGGTGTTTCAGGCAAGGGGAGTGGTAATAGGATGAGAAAATTAGAAAGTGAAAGACTGCATTTCATAGCTGGCGAATGAATCATTTGGCATTGGGCAGTGGGGAGGTAGGCATGGTGGGGAAAGGTGGAGAAATGAAATGGGAAGGGAGGTAGGGCCTGACAAGTTTGAGTTGGGCAGCTAGTGTGCATTTTTTAGAAGAGAAACACTGTTGGGGAAATTTTGGTATTAGGAACTTAATGTGGCTGCTGCAAAAAGTCATTCATTATCTCCTGGGTTAAAATAACATTGCCGCTAAAAGTTGGATTCTAGGTCACCTATTTGGACTTTTACCTAACTACCTTTCGTCTGGGAGTCCTCTTCTGTGTTTGAATTTGGTTTTTGTTGTTCTCTAGTTCTACTTTCAAGGTCTATATGGATTGATTTTTGGGTTTTGAGCTAGATAAGATTTTAAAGATCTCATCAAGGCAATATAGGGGTATGGGATGGATGGAAATTAAGAAAGCTAAAAATGATAATGCCTTATATTTGTGAAGTACATTTTCGTGCATTATCTTTTGAAAAATTGGGCAATACCTACAGCATGTTACAGATGAAAATCTAAGGGTCCAAGACTTGTCCAAGTTTACGGAGTGCAGGTATTGATGACTCCTAATCCAGTGTGTGTTCCTGAAATCTGATAACATTACAAAAGTATAGTTTACTTTATTAACTATGTGGGATTACTACTTTTTAGATTAAGTAATATGAAGTTTTCCTAGACTTCTTTCACAAAGAATTCCCAAAAGTAACTTCAAGATAGCATAAGGATTAATAGCACTTCCTACCATGCTGCCTGTTGGAATGCTTTCTGACAGAAATGATGTTTTGTATTTACAAGTGACAGCTTTAAATATTGTATCTTACATGAAGTGATTGTGTTTTTTTCATTATCTAGGACAATAAAACTGCTTTGTATTGGGCTGTTGAGAAAGGAAATGCAACAATGGTGAGAGATATCTTACAGTGCAATCCTGACACTGAAATATGCACCAAGGTATAAGTGGCATTTCTATTCTGTTATTAGCAGCACCTCATGCTGAATGTTAGTACTGCTCATTTTATTTCAGTCGTCTTTGTTTGATGTTAGAGTTACACTGATTTTACTGGTAATATTCCCTGTCAAATTGAGGAATAACTTTGTATCCTTGCAGGATTTGTGTATTCATAGCAAAATATAGTGTGATATTTGTTATTTCAATTAAATACTTTTCAGAAAGTGCAATATCAGCTATTCATAAGTTGTTATTATTTGGACAGATCATTTCCCCCAAATTCATTTATGCTGCTGTTACCTGAGAGGCAGAACACATTCCTTTGTGGGGAGATTGCGTGTGCTCAGGAGTTCCAGGCCAGCCTGGGCAATAGAGTGAGACCCTGTCTCTTTAAATGAATATGTAAACAACCATTGTGACTGGTGGTTGGTTCCCTACACTAGCCACTTTCAACTATTTTACTCAAATCATGTAAAAAATACAAAATTATCTAATACTGTGGTCTCCTGTTTAGCCTATGTGTAATAGTTTTCTATGGGGAAAATATATTTGGAATTCTGGGTTGATATGACAGGAATTCTTAATGAATAAAGCAAAATTATAGAGTCACCCATAAGACAATCCCATGTCATCTGCTGTAGATCAGGACCAGCCAATTTCTAACTCAATGATGGTACTTCTAGTACCTCAGGGTAGAAAATTTCTGAGATACCTTCTGGTTTGCAGGTGGCTCCTTAATCCTCTTTTTTCTTTTTCTTTTGGACCTTGGTGTCAGCCAGGGTGACTACCTGTGGCTTCTGATGAGATTTTTGTCTAACTCAGTGCTGAATTGTGGTCTCTTCTTGCTTCCCTTCCTTTGGTTTTGAAAGCAATCATGAACTTTTTTGAGGTTTTCTGAAGGCATACTGCTTGTTTCAAAGGTTTCACTGAGAACTGAAGTGATATTGGTATACATTTCTGAAAAACTCTGGACACTGGCTTACCTGGATGTTGACAGGCTGGGCTATGGGTTGGCTGGTGGGGAGAACGGGAAGTAGCCTCTGGAGGGGAGCTGCCCCAGGTCAGTGGTAGAACCTGGGGAAGGGCAGAAGCAGCCACTGCTGCCGGCTGTAGCTTACGAGCAGGTGGGGCAGGTCCCACACCTGGCTACGTGATTTAAAGTCACTTTGATACAAATGAGTGGTTGTAAAGGAAAAACATTTTTTTGTTGTTTGCTTTTATGTTTTCTTGAGGGGGTTTTAAATATAGACTGTTACCAGAGTCAGATATTTCTTGACATGTGCATTTGTATGACATAAACACAGGAGTCAAACTATTAATCTGGCAAATGTTCTTATTTGTGCCCACAGGATGGTGAGACGCCACTTATAAAGGCTACCAAGATGAGAAATATTGAAGTGGTGGAGCTGCTACTAGATAAAGGCGCGAAAGTGTCTGCTGTAGATAAGGTGAAACATCTGTGCAGAGAGAACACTGTATGGACAGCTGTTGGTAGACTGACCTCTGTATGGAGGGGCTTTAATGGGGATCTGATTTTAGGTTGTGTGGGGAGAGATGACTTGCTGGGGATGTCTGTGTGGGATTTGGATCCCACACAGTAGCACGCTGAGGAGTGGGCAGGCTCAGTGTGCTGTTAATGCAGCTGCTTCCCATTTTCCTTCTATGGCTCACAGCAGCTGTGGGGCACTGCCATTGACCACCACATGAGGAGGAGGCTCCGCCTTCATCAGGGTAGAGCTTGTTGCAGATAAACAGGAGGAAAGAATGCACAGGGGCTGGAGGAGGCCGACTCTCAAAGCAGACGGCATTAATGTTCACTGACAGGAGATAATGTGTTTGTTCTGCTGCATGTCCTTGCTTTAGCCTTTTAGAGAAATTTTTGTATTTTCTATAATAAGTTTAGCTCTAAGTGACTTAGTACTTCATATAGATTTGATTTTTCATTTTAGTTTCTTTTTGTTTTAAACAAGCTTATTTCTTTCTGTACTTTAAACTGATTTTCCCCCAGAGTAAACTAATTGATGTATGAAGTAAGAAATAATATTGTAAATTTTCTCCTCTGATGAATAATATGATTAGGGCTTTACTAATTAATAACAGATTGAAGTTTGTTTTTCTGTTAGTTATAAGGCAGTTAAACAAAAACAGAGAGTCAAGAATCAATGCATTTGTGTTTCATTTTGCTAAGTTACAATATTATTTTAAAACATGAAAGCACCTCCCCTGTCATTACCATATTAACATAATGTCATATCAAAGAAAGGAAACTTTAATATTAAAGATTAGAAGATATAAAGTCAAAGAAGAGTTTTCAAAATGGAGTATGTGTAGCTTTCTAGAAAATTTCTTATAATGCCTGTTTTTCTCAATCTGCCATTGACTTATCTGACACTGGTCCCCCAATTTGCGATATAGAACCACCAGACTCTTCAAGGTTCCATATAGCCTTGTTAATTATATAATATGCTATTTTAAGTAATTGCTTTATACTAATTCATAAGTTTCTTGAAGGCCTCTGCCTTGGTATTCTTTTGTGTGTTGCTGTGCCCAGAGTCAGCACATGATACTTGTTGACAAATACACATGATAGTTGGAACAGTTGTTCATTCATGAACACATCTTACTGAGGATGGGTAAAGTACTATCCTGCTAGAATTTGGGATACACACTTATGAAAGTCTTGAACCTGGATCTTCATAGAGAATTTCATAAAAACAATTTTAAAAGTGATGATTAATGTTATTTTTACCTTGCCCATCACTGCTTTCTGATTATTTTCAGCCTGTCAGCCAAGTGTGCTGATATCCTCCCTGCATTTATAGAATTTTTTTATCTGGCAGAAATGCCGCTGCTGCTGTTTTGTCTTCTCACAGGTTTGGGGATGAGAATTAGAATTGAGATGTGAAAATAAGATGAAATTGGGTTTGGATATGTTTAGTTTGAGGGCTGATAAGACATTCAGTCGTCTGTGGCCAGTAGACATTGGGAAATCTAGTATTGGAATCTGGGCAAGAAGTCAAGGCCGGTGATGGAAATTTGGCAGTTAGTTACTAGGATAGAGAGTTGCATGGGAGTGACTAAGATGATCAGTGTGAAGAAAGATGAAAGCTGCAGTCAAAAATGGACTTCTCTTATGCTGTGTGTCATACTGCAGTTTTTAAATTGTGCATGTTTATTCGGTCTCTTCCTATTACAACATAAGCTACTTAAGGTCAGCAACTGTTTTGTCTTTCATCTTTATATCCTCTAAAGTACAAAGCACAGAACCTTGCGTATAGTGAACTTCGTGCAT
Source organism: Macaca mulatta (assembly GCF_049350105.2). Taxonomy (NCBI): domain Eukaryota; kingdom Metazoa; phylum Chordata; class Mammalia; order Primates; family Cercopithecidae; genus Macaca; species Macaca mulatta. The sequence continues at coordinate 116,028,952 of NC_133418.1, forward strand.
AGTTATGGTGCCACACTTTTTAGGACATGGGAGGAGAGTCTAGAAGATGAAAAGATCAAGATAAGGTCGTGCCTTGGAAGCCACAGGAAGAATGTGTAGGTCATTTTCATTTAGTGTCCTGGAGATCAGTGTGGATGAGAACCAATAATTTAATTTGTTAAGGTGTTTGTGAAGCAACCAGTAGGAGAGCACTTTGCAGCCCGAAGAGGGCTTTTGAAATTTACATGTTAGCTTTCATTTAGTGTTGGATGTGAACACTCATGTGATTGGAGATCCTAATATGGAGAGAAGGTGGGTTGATAGGGAAAAGTGAAAGGTGAGGAGAGTGGAAAGGTGAGGAGAATGGAAGAGTTGAGGAGAGAGTTGGAGGAGGATAGCTGTACCTAGAGGACTCAGGTTGAGAATGTAGAGTGATGAGATTTAAGGGTTCACTGTGGCAAATGGTTGACAAAGGTTACTGGAGCTGGCAAGATTACTTGTGTTAGATGGCTATCAGCATGGATTGTAAGGCTTTCTAGACAAATGAAGAGAGCTGTGAAATAGAATTTAAATTAGTTGAGGAAGGTAGCTGACATCCTTGGACAGTAAATATTTGGATGATGGAGGGATACAAATGAAGTGGACCCAAGGCCTAGGAGGAGCTGCAGGGAGAAAGCCTGTTGCTTCTCCTCTTTCACTGAGTTAAGGGAAGGAGAAAAGAATGACCTTCATTCTAGAGGGCTGTGGGAGAAATAATATCTGAGCAAAGCTGGGTGAGGAGCTACAGAAAGAAATTATGGGGAAGATAGAGATAAAAATTCATATTATATATGTGCTTTATGTGAAAAATAAGAAAAGTTCAGAGTTTATTTTACAGAAACATGGATGTTGTTACTCTGCACACTGTATACAAAGATAAGAACGTTCAAGCTTCCTACTATTATTTCACAGAAAGGAGACACTCCCTTGCATATTGCTATTCGTGGAAGGAGCCGGAAACTGGCAGAACTGCTTTTAAGAAATCCCAAAGATGGGCGATTACTTTATAGGCCCAACAAAGCAGGCGAGACTCCTTACAATATTGACTGTAGCCATCAGAAGAGTATTTTAACTCAAATATTTGGAGCCAGTAAGTATTGAGTTTTTCTCTGAACTGAGATTTTAAATAATGAATGTTCCATTAAAAAGTATGGAAAATAAGGCCAGGCATGGTGACTCATGCCTGTAATCCCAGCACTTGAGGAGGCCGAGGCAGGAGGATTGCCTGAGCGCAGGAGTTTGAGACAAGCCTGGGCGGTACAGTGAGGCCTCATCTCTACAAAAAATTTAAAAAAGAGCTGAGTGTGGTGGTGTGCCTGTAGTCCTAGCTTCTTGGGAGGCTGAGGTGGGAGGATCTCTTGAGCCAGGGAGATGGAGATTGCTGTAAGCCAAGATCGTACCACTACACTGGGTCTCCCTCTGTTGCCCAGGCTGGAGTACAGTGATGCAGTCATAGCTCACGGCAACCTCAAATTCCTGGGCTCAAGCGATCCTCCCACCTCAGCCTCCTGAGTACTTGGAACTACAGGCCCATGCCACCACACCCAGCTAATTTTTTATTTTTTTTTGTAGAGACGAGGTCTTGCCATGTTCCCTAGTCTGGGGCCAAGCGATCCTCCCACCTTGGCCTCCCAAAGTGCTGGGATTACAGACATGAGCCACTGTGCCTGGCCATGATTCTATTTTTTTAAGATTTTTGTATTTTAAAATATTTTTTCTTATTATAATAGTAATGTGCACTAATTACATTTCAGGAATGAAAATGTAAGTATAGCAGAAAGTGAAAATTCCCCATTATCCCCTATCTCCCAACTTGTAATTGTTTAAATGACCCTCCAGGCTTTTCTTTATGCTTATAAAAATGTTATATACTATATAGTTTTAAAAAATAAAAATTGAGTTATACTATGTTACAAAAGCTTAACGTATCATATTTTAATTATTGCATAATTTTTCATCATAGTACATTGAGTTCTCTGTTGGTGAATATTTAGTTTTGCTAACAATTAGTGCTGCAGCGAACACCTTTGTACATATATTCGTTGACTCTTATTTCTAGGATTTTTTTTCTTTCTTTTGAAAATAGTATTAGAGATTCAGGGGGTACAATTAGGATTATTTTCTTAGGGTAAATTCCCACAAGTAGAATTCCTAAGTCAATGGATGCCAGTAGTTTCGATACACTTTCCAAAATGGTTGTAAAAATTTCTTCTCCCTCTGGCAGTGTAAGATACCACAATTCCCCACAAGTTTGCTAGCACTGGGTATTTCCAGCCTCTTACTCTTTGCAAATCAGATAAATAAGAAAAAAAAATCTAATTTCAATTTGTGTTTTAAAATTATTAGTGAAATTGAGATCTTGTAATATATTTACAGGCTATTGCTTCTGAGCCTTTTGGCTTAGATAATATGTAATATATTCATAGGCTACTTGTATTCTTGCCAGTTTCCTTTTAGTATCCTTTGTCCACTTTTTAGTTTTCAATATTAAAAAAAAATTGATGTAAGAGTCTTTCTGTGTTATGGATATTGATCCTGGGTGTGTCCTATGTGCTGCATTCCCCTCTCCTCAGCACACTCTTGGTTGATGGTCATGGATTTTTATTCCGCATTCAAAAGTTTTACATTTTTGTAGTTAATTCATTAGTCTTTTCCTGCAGTTCTGGCCTTAGTATTACATTGAGAAAGAAAAGCCTTTTTAAACAAAGATTTTTAAAGTTTCTCCTGTATTTTCTTCTATTACTTCTATGGTTTTACTTTTTTCTACTTAATTTTTTAATGTTTCAGAAAATTTTGTTAAGGCTATGAGGTATGTAGCATTTTAATTTAATTTTTTTCATGAATGATTAAACTTTCCCAACACCACTTACTAATTCATCCTTTCCTGCCTTATTTGAAATGCCACTTATGTTAATATCCTATATGAGTTCCAGAATGTTCAAATTATTGTTTTACATTTTTATTCTCCAGTGACAACTACCCTTCAGTAGTCTTTATTATTTTTTTCCTATTCTTACATGTTCTTCTTTCCTTTCAATTAAAACAAAATTCTCATGGGTTTTTAATTAGAACTACCTTGAAGTGACAGAATAATTTGGGAGAATTGCTGAACCTTTCTGCTTGGAATCATAGAATGTTTCTTTTTCTCTTATCTATTATGCTCTTCAGTAACATTTTGTAACTTTCTTTGTATCGGTATTACACATATTAAATTTATTTTACATACTCATTTGTGTTAATCATCATATGTTACTGATTCTGAAATGCACACTGTTCCCATAATTTAACATCTCTGAAATTGGTATGTGTCTTGTAAGTGATGGACAAGAAAGCATGATGTCACAATTTGGCAGCATTTTGTTCTTTCTTAGTTATATATAAAAAGATGTATCTCATAATTAATAGGTATCTTAAGTTCTATGAAATATGATAGTAATTTAAGAATCTCTGAAACTTTTTTTTTTAAATTTTAAATCAGGTAGCCTTCCAAGTCAGAGTAGGCTCAGAGACTCCCTGAAACTGTCTTTACATGGTTATAAACATTTGAAATAATTTTTTCCTTTCTAATCAAGTAAACAATAAATGAAAATAGTGTTCCTTTCTAATAGTAATTCCACTGTTTAACGTAAGATATGATGTGTTTTAATTACAGGACACTTGTCTCCTACTGAAACAGATGGTGACATGCTTGGGTATGATTTATATAGCAGTGCCCTAGCAGATATTCTCAGTGAGCCGACCATGCAGCCACCTATTTGTGTGGGGTTATATGCACAGTGGGGAAGTGGGAAATCTTTCTTACTCAAGAAACTAGAAGGTAAAGAGCTTGCTTATACAAAGTCTCTATATGTAAAACAAGGTTTTTTTCTCTGGGGATTTTTCTGAAATAAAGAGGAAGACCGCTTTCTGTATGAGCATGTGTGTTACACGGTTTACTGAGATGAACTCCCCTCTGGTTGGTCCTTCACATGGTCATTTGAGTTCTCTTTCTAAAGCAGATCCAGTTGTGTGATAAACCTACATGAAAACCCTTGCTGGCAGGTTTTTTTGGGCCCTTCACAGACTTGTCAGTTTGCATGGTCCCACCTGCCAGTACCACCTCTGGCATGTGCCCCAGCTTCAGTCACAGAGGACTGTTTGCTCTTGCAAGAACAGACCAGACGTGTTTCCCAGGTTGCTCCCTCTATAAGCAGCTTCTTAGCTGGCCTCACTACCACCCACCTAACACGTATGCCTTTTGCTTGGCAAAATCTTGCTCGTTCTTCAAGGATAGGTTTCAGTATTGCCTGTAAAAATTTCCCAGAGTTTTGCACAAAGAATAACTTGTATGGGGCTCCTTTGGGCTCAACATGTACCTTTAAGCACAGTATTCTCAATTGTGATTGGAGGGAGAAGGGATGAGGACGATCACAGTGGAATGGTGGTGACATGTAGTTTGAAGATACAGAGTATTATTTTTGCATGTGGAAACAATATGCATATGCGTAATGTTTGTGTTAATGCAAACCACAAAAAATCTCAAGAAAATCTTGACAGGTGGGAGTATATGAGAAGGGATTTCGTACATCCTCCACGTGAAGCAGGAGAGGGTGGTGATTCAGGCCTAGCTGTGGTCCTGGCGGTGAGATGTTCATCTTGGCAAGAGAACACTGGTTAAAATGGTTAAGTAGCAGTATTCTATCTAGGGACCTAGTAAAGTGCCCAATAAATGTTTACATTGAAAATGTGAAAACTGCAAATCGTGTTAAAAGTTGTGTTTCTTTAAACAGGAATAAGGTTTCATACTAAATTATCTTTCAGATGAAATGAAAACCTTCGCCGGACAACAGATTGAGCCTCTCTTTCAGTTCTCGTGGCTCATAGTGTTTCTTACCCTGCTACTTTGTGGAGGGCTTGGTTTATTGTTTGCCTTCACGGTCCATCCGAATCTTGGAATAGCAGTGTCATTGAGCTTCTTGGCTCTCTTATATATATTCTTTAGTAAGTTTTTGCTTTTTATCTTTTTCAAAAATGGAGAAAATGTTAAGATTCATAGATAAAGAAAAAAAATTATCTGTCTTTGAAAACCTGTATGTGATTTTCACTAATAGGGTGAGAAAATTGACCTTTTTGCTACTTCATAAATTTTCCTAAAGAAACATAACTCACAACTTGGCGGAAGTAGCTTATAAACTAATGTACTACTTGTTAATCTTGAAGTAAGACCCTAGATTATTATACTTCCTTTAATTAATGATTTATATTTAAATCTTTTTTCTGAAAAGAGGGCTTCTGAGCCATCACGGCGTGCTCTTGAGCATTTTGACCATGTCTGTACTTTTAATTTTATCTAAAAGCAAAGTAAAAAAATATAATCCCTATTCTTGGGGATGTCTTCAGTTGCAAGAAAAGAAATAGATTTACTGTAAGAGGAACTGATAACCAACTTTACCAGTTGCAAATAGTGATAAATCCAAAGTCATTTGCATTTGAATCTGAACTGCAGTTATGTTTCTGTTTAAGGCATATTTTAGTCAGTTTACTTTTCGTTTTTTGTATCTACTGTATCTTAGGGGAGGTTAATGGAATTCTTTGAGGAGTAGTTAGGAAATAGTATGGGACCATAGAAAGCTATGTAAGCTTAGCTGTCATTGCTTGATATTTGATCTTTGGAGAAAAGATCTGCTTGACTGATGACTGCTTTGGATAACTTTTTTAAACTGTGAATTTCAGTTGTCATTTACTTTGGTGGACGAAGAGAAGGAGAGAGTTGGAATTGGGCCTGGGTCCTCAGCACTAGATTGGCAAGACATATTGGATATTTGGAACTCCTCCTTAAATTGATGTTTGTGAATCCACCTGAGTTGCCAGAGCAGACTACTAAAGCTTTACCTGTGAGGTGAGTTGTTCCATTTGACAGAAGAAATCTTCAGTGAGATTCAGAAAAAAATATTTTTCACTTCAAAAAATTTATAGGGGCCGGGCGCGGTGACTCACCCTTGCAATCCCAGCACTTTGGGAGGCCGAGGTGGGCAGATCACCTGAGGTCAGGAGTTCGAGACCAGCCTGCCCAACATGGTGAAACCCCATCTCTACTAAAAATACAAAACTAGAGGGGGCATCATGGTGCATTCCTGTAATCCCAGCTACTTGGAAGGATGAAGCAGGAGAATCGCTTGAACCAGGGAGGCAGAGATTGCAGTGAGCCAGGATCGTGCCATTGCACTCCAGCCTGGGTGACAAGAACGAAACTCTGTCTCAAAAAAAAAGTTTATAGAGTATAATTTCTCAATGTATGTTCCAAAAAACATTGGTACCTGGAACCTTTTACATACAAAAATAAAAACATGCCCTGGTCAAATACTGTGGGAAACACTTCAGATTATGTGTCCCTCTTGTACGTTAAAGGATCAGAGGCACCTTTCCATAAAGAAAGCTGTTTAACCTTTATTTACCAAATTTTATTTGAGCATAAACCTTTTCTCCCTGTTATGTCACCTGTTACTGTCCTTTGGAACACACTTTGAAGAGAGCACTGGATGGAGGAAGGGTCCAGCCAATGGCCTTGGTTCCCAGAGAGCTCCTGGTTGGAGACCTGGCCCCTCCTTATGTGAGCAGTTAACCTGGGGAAACCCAGCTCCCCTCTCTGAGCTGTGCTTTTCTCAGCTCAGGAAATATATTCACATGTCTATCTAAAATTATTATTCATACTAAGTAGGAAATGTATGAGAAAACAGAAAAGATGAAAAATGTTTAAGTCCAGGAATAAAGGAAAGGTAGAGGACTCCAGAAGAAGGTAAAATGGAAAAAAAAAAGAAAAAAAAGGCTAGAAAATTAAAAGCAAAAGAAAGTCAATGGAAGTAAGCAATGTAAGAATTTAAATAGTATTAAGGCCAGATGTGGTGGCTCACACCTGTAATCCCAGCACTGTGGGAGTCCGAAGCAGGCAATTGGTTGCACTCAGGAGTTCACAACAAGCCTGGGTAATGGCGAAACCCCATCTCTACAAAAAATAAAAAAATTAGCTGGGTGTGGTGGCCCGCCTGTAGTTCTAGCTACATGGGAGGCTGAAGCGGGAGGACTGCTTAAGCTTGGGAGGTTGAGGGTACAGTGAGCCAAGATCATGCCACTGCACTCCAGCCTGGGCGACAAAGGGAGACCCTGTCTCTAAATAAATAAAAAGCATTAAAAGATGAAACAATTTTAAATTATAAGAAAAAATAAGTGTAATTTAAGATGAAAATAAATAGGCCAAATCAGATAAAATATTAAAACTGAATATAAGAGAAAAATAAAGGTGAAAACTTTTAAGTAACTAGCATATAGAATTAAGTATTAAGAAAAGGATTTAAAAGTGAAAAAGTTAAAAGGAAAACAGAATAAAATAATTGGGAGAATGTTTTTACAGAAAATAAGGAAACCAGTCTAAATTAATGAGGTGGTATTTTTTTTTTCAGTTAGAACAATTAAAATAGCATCATCAAGACCACACAGTATAATGCAGATTGTATTCTGAGAGCAATGCTTATCTACTGGACTGAGATGAGAGTTTAATTTACAGATGGAAGGGAGAAAGGAACTAATACAGAAATAATAATGATTCAGAGACTCAGAATACAAATAATTCACTTAATTTTTAAGAACAATTGTGAAGAGAATACTTTACAACTATTTCTCAATCCCTGGCAGATGTTGAGGCTATAAATAAGCCTTTCTAAAACTTGAGTTTTTAAATGGTATTACTGGGCTTGAAATTCTTTAATGAATGTAATTACTATTTTTTCAGGGTTAGAGTCTCTTTCGTTGGTGTTAGAAAACTTTCTTTGTGCAACTCTTGGTGGTCACATCATGACACGGGTGTCACCTTTTAACCACTGTGTCATCAGGTCTGCTGGGGTGTCCGGTACTTCACATCTAAGTTCTGGCATAACTTTCCCCCGACTGTCCTTAGTCAGAATTACTTCATATGACTCTGTATATTTCACTTTTATTACTGTTTTTTTCCTAAGAAAAGTATGTAAGATTTTAGAAGTGGAAGCTACCTAATTACAAATTCTTTTCCCTCCTTGGAATTTAAAAAACAATATTTTGAAAGAGAAATAAAATAAAGGGTAAATGATGCAAAGATGACATATATACATTTAAGTTATTTGTTACTTTAGATACCAAAGTAATGTTTGATTTGTTCTTTTCTTCAAGGTTTTTGTTTACAGATTACAATAGACTGTCCAGTGTAGGTGGAGAAACTTCTCTGGCTGAAATGATTGCAACCCTCTCGGATGCTTGTGAAAGAGAGTTTGGCTTTTTGGCAACCAGGCTTTTTCGAGTATTCAAGACTGAAGATACTCAGGGTAGGATTTCTTTCCTTCCTTCTTTGTGTGTAAGGGGTCGGGGTGGGATGGATGTTCAATTTATTTTCATGAAACATACCTTGAACATTAGACTCATCAGGTACTGTGACTATAATGTTAGGATTTTCTAGATACTTGATATATTAGTAATCATTAAAACCATTTGTTGCATTACAGGTAAAAAGAAATGGAAAAAAACATGTTGTCTCCCATCTTTTGTCATCTTCCTTTTTATCATTGGCTGCATTATATCTGGAATTACTCTTCTGGCTATATTTAGAGTTGACCCAAAGCATCTGACTGTAAATGCTGTCCTCATATCAATCGCATCTATAGTGGGATTGGCCTTTGTGTTGAACTGTCGTACATGGTGGCAAGTGCTGGACTCCCTCCTGAATTCCCAAAGAAAGCGCCTCCATAATGCAGCCTCCAAACTGCACAAATTGAAAAGCGAAGGATTCATGAAAGTAAGCACCCACTGGTTATTAGAAACAATTGTAATGTGAATGTGCTGCCACTGCCATGCTCATTTGGGCTTTAGAAAGTATACTCTCTAAGTGTTAAAGTGTTGCATTTATTTTAGGTTAGTTAATTTGTTCATTCATTCATTCAAGACTATAATTTAAGGTAGTTTTAAGTTCACAGCAAAATTTAGAGGGAGGTGCAAAGATATCCCATATACCCACTTCCCCGACACATACAGAGCCTCCCCAGTTAGCACCATTACTACCAGAGCAGTACATTTGTTACAACTGACGAACTTAGGTTGACACATCATAATCACCCAGCATCCATAGTTTACGTTAGGGTTCGCTCTTGGTGTGGTACATTCTATGGGCTTGGACAAATGTGTAACATGTATCCACCATTATAGTCTTATACAGAGTAGATTTATTGCCTTCAAAATCTTCTGTGCTTCACCTGTTCACACCTGTTCACCCTTCCCTCCACCCTCCTCCCTAATCCCTGGCTACCATTTCTTTTTCCTATCACCATAGTTTTGCCCTTTCCAGAATGTCATCTAGTTGAATCATACATGTGTAGTCTTTTCAGATTGGCTTCTTTCACATAGTCATATGCATTTAGTTTCCCTTTGTGTCTTTTCATGGCTTGCTAGCTCATTTCTTTTTAGCATGGCTAATATTCCATTGTCTGGATATATCACAGTTCATTTATACATTTACCTACTGAAGGACATCTTTATTGCTTCCAGGTTTTGGCAAGTATGAATAAAGCTGCTATAAACTTTTGTGTACAGGCTTTTGTATGAACATAAAGGAGTTGAAAACTCTTTGGGTAAATACCAAGGAGTGTGATTGCTAGCTTGTATGGTGTTTCGTTTTGTTAGAAACAACCAAACTGTCTTCCAAGGTGGCTGTACTATTTTGCATTCCCACCAGAAATGAATGAGGCTCCTGTTGCTCCACATCACATCCTCACCAGCGTTTGGTATTTTTGGTGTTCTGGATTTTGGCCATTCTGATAGGTGTGCAGTGGTATCTTATTGTTTGAATTTGCATTTCCCTGATGACACGTGTTGTGGAGCGTATTTTCATGTGCTTATTTGCTATCTGTATGTCTTCTTTGGTGAATTCGCTGTTAAAGTCTTTGGCTTATTTTTCAATCAGGTTGTTCATTTTCTTATTGTTGAGTTTTAAAAGTTCTTTGTATATTTTGGATAATGGTCCTTTATCAGACATGCTTTTTGCAAATATTTTTTCCCATTCTTTGGGTTGCTTTTCATTCACTTGACAGTGTCTTTTGCAGAGCAGACATTTTTTATGAAGTCTAGCTTATTAATTCTTTCTTTCATGGATCTTGCTGTGGTGTACTATCTAAAAAGTTAACACCAAACCTGTAGTCATCTAGATTTTATCCTCTGTTATTTTGTAGGTGTTTTATATTTTTACATTTAGGTCTGTGAGCTATTTTGAGTTAATTTTTGTGAAGTGTGAATGTGTCTAGATTCTCTTCTTTCTTGCTTTCTTGCTGGCTTCTTTGCTTCTTCTTCTGTTCTCTTCTCTTCTCTTTTCTTCTCTTCTCCTCTCTCTTCTCCTCTCCTCTCCTCTCCTCTACCCTTTCTTTTCTTTTTTTGTTTCCAGTTGTTCCAGAACCATTTGTTAAAAAGACTATTTCTTCCATTGTATTGCCTTTGCCGCTTGTCAAAGACCAATTGACTACATTTGTGTAGGTCTGTTTCTGGGCTCTCTTTTCTCTTTGTCTATTCATTTGCCCATACCACACTGTTTGATTACTCTAGCTTTATTTTCTTGAAGTTGGGTAGTGTCAGTCCTCCTATTTTGTTCTTCTCCTTCAATATTGTGATAGCTATTCTGGGTCTTTTTCTCCTCATAGGAACTTTTGATTCACCTTAAATAACTTGCTGGGATTTTCATTGAGATTGCATTAAATCTATAGGTCAAATATTGAGTCTTCCTATCCATGAACATGGAATATCTCCTCATTTATTTAGTTCTTCCTTGATTTCTTTCAAGAGTTTTGTAGTTTTCTCATATAGATCTTATACATATTTTGTTAGATTTATACCTATTTCATTTTTTGCAGTGTTAATATAGATAGTAATTGTGTTCTTAATTTCATGTTTGACTTGTTCATTGCTGATATATAGGAAAGTGATCAAATTTTGTATATTAATCTGAAACCTTGCTATAATTGTTAGTCCCAGGAGGTTTTTTTGTTGTTGATTCTTTCAGTTTTTCTACATAGAGAGTCAAGTCACCTGTGAACTAAGACAGTTTTCTTTCTTCCCAATCTTCATACCTTTTTTTTCCTTTGTTGTTGTTGTTGTTTGTTTTATTGCGTTAGTTAGGACTTCCAGTACTGTGTTGAAAAGGAGTGGTAAGAAAAGGGACATCCTTGCCTCGTTCCTGATCTTAGTATATGTTCTCATGTTCTCACCATTAAGTATGATGTTAACTATGGATATTCTTTATCAAGTTGAAGAAGTTTCTCTCTGTTTCTAGTTTACTGAGAGTTTCTACCATGAATGGGTGTTGGCTTTTTCTGTATCTATTTATATAATCATGTGATCTTTCTTCTTCAGTCTGTTTTTCTTTTTTTTGAGACTGAGTTTCACTCTTGTTGCCCAGGCTGGAGTGCAGGAGTGCAGTGGTGCCATCTCAGCTCACTACAACCTCCGCCTCCCGGGTTCAAGCGATTCTCCTGCCTCAGCCTCCCAAGTCGGTGAGATTACAGGAATGTACCACCACGCCCAGCTAATTTTGTATTTTTAGAAGAGACGAGGTTTCACCATGTTGATCAGGCTGGTCTCGAACTCCTGACCTCAGGCGACCCACCTTCCTTGGCCTCCCAAAGTGCTGGGATTACAGGTGTGAGCCATTGTGCCCAGCTTAGTCTGTTGATGTGATGGATTACATTAATTGATTTTTGAATGTGGAACCAGCCCTACCTACCTGGCATAAATCTCACTTGATTGTGGTGTATAATTCTTTTTATATATTTGCATATGATTTGCTAATACTTTGTTGAGGATTTTTGTATCTATGTCCATGAGATATTTATTGATCTGTAGTTTGCTTTTCTGGTCATGACTTTGGTTTTGGTATTAGGGTGATGCTGACTTCATAGAATGAGTTAGGAAGCATTCCCTTTGCTTCTGTCTTCTGAAAGATGCTATGTAGAGTTAGTATAATTTCTTCTGTAAGTGCTTGGTAGACTTCACTCATGAACCCTTCTGAGCCTGGTGCTTTCTGTTTTGAAAAATTATTATTGATGCAATTTCTTCAATAGATACAGGCCTGTTCTTATGAATTTTGGCAAATTATGTCTTTCAAAGAACTGGTCCGTTTATCTAAGTTATCAAATTTGTGGGCATAGAGTTGTTCGTGGTATCCCTTTATTATCCTATTTTTTCCATGAGGTCTAAAGTGATAACCTGTCTTTCATGTGCTGTTATTCTGAATTTGTGTTCCCTCTTCTTTCATCTTAGTTAGTCCAAGGCTTACTGGTTGTGTTTACCTTTTGACCTAACTAGCTTTTGGTTTCATTGTTTTATTTCTGTTTTAGTTTTTATTATTTCTTTTCTTCTGATTACTTTGGATTTAATTTGCTCTTCTTTTTCTGCTTTCCTGAGGTGGAAGCTTAGATTATTAATTTTATTTTATTTTTATTTATTTATTTTTTGAGATGGAATCTCACTCTGTTGCCCAGGCTGTAGTGCAGTGGTGCAGTCCCAGCTCACTGCAACCTCTGCCCCCTGGGCTCAAGGAATCCTCCCACCTCAGCCTGCTGAGTAGTTGGGACCACAGGCTACATGCCAGCACGCCTGGCTAATTTTTGTAGAGATAGGGTTTCATCGTGTTGCCCACACTGGTCTCGAACTCCTGAGCTCAAGTGCTCCACCCTGCTTGACCTCCCAAAGTGCTAGGATTACAGGCATGAGCCACTGCACCCAGCCAGATTATTGATTTTATATCTTTATTCGTTACTAATACATGCATTCAGTGCTATACATTTTCTTCTTAGCAGTTCTTTTGCTGCATCCCACAAATTTTGATAAGTTGTGTTTCCATTTTTATTTAGTTCAAAATATTTTAAAATTTCTCTTGAGATTTTTTTTCTTTGACCCATGTGTTATTTGGAAGTGTGTTTTAAAATCTGTACATGTTTTGGGATTTTCCAATTATCTTTCTGTTTTTGATTTCTAGTTTAATTCCACCGAGGGTAGACATTGTATGCATGATTTCTATTTTAAATTTGTTGCTGGGCGCGGTGGCTCACGCCTGTAATCCCAGCACTTTGGGAGGCCGAGGCAGGTGAATCATGAGGTCAGGAGATTGAGACCATCCTGGCCAACATGGTGAAAACCCGTCTCTACTAAAAATACAAAAAATTAGCCAGGCGTGGTGGTGGGCGCCTGTAGCCCCAGCTACTTGGGAGGCCGAGGCAGGAGAATGGCGTGAACCCAGGAAGCGGAGCTTGTAGTGAGCCGAGATTGTGCCACTGCACTCCAGCCTGGGCGACAGAGCGAGACTCCGTCTCAAAAAAAAAAAAAAAATTTTGTTATGGTGTGTTTTATGGCTCAGAATGTGGTCCATCTTGGTGAATGCTTTATGTGAATTATTTTTTTCTGGATGAAGTAACTGTAGATGTCTGTCATACCAAGTTGATTGATGGTGGTATTGAGCTGAACTGCGTCCTTACTGGTTTTCTGACTGCTGCATCTGTCCTTGTAGAATGGTGTTGAGGTCTCCAGCTATGATAGTGTATTTATCTATTTCTTCTTGCAGTTCTGTCAGCTTTTGTTTTATATATTTTGATTCTCTGTTCTTAGATATGTAAATGTTTAGGATTGTTATGTCTCCTTAGAGAATCAGCTCCTTTGTTGTTATGTAATGCCCCTCTTTAATCCCAGTTACTTTCCTTGCTTTGAAGTCTACTCTGTCTGTCTGAAATTAATATAGTTACTCCCACTGTCTTTTGATTGGTGCTGGTATATCTTTCTCCATTCATTTACTTTTAATCTACATGTGTCTTTTTATGTAAGGTGGGTTTCTTGTAGATAACATAAAATTAGCTCTTGTTTTTTGATCATCTCTGACATCTCTTTCTTCTAATTGGTATCTTTAGAACACTGACATTCAGAGGGATAATTGATTTAGATGAATTAATATCTATTGTATTTGCTACTGTTTTCTATTTGTTGCTCTATTTGTTCCTATTTTTGTCTTCTACTTTTTGTCTTTTATGCTTTTATTGAGCATTTTATATGATTTCATTTTCTCACCTTTCTTAGCATATCAATTGTACTTTTTTTTAAACTTTTTTTTTAGTGGTTGCCCTACAGTTTGCAATATGCGTTTACAACGAATCCAAGCCCACTTTCAAGTAATACTGTATCACTTCTCAGGTAGTTTATCTTATAAAAGCAAAATAATCCTAATTTCTCTCTCCCATCTCCAGTATCATTGTTGTCCTTAATTTCATTTACATATACAATCATACATATTAAATATGCACATTATACGCACACCCCCCCACACACACACACCCACACACACATATATAAGCATACATAATCAAGGAGTGGCCACTTCTAAAGTGTTTACATATATGTAGAACCAGAAACCAGCAGTCCTTTTATTTATTTTGAGTTCTATTTCAGATTTTTCCAGTGGAAATACATATTTGGAGTGAGAAACATTATAACAATAGCATGTTTTTATAAAATAGACTTTTATAAGTTATTTGAAAGAGTTAGCAACTACTATCTAATAATATAAGTTCCTCTAGAGCCCAGTAAAGAGATCTGTGTTTGAAAATAGCAAATTGAACCACCAAAATAAATAATACAGGATTTTGTTTTTCAAAGTGAAAGGGACTTTATAGAATTCTGCAGCTCATTCCTGTGGTCAAGGTCAGATGCCATCAGAGAGCCAGCAGCAGTGTAGTGCTTCGATCATTTGGATTTGCATCCAGATCTGAATCTTTTGACAGTCAGAGCCTCTGACCTTGGCAAGTTAGTCACTCAACCCAGTTTGTTCTTTTTAGAACAGATATGGTAGTGTCTATCCCACAGTGTCATTCTGAGGATCAACTGCTGTAATTTATGTGTAGTCACTTGGTAAATTGTGAAGTACTTGCTCTTATTTTAAGTGGAACCACAACTGGCAGCACGGACTTCGAATGTCTTCTGTTCCTATTAGATGACTTTCTATCACATTTTCTAAGAAATATGTTTAAGCTTCTTGGATCTTCCTTCAGTGCTTTCTATACCTTCCTTTGCAATACAGGTTCTTAAATGTGAAGTAGAATTGATGGCCAGGATGGCAAAAACCATTGACAGCTTCACTCAGAATCAGACAAGGCTGGTCGTCATCATCGATGGATTAGATGCCTGTGAGCAGGACAAAGTCCTTCAGATGCTGGACACTGTATGTTTGCGCCACCTCAAAAGTCGCTGTTGTTATGTTGTGGCACTTGAGAGAATGTGTGACTTCACAAATATCTAAAAATAGAATGGAATTTGTTTTTATTTGAGTAGTTCCTATTCATTTTGTGATTTTTCTTTTGTAAAATCAACCATTCTTTATGCAGAAACATAGAAAGAGTAAATGTTTAGTCACAAAGAGATTTAAATAATTTAGCTTAATGGCACTGTGAGAAAAAAATGAATAGAGCATCTCTTAAGTCTGCAGTGTGGCTCAAGCTTTTCTTTGCAGATAGTTATGGTTAGAATCCAAGATAACACAGGAAGCCCACAGAATTTGTAGCTTTTTTTTAATTAAAGCAAGTACATCAGTGGGGCTCTCTGTAAGGTATGTTATGAGCAATAGTGATTTGACTTTGGGCAGAGACCAGTGTGCCCAGTACCTCATGTGTGTTCGTGAATGTTTCTCATGTGTGTTGATTTATCTCTTTAGCAGACTGTAAATGTCTGAAAGAAGGACAATATAAATTTTCTTTGCAGATTTTATCCATGTTAGATGACAACAAACCTAGACTGAGCTGTCAATAAACTTTGCTTCTGTACAGAATAAGTTTTGATGAACAAGAAATAGTAGTTTAGAAATAGAGTCACCAAAAGATAGCACATATTTTGAAGAGATGCCTTATTCTTTTGGACAATTAAAATGTGTGTCACAGCTGTACATGTCTTCTACCACAGGTCCGAGTTCTGTTTTCAAAAGGCCCTTTCATTGCCATTTTTGCAAGTGATCCACATATTATCATAAAGGCAATTAACCAGAACCTCAATAGTGTGCTTCGGGATTCGAATATAAATGGCCATGACTACATGCGCAACATAGTGCATTTGCCTGTGTTCCTTAATAGTCGTGGACTGAGCAATGCAAGAAAATTTCTCGTAACTTCAGCAACAAATGGGGACGTTCCATGCTCAGATACTACAGGTAAAGCTCAGGCTCCTAAAGTACTTTGAGTTTGAAATAGTTTCGTTGTTTCTTTATGGCGACTCTCTTTTTTACCTTGAAAAATGTTGTTATTTCACATTTCTTTAAATATACAACAGAATTTTGGTGTAAGTGATGCTGTCTTGATAAATTCTTTAAGGGATACAGGAAGATGCTGACAGAAGAGTTTCACAGAACAGCCTTGGGGAGATGACAAAACTTGGTAGCAAGACAGCTCTCAATAGACGGGTAAGATGCCATTGGTTTCAATCTGTATGTTTGTATTGCTATTTATTTGAATACAAATAAAATTAAGATGATGCCACTTAAATAATATTTTGTAAATATTGCATTAAGCTCTTCAAATAAACATTATCATTGAATTCCCTTTCAGCTTCATGTGTTTCAGGGAATGTCCGCACCTAGAACCCTCACAACTGTACTTCGTATAGGGGTCCCAGCCTGTTCTCAGCCCAGGTGCTGCTCCTGATCCCTCAGATCTTAAAGCTTGCCAAATGATTTCATCCAGGGTTGAGAACCACTGTATTCATTCCTGGTCAGGTTGAGCTATGCCTGTTGCCACCATAGCAGTAGGGGAGAAAGGTTTGTAGTGTGAGAAAACTCCTGGCTTTGTCTTCCTTCCTGTTGGCCGTCCTTCCCTAAATGCTTGTGGGATGCTCACTCTTTGTTCTCTACCACACAGTGACTTGTGTCCTTCCCAGCCACTGGGGGTTTCTCCTTCAACACACTGGTTTCCCTGACCTCCCTATCTTGTTTGTACGGGACGAGGGCATGTTCTCTTTATATGTCTGTATGCATATGACAGGGAGATAATCACTTGCAGGGCAGTTGTGATAGTGCCACTCACACTCAGTGAAGTTGAGCTACTATTGGCCTTGTGTTTTTTTCTGATTTGCTACCATTAAGTTTGGATGTTTTACTTTTAAAAAAAAAGTCTTCAGTGACATTTTGATTTTATGCCTCTACCCTTTACAGATACGGATGCAAAGTTAATATGATGAATGACAATCGACAGCACTAAATTCAGAGGCATATATAACTTATCATTTTTAATTTCTTGCCTGGCATCCTTGGGTGCCGCATGGTTGCATCCATCCTTCCTGTGCATCAGGACCTTAGACAAGAGCACACCTTGGTTGTACCTGTTCCTCCTCTTATGAGATGGAATTCCTTTAGCCCATCCACCCTGTAGAGTGCCTTTCGTTCATATGGAGATGTGAGGATAGTTAGAGAGGTGGTCCCTTTGACACAGTTTTCACATGCTTTAAAATATCTAAACATCAGGCCAGGTGCAGTGCTCATGCCTGTAATCCTAGCACTTTGGGAGGATGAAGTGAGAGGATCACTTGAGACCAGGAGTTCGATACCAGCCTGGGCAACATAGTCACACCCTCTACATAAAATAGAAATAAAAAATTAGATGGGTGTGGTTGTGCATGCCTGTAGTCCCAACTACTCAGAAGGCTGAGGTGGGAGGATTGCCCAAGCTCAGAACGTCCAGGTGGCAGTGAGCTGTGATTGCCCTACTGTACTCCAGCCTGGGTAGCAGAGAGAGACCCTGTCTAATAATAATAATAATAATAATAACCTAAAAATCAAAATGCTGAATCCTTAAAACCAGACAAGGGCTTATTTGCTTTATTATTTAAGGGTTCCTATAAATAGCCAGACCCCATGGAGTTTGAATATCATTCTCTTTACACAATTCTGCTTACTTATAATCTTAAAGGCATTGAGCTTCCTCTAATTGTACCACTGTAACTTAAAATGCATCTGAAGCTAAACCGTAGCATTTCATGCAGTTGCTGTGAATATGACTTTACAATTGCTTTGTGAAGATTCTACCTCACGGATAATAATTTATTACTGTATGATATTCCTCTTTGACTAAAACTTTGGATTTTTTGTTGCTATAAAAATTTATTAACATCTCAGAAAGCCTTAAGTTCCTAGACTGGACGCATGGGTTCCTTCTCACTGATGATGTGCTGTTTCAGGACACTTACCGAAGAAGGCAGATGCAGAGGACCATCACTCGCCAGATGTCCTTTGATCTTACAAAACTGCTGGTTACCGAGGACTGGTTCAGTGACATCAGTCCCCAGACCATGAGAAGATTACTTAATATTGTTTCTGTGACAGGTGACTTTTGACTCTTATTGTCTATGATCGATAATAAACTTTAACATTCACAAAACCATTTAATTTCAGAAACAAAGGTAGGTATGTATTGTGTGTATATGTTTACATTGCTAAATACTGGGTTTATTTGTATTAAGTGCACTTAATGAAGTCAGTTTTAGTTTTGACAATGAAAAGTCAAAACTGATATTATCAACCATCAGCTGTATACCATTATTTTAAAACTTTATGATTTAAAAAATCTTTCACTTAATCTGAAGTTTAATTTTTCTTTTGCTGTAAAGATAATTTAATTCTAATTCGTATTACTGAGTATAAATTAGCTTACAATTTACAATGTTGAAACTCAGATGTTATATGCTATTATTGTTTTAATTTTCAAATGATATTTTTGAATAAAAAATATTGACAATAAAATTGAGGATTATTGCCTGTGCCTGAAGTCCCTGCATGGAAGTCTGCTCCCTGCCTTGTGAATTCCTGCTTGCTCATAGCTTCAGGGCAACCACATCAATACTTGTAAGTTAGTTTGTAAAATATATGTCTCTTTGCAAGGTATTGATTGGTACTTTGTAATATTTACTAGTGTTAACTCTATTATGATAGTTATACTAGAATTGTGTTTTATATTATTGGGGTTCATGCTGTGAACTGTATTCCAAGTGAGGTTGTATCTAATATACTTACAATATTTTTGGTACTTAAATTCCTTTAAGTGAGTTCTCAAGCCTCACTGTATTTATGTTCAACAATGGGAATGTTTTAGTATGTTATCAACATATATATATTCATTTAACAGATGTGTAGTGAGTGTCTACCTTATGCCAGGTAACATTTCTGTCCTTTGTGGAGATAAGCAGTGAACAAGATAAAGTCTCTGCCCTAATAGAGAAGACCAAAAGATATAATGTCACAGAATGATGTGTGTCATGAAAACCACACCGTAAACAGGATATAGCCCTCCCTCTCACTCGAAAATTACTCCCATCAACACACAGATTGTTTCTCCCTTCCCAAGAAAAGCTGCTCTTGACCGCACCTCTGCCTCTAGCTACTACCCCATTTCTCAGCAAAGCTCCTCAAAAGCCTTGTCTGTCCCTGTGTCTCATATTCATCTCCCTCTGTTTTCTCTAACCTATTCCAATAATCTCTTGCTCTTGGTTCAGTAAAATTGCATTTTCAAGGTCACCAGTGGCTTCTGTGTTATAAAATTCAGTGGTCAGGCCAGCGCACATCTTATTTGACCCCATTAGTGGCGTTTGACAGTGTGTTGATCACTCTTCCTCTTTGAAAAACTTTTCTTCCTTTGGCTTCCAGAATGCCACCCTGACTGGATTTCCTCCTCCTGTGCTGGTGGTGAGTCTTCATCTCCCTTTCCCATTTAGCATTGCAATGCTCTTGAGTGTGTTTCTTGGAGTTCTCCTTTTCTATCTAGACCTGCTACCTGGTGATCGCATTTACTCTGAAAGGCTTAAATGCCATCTATATGCCAGCGACTCTCAAATATGTATTTTCAGCCCTATAGCTCTTCAGTTGCTTGTTTGACATCTAATGGTGTCAACATATATCTGACACATAATGTGTCTACAATTGAACTTTTGATTCTCTGACTCAAACTTCATCCATGTCTTTCCTGTCTATTAATCCAACTCTTCCAGTTCCTTAAGTAAGAAAATCTTGATCTTCCTTTTGTATACCACCACCAATCTACTAGTATATTCTGTAGCACTGTCTTCAGTCTATTTCCAAAATATAAGCACTGTTCACCATTTCTAGCATACCACCCTCATCAGATACATTTTCGTATTCTACCTTTATTAATTATGGAAATAGTCTGACTGGTCTCTACTCCTGTCTTTTTCTCTCTACAGCCTATTCTCCATACGGCAGCCACAGTGATTCTTTTAAAATAGAAGCCAGTCATGTTATGTCTCTGCTCAGAACTCCGTAATGTGTCCTCATTTCACTGAAAATAAAAATCTAAGTCCTTATAGTTTCCTACAAAGCCCTTTATGATCTGCCTTTCTGCATCTCCTTCCCCCTTCTGACCTCATCTCCCACCATTCTCCTCCTCCATCCCTTACTGACTTCTTTGCTGTTGCTTGAAAATGTCAGACATGCTTCCATCAAAAGGCTCCTGCGATTGCTATTTCTTCTGCCTGTACAGATTGTTCTTTGGATATATGCATCATGGGGTTTCTCACTTCCTTTTAATCTTTGCTTAAATGTCAGCTTTTCGACAAGATCTTCCCTCACCATCTTGTATAAAATGACATCTTCTTCGGTATGCCTTGTGTTACCCTTCCCTGCTTTACTCAACATAAAAAAATCACCTCTAATTCACTACATCATTTACTTTTTTGTTTGTTTGTTTCTTTGGTTTTTGTCTGTCTCCTCTCAGTAGAATTTCAAATCCACCTGGCAAAGGTTTTCTATCTGTCTACTTTTCTTTCTTTTTTTTTTTTTTTTGAGACACAGTCTCGCCCTGTCGCCCAGACTGGAGTGCAGTGGCGTGATCTCAGCTCACTGCAACCTCCGCCTCCCAGGTTCAAGCGATTCTCCTGCGCCAGCCTCCCAAGTAGCTGGGATTACAGGCACGTGCCAGCACGCCTGTCTAATTTTTGTATTTTTAGTAGAGACAGGGTTTCTCCTTGTTGGTCAGGCTGGTCTCGAACTCCTGATCCGCCCACCTCGGCCTCCCAAAGTGCTGGGATTACAGGTGTGAGCCACTGCGCCCGGCCTTCTATCTATCTTTCTTATTTCTGTTTTCTCAGCACCCAGAACAATGTCTGGGATGCTGTTGTTGAATGACTAAGAGACCTGAATGAAGTGGGAACTGAGTTTTATATCTGTCTTGAGAAAAGCATCTTAACAAGAGGAAGAGCAAGTGTGGAGGCCCTGGGGTGGAAATCCAGGAACAGCTGGAGGCCAGTGTGGTTGCACTTTGGGGATCAAAAGAGAATGGTGGGAAGTGATGTCAAAGAACTAGCCACTGGCTGGTTGTGCTGGCTCACGCCTCTAATCCCAGCACTTTGGGAGGCTGAGGCAGGTGGATTACTTGAGGTCAGGAGTTCAAGACCAGCCTGGCCAACATGATGAAACCCCATCTCTACTAAAAATACAAAAATTAGCAGGTGTGGTGGTACACACCTGTAATCCCAGCTACTCAGGAGGCTGAGGAAGGAGAATTGCTTGAACCCAGGAGGCAGAGTTTGCAGTGAGCCGAGACTGTGCCACGGCACTCCAACCTGAGTGACAGAGTGAGACTCCATCTTAAAAAAAACAAAAAGACAAAAACAACTAGCCCCCCTGGGTAGTTCACTTTGAGCCTTACAGGCCCCAAATCCATAGAAAGGATTTTGGATTATATTTAGACATTTTCAGACACTCTAAAGAGGACCAAGTTAACATCATTTAATAGTTGATACTGAGATACACATTTTTAAAAATAATGATGTTTACACATTTCAGAATAGAAAGAAAATATCTTCCTAAAGCCACATTTCAAATGTAAGAATTTTTCTAATATTAGTCTTTGACTATACAGTAGACTTTCTAATTGTTAAATGAGAGATATTTGTCTTTTATGTCTCATCAAATGTAGCTCTGCCCATGAAAAATTTCTTTTTCTTTTTCTTTTTTTAAGACGGAGTCTCGCTCTGTCGCCCAGGCTGGAGTGCAGTGGCCGGATCTCGGCTCACTGCAAGCTCCGCCTCCCGGGTTCACACCATTCTCCTGCCTCAGCCTCCCAAGTAGCTGGGACTACAGGCGCCCACCACCTTGCCCGGCTAGTTTTTTGCGTTTTTTAGTAGAGACGGGGTTTCACTGTGTTAGCCAGGATGGTCTTGATCTCCTGACCTCGTGATCCGCCCGTCTCGGCCTCCCAAAGTGCTGGGATTACAGGCTTGAGCCACCGCGCCCGGCCGAAAAATTTCTAAGTAAAATTTTCGTTTTATAAAAGCCCCTAATGCCATTAGTTTCATTGCTTAAAAGTGCTGTGTTGAAAAATAATACACAGATTTAAATCTGTGTATTTTAATGAAATTTTGATTTCTTTTTTGGTGATGTTTTCCATTTCGTTGGGTAACATTAGTTGGAAGTGTGTAGGGAAATATATTTTATTGGAAAGGATAGAATTTGAAGGCAAAAGACTTGGGTTTGAGTCCTGGGCATGTTACTTAGCCTCTTGAATCCCCAATTCTCATGTATGCAAAAGTGTATGTTACCGGCTGAACACCATGCAAATAGTTGTTGCTATTAGGAAAGTCATGCAATAGAGAGATTAATACCAGGAAAGAATTCGAGGTTTTAGCAGATAAATATTGGTAAGTATTTAGTTGAGTGGTTTCCTAATTAAAAATTGTGCTTTATCAAATATACTTTATTTCAAACTTGTTTTGTTGGATTGTTTTGGAAGATAAGATTAAAAAATTATCTTAGACATATTCGTTGTTCAGAATTTTCTTTTGATATTGCTTTATTTTTTAGCTAATTATAGGCTAGATATATTCTTAGGATAGAATATTTAATTTTAGTCACTCATTCTAGGCTAGATAGATTCTTAGGATAGAATATTTATTTTTATTCACTCATACTTTTTTTTTTTTTTTTTTTGAGATAGTCTCGCTCTGTCCACCAGGCTGGAGTGTGGTGGTGTGATCTTGGCTCACTGTAACCTCCACCTCCCAGGTTCAAGTGATTCTTCTGCGTCAGCCTCTCGAGTAGCTGGGACTACAGCCACCTGCCACCATGCTTGGCTAATTTTTGTATTTTCAGTAGAGGCAAGATTTCACCATATTGGCCAGGCTGTTCTTGAACTCCTGACCTCAAATGATCCTCCCACCTCTGCCTCCGAAAGTGCTGGGATTATAGGTGTGAGCCTCCGCGCCTGGCCTATTCACTCATACTTTTAAAATAGTTTTCCAGTTCTCTCTGTCTACCAGTTCCTTCATGACTTTGCGTGCATGCGTGGTGCATTTGCTCTTCCTTTTGTCTGAATGTCCTCACTCTGCTTCCCTTCCCTGCCAGCCCGTGCCTTCCCACCAGACTAACTTAGGTTCATTCTTCATAGCTTAGTTCTAGTGGTTGGTTATATTCTTTTTTTTGTGTGTGTCTTTTTCTTTTTAGTGGTTATATTCTTAAGGAAACCTTCCCTTAACTGCCGCTTCTGGATTTGGTGCTCTTTTTCTCTTTTCACACAGCACTGTGTGTGTATCTCCAACATAGCCGTATCTCCATCAAATGCTCACATCTTACCTTCCAGGGAAAAGGAATCCAGCCATGAAAATATAAATTCTGTGTATGAGCAGATTTGCTGAGGGAGTGAGGGCCTGGTGATATAGGAAGAATTAGATTGGGGCTTATATAGCTATATATCTATATATCTGTATCTATCTATATATCTATATCTATATGTCTATTAGTAGTAGGAAAAGAAATAACTCATATTGGAACTAAAACAAGTAGGTATCTTAGTCTACATACAAACAAAATTGATAATGATGAAGTAAAATTGACGGTGTTTGAAAATTTAACAACAGTATCAGCAGCTCAGAATTCCTACCAAATCACGGTGAAACATGATGCAATGAAACAAGGCCTCTGTTCTGAAAGTTTGATTGCGACAGTCTACCTGTACAGATGCCTAGTGGTAGAACAGCGAATTAGAGTCCTCAGAAAATCCCAGCAATAGACAAGGTTGTTTTAAAATACATAAATAATAAATATTGGAAACATTACAACTCAGTCGGTAGGTTACTTACATAGATGACCCTTAGTATGTGAAAATGAAAGCGCATAGGATTGCCCATTCATCCGTAATACAACGAGAAAGGACTGGCATATTTGGATCTGTTTATAGTCCATCAGTAGGATCTCAGCAGATGGCACTTTAGAGGACTGGGGTCCATTGTGGGTAAATGGATGTTCTGCTCAATGATTGTGGGTGGTGGTGAACTGTGTAACACAATTCTGAAAGATGTTTGCTTGCATGTATGTGGTCGAAGAAGTATATCTCACCAGTGGCAAATCAAACAACCAAAAATTGCTTTAGAATTGAAATTGTGTTTAAGCCCTAAAAGCTTTACTTAGTGCAGCTCTTCTAAAATGAAGCCGTGGCAGTACTAGATTTGAATTTGTAGTATAAATTAAATGGTAAATTTTAGAAATTTAAAATATTTGAGAATATACTACCTGTTTTACTTAACATACTATTGCACATCTGTTAATTTTAAAATGTTTTTGTATTTTTTTAAAAGGGCGATTACTGAGAGCCAATCAGATTAGTTTCAACTGGGACAGGCTTGCTAGCTGGATCAACCTCACCGAGCAGTGGCCATACCGGACTTCATGGCTCATATTATATTTGGAAGAGACTGAAGGTATTCCAGATCAAATGACATTAAAAACCATCTACGAAAGGTACCTTTTTTTACCTCTTTATATTTTACTTTTAGATTGAGTCATATAAAGCAGACAATACAAAATAATATGTATAAAATATATACTTCTGGATTTAATCATTCTTATTAATTCCATTATAATTTTGGAGTTGTATTAGCACAGGCATATATCCCATCATGTAAAAATCTATGACTTTATTTGTACATGCTTTTCCTTTTTCAGATATATAAAGTTTATTTAAAAATTTTTTAAATTTTTTAGAACAGGATCTCTCTCTGTCACCCAGGTTGGAGCACAGTAGCATAATCATAGCTCACTGTAGCCTCAAACTCCTGGACTCAAGTCATCCTCCCATCTCAGCCTCCCAAGTAGCTGGGACTGTAGGTGTGCACCAAGATGCCTGGCTCTTTCTTTTTATTTTTTTCTTTTTATTTTTTTTGAGACGGAGTCTCGTTCTGTCGCCCAGGCTGGAGTGCAGTGGCTGCATCTCAGCTCACTGCAAGCTCCGCCTCCTGGGTTCACGCCATTCTCCTGCCTCAGCCTCCCGAGTAGCTGGGACTACAGGCGCCTGCCACCTCGCCCGGCTAGTTTTTTGTATTTTTTAGTAGAGACGGGGTTTCACTGTGGTAGCCAGGATGATCTCGATCTCCTGACCTCGTGATCCGCCTGTCTCGGCCTCCCAAAGTGCTGGGATTACAGGCTTGAGCCACCGCGCCTGGCCTTTCTTTTTATTTTTTGTAGAGGCAGGGACTTGCAGTGTTGCCCAGGCTGGTCTTAAACTCCTGGGCTCAAGCAGTTCTCCTGTCTTGGCCTCCCAAAGTGCTGGGATTACAGGCGTGAACCACTGTGCCCAGCCTTAGTGTATAGTTTATATATTAAAACTTCTGAGATTTCAGATAACTTTTATTTCCTTAGAGTATTGTCAGTATGTGGTTTTCTTATTTTTCTAGTTCCTATTTTTTATGTACACATTTAATGTTTTCTAAGTAAATAACTGGTTTTAGAATTATAGAGGTGGTTGTATTAGTCCACAGATTTGAGCTCTTCTGGGTTTTTCTGGTTAGTTTATGTGAAATTAGTTTAGTGGTTTAAACCTGTGCTGTATCAAGTAGGTGTTCCAGTAGATGCAGTGATAATAATTACCGTCTACCTATTGAGAAGTGGTACTGCATTGCATCTGGTCTTTGAGGTTTTACAAATCATCTTATTGTGAGATGCATGATTCGTTTTTCTCTTGGTTCTGTAGTACAA
Organism: Macaca mulatta; assembly: GCF_049350105.2. Taxonomy (NCBI): domain Eukaryota; kingdom Metazoa; phylum Chordata; class Mammalia; order Primates; family Cercopithecidae; genus Macaca; species Macaca mulatta. Next base: position 116,055,008 of record NC_133418.1, read on the forward strand.
TATTTTATTGTACATACAAGGTTTTATTTTGTGAATAAACGTTTGTATTATAATACAGGTGCTGTATAATTATGAATGCTTGCTAGTAACAGTAATTACTAAGCGGTTAAAACTTAACTTTTAAAAAGATTTAAGTGCTTCATAATAATTCATACCAATATAATTAGGTTTATTTTTTGCATGTTATATTGATACATAAAGCCCTATTTAATATAAACAGGTAATCCCTTGACACTCTCATCTGTCCTTGAGATTGTTGTTGTTATCATTTGTGTGAAATTAAAATATGTCATAAAAAAGAATAAGCCTTCGTTTAGGAACTGTGGACTGATGGCTTAAGAAACAGTAGTGGAAGGAATTTGCAGCTGCCTCAGATTCTTAGACCCTGTCTGAACTGGTATTGTTTAGGAGAAGTATATTACTCCAGGAATGTATTTCTAGATTTCAAGAAATTTGTAAACTTGGGCACAGGAGAACTAGTTGTCTCACATGGGTTCTGACTTAAGGAGGTTGGGTCACTTAGTGTTCCTGACCTCCTTCCTTCCCATCAGGTGCTCTGCTAGGTGCCTTATGTAGCTTTGGAAAGTGTGGAGGTGTTAGACGGGGATAGAATGAGGGATGTGAACTTTGCTTTGCCATTAAACCAACTCATTACTTTAAACTTCGGCATTTTGGCAGGCTTGTTACTGTGACTGGGCTGGATTTGGGGTGATTTTGAGATGCCGTTCTTCTCTTTTTGGTGAAATAAGTACATTTAAGTCTTAAATGCCTGCAACTACTTACAAAGAATATTTTGTAGCTAGTCTAAGGAAGAGAAAAAGTATAGTAAGCAGTCTTTGATAATTCGTAGGAATTGGCTTAAAATAATTACATATAATAAGGATTTGGAATGAAAAACTATAGGAAGACACTTTGATCAACATATTGAAAAGCCAGATATTAAAGTATGTGAGAATAATCTAGATGATTATGTTTCTAGTTAACTGTAGTTGAGTTCTTTGATGCTATTGCTTGTCATTTGAAAGAGAAAATTTTATTTACAGTCGACAAAAAGCAGCAGTATGTAATTGATATTCATTTATTGTATTAAATCTGATTTGGCAAAAACAATCAGAAAATAGTATTTTTAATGCTAGTAGTGAAATTTTTTTTTTAATCCATAAAAAGCCTCATTTATTTTTATAGCAATTTGATGACACATCTGCTGGCTTTATTCAGGTGAAAAAGAAAATGTTGGTTCTTGGTGTTTGGTGAAATTGCGTTGTTAAATTATTTTTTAAATTGTTCAACTTTTAACAAATGACATTTGATACTAACACTGGAAAGCAATTTCAGCGAATTAAATAGACCCCTCTGTAAACCACAGGAACATTAAGATGACACACTGTTCATTCAAGATGGTTTTAATTGGTACAATTATTGTAATTTTCTTGCAATTATGTGTTGAGCTGAAAGCTTTTGTCTGGATCATTTGAGAGTTTTTTTTTTTTTTTTTTTTTTTTAAACATACGTTTAGTAAGAAAGGGAGTAAAATAAAAACTAAAAATTTTCTGTCTAGTTTTTATTGCAGCATTTTAGGCAACCATTGAAAGATTTTAGTCTAAAACTTTATTTCTGGCATTTAAAGCAGAATGATAGTGGTTTTTAAAAAAATGAATTTAAGTAGTTTTCATGAAGATAGTGTTTTAAATTTCTGTTTTGACACTGCTCAGTCAATCTTTTACCCAGGATGATATGGTCAGAATAATTTTGCAATAAGGATAACAACATTCTTTATTTTGGTACTTTATTTTGATGTTTAAAGAACAGTTGAATAAGTTCTAAGGGTGCTTCAGAATGGTAGCCATTTTCCATTTCATTGAAATAGCAGTTTGCTGTACAGACACTATGGACATCTAATTTATGACTTTAATAGACCTATCTGTTATTTTTAAATTATTCAAGTAATGGTGTTTCTATACATTATTTAGGGCATTCTCATAATAAAATGTCATATTTTATAAGCCCTCCTGATACTCACCCAAAACTTTAATAAGCTTCATTTTATCACATCTAGTCATCTCATACCTCTTGTAGCTCTCACTAACCTGCTTGCTCTCTCCATCATTTTCCGGGTGATGATCAGCTCTCCTTCCCTCTCTTCCCCGCCATCATTTGGCCTGGATTATGCACAGGCTTGTTTGTTTTGCATGTGGACTTAAGTTATGAATGTGGATAGCATGAAAATTTAACATTAGTTAGTTTAGAGGAAGTTGTCGCTTCATCTCCTTTGTAGTACAAAGTCCATCCTTTGTACTGATAATTTTTCTGTTTAGTTTTTAAGATACTAGCAATATTTTTTCCAAAAACTTTTGGTGTTTTTTATATATAGCTTAAAATCTTAATGAAATTCTTTGTTTTTGATATATTACTTATCTGTAGGTATTGGTGTTGTCGTCATTCAAAATTTATTAAATTACTATCTTTTATATAATTATTGTTTCCATCTTTATTCTCAAAACACACTTGCTTTGACTGCAGAGGTTCAATATTTTATCCATCTCTTTATCTTTTTAAAGAGAAAGCCTGATCTAGTTATTTGCAAAATTACAAGATAATTCCCCATATAGGAGAGGAAACTTAAGCAGGTTTTTACTGAAATAAAGATTGTGTCATCTATAATAGAAATCATATTTTTTCTGGACAGAAATAAATGAGATTTGTATATTTGCCAAGTTCAGTGTGAAGAGTGAGCCTGCAGACCTTGTATAAAGATGCCCATAATCAGATGTAATGTTGACCATTCAGTGTGCATTTCTGGATTGGCATTATTTTTCTCCAAGTCTTTGTGAAAATTGGACAATTCAGATTTCTAAAGATAAAGATGAAGGGCATAATTTTTTAGCTTATTTTGACGTATCTGTAAATCATGCCTACTTTCATTGTTTGGAGAAAACAGTGAAATGCATTAAAGTAGACGTGTTTGGCTTTTTTTTAGTTTACCTATTTGTGTATTTTGCTACTTATTTATTTTGTTGTTGTTACTAGACTTCTAGCAACATCCAAAGATGTGAGAGAAATTAAGGGGAGAAAACTTAAAATTCATTCATTTATTCAGAAAACACTTCACTGGACACCTATTATGGACCAGGCACAGTTCTAAGAGCTTGGGTGTATCCATGAACAAAACCAGCAAAGATCCCTGCCCCGAGGAGCTTGCAGTCTGTCAGAGAGTGATGGGTAATAAACAACATATTTAATACATAATTAGCATGTTAAAAGGCAGCAAGTGTGGAGGAAAGGATAAAAGGTAGAAGAGAGTTAAGGAGATGAAGAGTAGTGCAGGTTCTGCATTAAGTAAGGGGATCAGGATTGTCCTCATGGAGAAGGGAAGAGTTGAGGAAGGGTTGAAGGAGGCAAGAGAGTTTTCCAGGCAGGTATCTGAGAAAGCATTTCCAGGCAGAGGGAACAGTTCCGGGCCAGAGAGCACCTGGAATCAGTGTTGAAGGAACAGCAACAAGGGAGCTGATGTGGTGAGATGGGGTGCAGTGAAGCGAGTGAGTAGGAGGTCAGGTCGGGTCACCAGTGGGGTTCATGGACCCCTTTTGGAGGACTGTGGTAAGGACTTTGGCTTTTACCCTGAGTAAGATGGGGATTCATTGCAGGGTCTTGAAAAATTTGTAGCCATTACCCTGATGCTTCAGGGCCTATTTGCTGTGTCAGTGCAGCTTGGCCTGAGCTAGGGAATCCTGTTGATTTTAAGGAGCTTATTTTGAGACTGTCACAGTGGGAGGGGAATAGGAATGAACCTGGGTAGAAAAATTAAGGTAAATGAAAAGTTCAGAAAGTAGTTGGCTATCCCACAGTAAAGATGAAATGATGAATAGAGTCAGGCATGGCGGAGTATGCCTGTAATCCCAGCTACTCGGGAGGCTGAGGTAGGAGGATCACTTGAGCCTGGGAGTTGGAGGCTGCAGCGTGCCATGACTGTGCCTATGAATAGCCACCACACTGCAGCCTGGGTGACATAGTGAAACCTTGTCTTTCAAAAATAATAAAAGATGGGTTATAGAAATAGCACATTGTGGCATTTTCTATGTGAGCTAGGAAGTAAATAGCCAAACCTGCAGTCCTGTTGCAGGGTTTTGAAAGAAAACTAGTTATTCTAAACGTCTGCAAGAATTTATAAGACTAATTTCCCTTTGTGTCTCCCCTGTCTCAATACTTTCTTGTTTCTTAGGATCGTTTTATTCTTTATTTTTTAGTGATGGATTTATAGCCAACTTTTTGTATCATTTAAAAAATTGCCTTCCTTCCGTTTTCTTGCCAGCTACATGGTCTGGCTCTCTGATATACAAACCTCGGGTTGAGAGTGAATGAAAGGTGATTTTTGTGGCATTGAAGACTGCTAGGTGTAGGAAAGATATCATGGGCAGGAGAGCAACTAATGAGTTGCTTTTAGAATAATACTGATTTTGACTTATAGATAGTATAAAGTGCAAATGATGGTCTGTGCATCTCAAATTGGGCTCTAAAGACCAAAAGACATAATTGGTCAAAATCTGTATGCAGGCACCAGGTTTCTGCTGGAGTTCCCAGTGTCCTCAGCCTGGTTCTGGCTCCTCCCTCTTACTGTTTACTTTCCATGTGCTTCTCTCTCTGGCCCCTCCCACCTCATTCTTCTGGTCTCATCTTAAATGTTACTACCTTAGGAAGCCTTTTGTTACCAAGCCCCCCCATCCTTTGAGGCTTTATTAGGTTAGTCCTTTATGTGCTAATATGTTCTTTAATAGCACTGGCCATAGTTACCTTCTTATAAGTATTTGCATTGCTATTTCTTTAATATTTGTCTCCTGAATGAATACACTTCATGAACTGTAACTTTCTTAAACATTGCTGATTTTTTTTGCTTCTAGACAAGTGATTGGTATTTAGACAGTAGTGGGTATTTCTGAAAGAATAAAGAAATCTGATGATAACTTTTGGATTGAGGAAGGCATGGACTGGGGAGGTAGTAGATGAAAAGCCTCACTTTATCTTGAAGAGAATACAAATACTTCATTCTTTAGGCTTAAATGTAGGCAAAATGTTTATTTTGTTATATACCAGTATGTCACTGGGCCGGACACATAGGAACGTCTCAGTACACATTGACTGAAGGATGACTGTATATTTCACCTAACACTTGGTGGTTTCTGCCTTATGTCAGGTGATGCTAAAATCACAGCAGTGTTTTTGAAGGCATTCCCTGTAACTCTGAGTTCAGCTGCGTTTCTAAGGTTTCTTACATTCATAATCCATTTTTGAATGCCATGGTCTGGTGGAGTTGTTTTGTGTTTTTTAAAATGTTTATTTCAATAGCTTTTGGAGTACAAGTGGTTTTTGTTGCATGGATGGATTATATAGTGGTGCATTCTGAGATTTTAGTGCACCCATTACCCAAGCAGTGTGGGTTGTACCTAGTGTGTAGTTTTTTGTCCCTAGCCTTCCTCCCATCCTGTCCCTTCTGAGTCTCTAACGTCTATTATTTTACTCTGTGTGCCTTTGCTTACTCATAACTTGGCTCCCGCTTATAAGTAAGAACATATGGTTGTTGGTTTTCCACTCTTGTGTTACTTCGCTTAGAATAATGGTCTCAAGCTTCATCGGAGTTGCTGCAGAATATGTTATTTTGTTCCTTTTAATGGCTGAATAGTATTCCTTCGTGTATATAAACCACATTTTCTTCATCCACTCCTTAGTCAGTGGGCATTTAGGTTGGTTCCACGTCTTTGCAATTGTGAATTGTGCTGCTATAAACATGTATGTGCAAGTGTCTTTTTCATATAATGACTTTTTTCCCTTTGGGTAGATAACCAGTAGTGGTCTTGCTGCATCAAATGGTGGATCTACATTTAGCTCTTTGAGGAATCTCCATACTGTTTTCCATAGAGATTGTACTAATTTACATTCTGGTGGAGTTGCTTTGGATTGGCTACTTCCAGACAGGTTCCTCTCACTTCAGATTCTTCTTACGGACTCAGTTTCTTCTTAGAGACTTGTCAGAATTGTTTTTAAAGGATGACTCTAGTTCTGTTGTGCTAAACATTTTAATTGTGTTCATTTATTAAACAAATATTTATAGAATTTATTATATGTGGGGCACAGTCTGATAGTAGTAGCTAATGTATTTTGTGAGCCCTCATTCTGTCCAATGCATTGGATTAAGCACTTTACCTAGATTAACACATTTAATGCAGGTTGCATATCCCTAGTCTGAAAATCTGAAATCTGAAATGCCCCCAAATCTGAAACTGAGTGCCGACGTGATGTTCAAAGGAAATGCTCACTGGAGCATTTGGCATTTGGGATTTTTGGATTAGGAACGTTCAGCTGGTACTGCCGACACTCCCACATCTGAAACACTTCTGGTCCCAAGCATTTCGGATAAGGAATTCTCAACCTGTACTTCTAACCCTAAGAGGCAGAGAGCAGGAGTTACCTGAGACCTCACAGCTGTAACTGTGCGCTTCCCCAAGTCTTTCTGGGGGCCAAGAGCCTGTCCTCTGTCGCTGCCAGCTGGGCAGTGGGTCTGAGATAGAGAAATATAGAACTAAGTATTTTAATTTCCAGATAGATTTTAACTTTTCATTGAAATATCTGTGAGTATTTAGAATAACGTATCAATGGGAACGTTATAGCAGGGAGAAATTTTTCTGCAGTGTTGAATTTATCTTTTCTATTAAAAAATGTGAACAACTTATCAACATATACAATCTCGGATAAAGGCTTTAATTAGTTCTAATTGTGTCTAGTAACCGTGCTAGGTTTTGGGTGGAAAGCTTTGAAAAATCACTTCTGATATTTAGCACTTAAACATCTGCTACATCTGTTTGTTTAAGCCTTTATACCATTTTTATGTCTACTATATGACTATAATTTTTTTAGGTAACTTTTTCAATAGGTTTTCTTTTTTTTTTTCCTTGAGATGGAGTCTCGCTCTGTTGCCCAGGCTGGAGTGCAGTGGCATGATCTCGGCTCACTGCAAGCTCCGCCTCCTGGGTTCATGCCATTCTCCTGCCTCAGCCTCCTGAGTAGCTGGGACTACAGGCATCTGCCACCACTCCTGGCTAATTTTTTTTGTATTTTTAGTAGAGACAGGGTTTCACCGTGTTAGCCAGGATGGTCTCAATCTTTTGACCCTCGTGATCTACCCGCCTCAGCCTCCCAAAGTGCTGGGATTACAGGCGTGAGCCACCGCGCCCGGCCAATAGGTTTTCTTTTACTTTTGATTTTGAATGTATTTTCTTAGCCTTTACTCTCATAATGCCATTTTTAGTGTTTAATGCAAATGTAGAATGAAGAAAAAGTGTTAAGTGTTCGAAAGTCATGTGTTTCTGACGTCATCATGAAAAACTCAGGTATATTAACCCAGATCTTCATTATCCAAAACCCTTATTATATAAGTTATCTTAAAATATTTAACATTGAAACAGTATAGAACCCAAGTTCTACATGTTTGGAATTGTTGGAAACTAACACCAAAGACAATTTCTTGAAATAGGTGTTTTAATATGTAAGAAATATATGTTTAATATGTAAAAAAAATTATTACTTTTGCAGGTTTACAGTTTATTTTATAATATAGTAAGAGCATTATGTATAGTTATATTTTTCAAACAAGTCTGATTATTAAAGAATTCAGTGAGGGATTGCATTGGGAGTTATACCTGATGTAAATGACGAGTTGATGGGTGCTGACGAGTTGATGGGTGCAGCACAGCAACATGGCACAAGTATACATATGTAACAAACCTACACGTTATGCACATGTACCCTAGAACTTAAAGTATAAAAAAAAAAAAAAAGATTGAATATGAAAGCCTTAAACCATCACATCAAGCCACAGATCAATCATAGCCACCACACAGAGAAAATTACCATTTGGCAACATCCATCATCTTTACAAGTACTACACACATCTGACTCCACCTGAGCCAGCATTGTTGCTGCTTGCTTCTATCTTCAGTGAGGCTGGAAGTCCACGAAAGGGTCTTATTCCCTTTACTGGGGGAGGAGAGGAGCACAGAAATGCTTTTCTGAGGGGTAACTGTCTTTCCAATCCTGGATTCTCTTGTCAGCTCCCTCCTCACCCCACATTTTATGAAATCAATAAAGAACTGAAGCTCTCCTTGGAAAAAAAAAAAAAAAAAGAATTCAGTTTACCAAAAAAATTACATATGCCTTGGCAGATCAAGTAGCCAACTTTTTCCAGAAGTTGATTTTTTCAGTAAAGGTTTGTGATTTCAGAATTTCAAATCAAAATATTTAAACACTTTTTAAAATATAAGAATAAACAAAAGTGATTTGTAACAAAAATGCTAGCTAATTCAAATGCTAAGATGATGTGGAGCTGCTGGTGTAAAACCATGCTGCAGAAGTGGCTCCTGTTAGCAATATTCAAAAAGTCCACAAGATGGGAGCATTTCACTACAAACATTATTAGCACATTCGGCCAAAAATAGGATGTAATACATTTTGCTTTCCCCTTCCGTAGAAAAACAAGTGAGAGTTTAATGAAAGATTGAATTTCCTTTTTCGTTGTTGTTTTAAAAAAAATGGCTTCAGGACATTTTTCAGCACTGAGAATCTCTATCATAGGCAAATGAATGGTTTTCTATTCATATAACATAGTTTTTAAGTGTTGTGCTACTTTTGTCTCCTCAAATTAGTTTCAATTAACTTTTGGGAAAATAGTGGCTATGAAAAAAGAGGAGCGTAAAGAAATTGATCTGCTTACAAATTTGCCTTTAGTTATAAAAATATTAAATCCTAAGCATTGTAGAACTTCAGTTCTATACTTTTTAAACATTAAATCTTTTAAGAGAACTTGTATAATAAAGATTTTGCCTTAATCTGAAACATATTCATAGATCTACTTTGAGTTCAGAGCCTCCTTTCTCTATGCCTGTTATTCAGTTTTATTACCCAACATTTGCGTTCTACATATGATTAATGTAATACACTTAGATTTCTTAAAGGCGACAATTGCATAGACAATTCATCCCTTGGTAGCAATTTATGATATTACTAGTGGTGCCTAAAACAGCTATGAAAATTTGATCTCATGTACTTTTGTCGGAACATTTTAAAATATCAAGTATAAACTCTTGATGCCAAAAAACAGGCTTTGCTTTTTAATGATAGACACTATTTTCACGTGGAGTCAGTTATGAATTATTTTGCCTCTCTTATCACTTTACTAAAGTCTTCTCTCATTACCCAAGGTGACAGTATTGCTTTGTCACCTGAATTACTAATATCTGATTACTTGCGTGGTCGTAACTGGGTAGATACCACGCAGTAATACACTGGTTTTTAGACTTTTACCCCAGTGGAAGCCCTTTTCCAAATCTTATGCAGAAGTCCAATAAATAAAGCAGAATTAACATAAGTTTATTGATTCAAATTATAACATTTCCTAATAAATTCAGTTCATGAGAAAAATGAGCTATTCTGAAGAATATTAAAATTGGAGAATTGTGGATGACTCTTACAATCCTAAATTGGTTTAAACATCTATTTGTTTCTGTAATTAGTTTTGGGACTGTAACAGTAAGAAAATCCTAAATCATGAGAAGATACAAATGTTACCAGTGTTTAAACATTCTTTGCAATGACAGGATGTTTTCATTTAATCTGATCTAGAAACTTGAACGATTAATTGGGAATATTGTTTTATAGGTGAATCACCAATAGTATCTTGGAGTTGTTCACATTTCTTATAATTATTTGAGGTGCTATCTGCTTCTCTGACTCGGTGAAAGTCATGTCATGCAATTTTTTAATGATTTTTACAGCCTTTGCTCAGGCTTCTAGTCTGTAGTGTAGTGAATGGTTTGCATAATTTTGTAAACAAAAAAGTGCTGATCCGGATTCGGAAAAAATGATGAAGGAAATTAAATATGTCCATAAAGATGGAGGAGAAGCTTTATTTCCAAGTCTGCAAAAAACTGAAACTAAAAGAAAAATCCAGAATGACTTATCAGCACAGCTTATATGTTGATCTTCTTCAATGTGTTAAAATGTAATATGTAACAGCATTCTTTTCTATTATAGTTTTAAGGAGTAAAAACGTGTAAGTCATTACCTGAGGGATTTTGAGCCATGTCTGTGGCTCCTGTTTGAACTGGTGCAGTGAGCAGTCGGCAGCTTTTGAAGCAGTCAGGAGCAGGTACCTGCTGTGCCGCTGTATCCATGATGGGGCTGCATCCGTTGCTTACCTCTCTGAGACTTACTTTCCTCATTCTAAAAATGGAAATAATAAATACCTCATGGGATGCAGAGAGAGAAGTTAGATAAACTAGGTAAAGCAACTGCCTCAGAGAATGGCAGACAGTAGGTATTCAGCCAATTAGTTCTTTTTAAATTTCCTTCTCAATTCTTCATAACTTTTAAATATAGTTTCCCTGTTACAGTTTATATAAGAAGAGGGATACAGAGCCCCTAAATGTACCTTCCTCAGAACATTTGACATAATAGACATGAACGAAGACAGTGCCTTACCAGTATTGTGCTTGAACCTAGGCAGATACCCCTTTGAGTTTTTATATTTTACCCTCCCTGGTTGTTGATTCTTTTTTCATCCATCTAGTTGCCAGAATTGCAGCCTTAATGCCAAAGACAGTTTGTGTACATGATGACATTCTACTGAGTTTAAGGGTTTTTTTAATCCTTTAAGTTACATACATACAAGTTTCCTTCCTTCATATAAAAACGTAATCTTGAGCCCTGATGTTCTGGCCAAGTAGATCATCTTGGAGATATACACCCTCAGTGGGAATAATTTTTGTTTAATGTAGAGTAGTCTCTTCTGGTAAGTGAGATAATAACTTTGTTTAGCTCTGCCGATGTTTTCCATGGCAACTTATATGAGTGCTTTTATGGTTTGTACCATTTAACCCTAATCACACCATCCTTAAACACGTAAGTCAGACAAATTAGATACTTGCAAATGTCTTCTTTTAAACCAGAAATAAACAGACAAACACACTTGAAGAAGCCATGCCATGATGATCTATTCGGCCTGCAGAGTATATAAGCGCTTCATTGTTTCCTAGTGTAGTTACTCAATAGGATGCCTATGAAATGCAGACTTACTTTTGTAGACCTTGAAAAATGAGTGTCAGTGAGAACACCTGGCACTGTTCGCGTTGTTGTCTTGAGACTATTCTGTGACCACCACAGGAGCACAGATGTCTCTCTTCTCTTCCAGCGACTTCTTTTCTCCACAGAGAGCTATCATGTATTTAATGCAGACTTCTGCATGGGGACAGCTTCAGCTCTTGGTACCTTATTACTTCGGCTGTGGCAGACAAAGTGTCTACTTTCTGACCCCCTCAGCTAATGTTCTTTCCAACATGGTGGGAAAGGTGACTCATGGAATAGTTATGAAAATACTTTTACAAAAATATTAGGAATGATGAAAACTTACAGATGCAGCAAAGGCAGTGCTCAGAGGGAAATTTATGGCTGTAAATGCCTACATTAAAAAAAGAGAAAGATACTAAATTAATAACCTAACTTTACACCTTGAGGAACTGGAAAAAGAAGAGCAAATTATACCGCAAGCTAGCGGAAGGAAGGAAATAATAAAGGTTCGAGTAGAGAGAAATAAAATCGAGAATAGAATAACAGTAGAGAAAAGCAATGAAACCACAAGTATTTTCCTTGAACATATCAACAAATTGACAGATCCAATGTGGAAGTCCAGGCTCAGAGGCAGAGTCAGAGGCCAAGGTGAGCAGAGGTGCCGCGAATTGGAGTTGCTACTGAGGCCAGGACCTGTTCCTAAGGATTGGTGAGGGTGAACAGGGCTTAATCACGGTAGATTTTTCTCAAGTATTTTTTTTCCAGTCTGTTTGGAACCTGGGAAGTGAGGGTTTTAATTTGGGGATTACACAGACAGGAAAAAAACACAATTTTATGCAGATTACAGGTTGGAAAAGTCATTACTAACGTTTCTATCATCAGATTTAATGTTGAGATGGTAACTTATAAAAACCATGCACGGCTGGGCACAGTGGCTCATGCCTGTAATCCCAGCACTCTGGGAGGCCAAGGCAGGCAGATCACCTGAGGTCAGGAGTTCGAGACCAGTCTGGCCAGCATGGTGAAACCTCGTCTCTACTAAAAATACAAAAATTAACCAGGCGTGGTGGCCAATGCCTGCACTGCCAGCTACTCGGGAGGCTGTGGCAGGAGAATTGCTTGAACCCAGGAGGCGGAGGTTGCAGTGAGCTAAGAGATCGCACCACTGCACTCCAGCCTGGGCAACAAGAGCGAAACTCCATCTTAAAACAAAAACAAAACCAACTAAGAAAACATAGAATTCCAAGTCTGGGATTTAGGAGGACAGAGCCATACTGAAGATGTGTGTATTCAAACACAGATGTGTGTATTCAAACACAGATGCTGTGGTGCAGACAGTTGTGACCAAGACCGAATTGGCATTTCCAAGTCAGAGTTAGTTGCCATGTTGATGGAGAGCTGAGCAAAGCCATTTTAGGGTCATTTCCAAATAAGCAGGACATGGAACAGGCCATGACTCCCTCAGAGATGCACATTCACTTGGATTATCTGCCTCAAAGGACTGAAAAGGCAAATATTCAGAACTTCAGCAATCAGAGGCACTGGCCTTCATGAGACAACGGAATGATTAGTTGAAACATTAAAGAGCAAACAACAGTAGTCACTTCTGCTCTTCTGAAATGAAGACGGCCTCACATATCCCTTTGGAAACAGTCAAGTGTACTTCTCATGACTAAAGGTTAAAGCTGTATGACTGTTGGCATTTACTGAACTGACTGTGACATTTGTAATAAATAAATATTAAAAAAAAGATATTTGGTTGAAAGGGTAATTCATCTTGATTGAGCCAATTGAGTGTTCTGTGTTGTGGGACATGTTGCTTCCCTGCTTTCTTAATGTTAAGTACACATTCCATCTGTGTGTGATTTTTATTCAAATAGTCCTATTAAAGTATGCACTTTTATTGGGGAAAAACAAACCCTATTTTTTGAACCAATGGTTGCATCTTGTTTGTATAACACTAGTAAATATCTTAACTTTTTTTTTCATTAAATGAATTTTGAAAGATTGCAGTAAATAGAATAGGCTAGGAAATAGAGTGGGTAGTAGCATAGTCTTCATTTTCTTAATTGACTACTTTATATTAAGCTGTTTGATTTAAAAGCTTTTGGATGTAGGCCTGATGTTGAGATCATTATTTTAGTGGTTAACTTTTATCTGCGGCTAACATCGTACTCAATAGTGAAAGACTGAAATTATCCCTCCTAAGTTACAAGAACAGGACAAGGATGCCTGCTGCTATGAACAAATGCTTGTGTCCTGCCAAAATTTTTTATGTTGAAGCCCAAACCCCCAGTATGACATTATTTAGAATTGGTACCTTTGGGAGATAATTAGGTTTAGATGAGGTCATGAGGGTGGAATCCTCGTATGGGATTAGTGCCCTTCTAAGAAGAAACTAGAGAGCTTCTCTCTCTCTCTCTCTGTAGTGTCCTTGATGTCAGGACATAGGAAGGGGATCATCTGCAAACCAAAAAGAAGGCCCTTAACAGAATCTTACCATCTGGCACTTTGATCTCTGACTTCCAGCCTCTGTAACTTCAAGAAATAAATGTCTGATCTTTAAGCCATCCAGCCTATGGTATTCTGCTATAGCAGCCTGAGCTAACTAAAATACCCACTTTCACCACAGCTATTCAACATTGCACTAGAAGCTTTAGCCATTGCAATTGGACTAGTAAAATAAATAAAAGAATCCAAACTGGATGATTCTTCTATATATAGAAACATCCCAACGAGCCCACAAGAAAGCTGTTAGAGCTAATTAATCAGCAGGTACAGATGAACACACAAAAATCAGTTGTGTTTCTGTACACCTTCAGTGAACAATCTGAAAGGAAATTAAGGAGGCAGTTCATTTTACAGTAGCATCTAAAAGAATAAAATACCTCAGAATAACTTTAACCAAGAAAGTTAAAGACTTGTACACTGACAACTAAAAACCATTGCCAAAAGAAATGAAAGATCTAAATAAGTGGGAAGACATCTTGTGCTTGTGGGTAGGAAGACTAAACGTCAGGATGTCAATACTCCCTGAAGTGATCTACAGATTTAATATTATACCTATCAAAATTCCAGTGGCCTTTTTTTGCAGAAACAGAAAACTGATCCTTAAGTTCATATGCAATTGCAAGATACCTCCTGCTCGGCTAATTTTTGGTATTTTTATTAGAGACGGGGTTTCACCGAGCTAGCCAGGATGGTTTGGATCTCCTGACCTCGTGATCCACCCGCTTTGGCCTCCCAGAGTACTGGGATTACAGGCGTGAGCCACCACGCCCGGCCCGGGTTTTTGCCTTTTCACAGATGGCAGTGGGCGTATAAATGGACTCCATTTTATCTTTGTTTCTGACCTTTTGGCTGCAATGCCAAGTGGCTGTTTTCTGTCTGTGTTCTGTCTGCCTCCCAGAATCTCCAAAGTGTTCTGTGCATGGATAGTATTTAATAAATGGGCATTCACTGGTAGAAAGTATTTGAGAGACTATTAGAAGGTAAATTTGTTTCAAGGTAATAAAATTATAAGGCATTTAAGAGTTTTCTCTTTAAATTTTTAAAGAGAATGTGTCTTATTTTTTAACACCCTACTAAATAATGACATTATTAGGCAGCTACTTTTAGATAAAATGTGATAAATAATACCTTCTTCATAAATTCTGCTCTAAGAATCTGTTTATATTTTGATTTAAAATAGAAGTCTTTTATGTAATTTAAAACCTCATTTTGAATGGAAGTGATATGAATAGTTTATGCAATTTCTGCCAAGGAATTAATATGGACTTTGTTTAAACCACTGTCATTTATAATCAAAATGCTTTTAACTTACATTGATGTTGGCATTAACAAGTATTGCTAGATTGGTAGCATAGAAGGAAGTTGCATTTAGACTTACTAGGAGCTCATTGGTGCCTGAGGTTTTATAATGCTTTCTTTGGGCCATTTAACTGCTGGCAACTTTAATTCACATGATTCATAATACTGGAAATTTAAATTCACTCTTAATTGAAAAGTGAAGTTACTTAAATTCTTTAAATGCTAACCTTTGGAAAAATATCTGAAAAATAAAGGCACATATGATTTTGATGGCCCACTGCCAAAAGATTATCATTTACATAAATATCTCTTTCAGCAGAAGAGTTTAATGTATTGAGCTCAGAAGGTTAGAATAGAGACTTCAATCTGGAAGCCAGCAGTAGCCTGTTGGCTTGTGAACAGCAGCATTGTTCATCATACTGAGAACACTGTTGCATTCAGGCAGAAGCAGAGCTGGCATTAAAATGCAGTTAATTTGTTTCATGTGACTTGTCAGCTGTGTGTTTTTATCTAAATCTTTCTAGCTTCTCTTTTTAGTATTTTGTGTTCAACTCCTGAAATAGATGAACTACCTATTTAACTGTTTAAGCTCTGATTTTATTGCCACTTGCAACCATTCTACAGGTTTTCCATTTCATTTTAAATATATTTAATAATCAGTTTGAACACGATTTTAGTGTATTAAAAGTAACCCCATCTCACATGGCTTTTCTGTCTTGTGCATGTGTCTGTGTCTGTAAAAGGAACTTTCTGAAATTAATTAAGATAAAATTGCTACCCTTATTTTCTCACCAGCATCCTATTCTCTTCTTGTTTGCTAATTGTGTTCTCTGGATTTTTCCCTTAGATGACTTTTAATATTTGGCTACTAGCCAAGTATTGGGTCTGAGCAGTAAAGTGCTAGTCCCAAAGAAATGCTATAACAGTTACTAACATTAGAATAAGATTCCCATTTCACTTTTTGAAGAGCATGAGAATCTTACTGCTCCTCTGCAACTGTGCTCACTTAGTTTAATCAAACAGGTAATATTCTTGTTTAATTGGAAAGATATATCCAGTGATTTTTAAAGAACTTTTTGAGGTATAATTGACATGCAATAAACTGCCATGTTTAAATTGACCGATCTCAGGAGTTTGATAAATGTGTATACCCACAAAGTCACCACCACAATCAAGAGAGTGAATGTTTCCATCAGTTCCAAAATTTTCCATCTGTTCCTTTGAAACCCTCCCTTGCCCCCCTCCTGCCTCACATTCCTAACTTCACAGCAAACCCTGGTCTGCATTGATACTTTAGATTGGTTTGCATTTTCTAGTTTTATAGAAATGAAAACATACTGCTCTGCACTCTTTGTTGGCTGGATTAATTTATGGAGAGATTCATCCATGTTCTTTGTATCAGTAGTTCATTTTTTTTTATTAGTGCTGAGTAATATTCCATTGTGTGGATATACCACCATTTATTTATCCTTCCATCTGTTAGTGGACATTTGGGTTGTTTCTAGTTTTCTCATGTACCCCTTGTCTTTTAACTTCTCTTTCTTTTTCTTCTCTTTATCCCTCAGTGATTTGTTCTTGCTTACTGCCTTAGATCAGGAATTGTCAACATATGACCATTTTCGACCTACAAAAACTACGGTTTCATACAGTAGTGTTTAATAAATGTTTTTAAATGAATATTACTTATTTTTACATTCAAGAGTCTCTGCGTGATACAGAATTGTTTACATATTGCTTGAACTCAGTTATACAAAACATTCCGCATAATAAAAGACTAAGTGACATATTAGCAGGTGTTGTGTCTGATTGGCAAAAGTATATGTTTTTCCTGTCTGGTTTTCTGTCTTGTGTATACACGTATATAGTAAGCATATATTACTTTTACAATAGGAAACAAAACCCTTTTTAAAAAAGGAAAAACCTATACTAACTTTTTTTTAATTTGTGTAATTTATTTATAAGTTCTTCATTTCTTGTTTTCTTTGCAAAGGAAAAACCATGGTATTCTATTTAAAAAGCATGGGTTTCAGAACCAGTCAGATTCTCTTCCCTAGTTGTGTGACTTTGGGCAGTCTGTTTAATCTGTCTGAGGCCACTGTCGTCGTCTGTAAAGCGATAACTCAGTGAATCTTCACTGAGCGTAGCCAGCTTAGGTGACCTGGAGCATATGACATGCCTGTGCATGTGCGGCTCTCCTTCCTGTTTCCCCACCCACGTCCTGCCGTGGCCAAAGGCAGTAGAATTCTGGCTGTACACATTGTTACCTTTTTTTGTAACCATACTACTTTTTTGAGTTTCTTTCTCTTTTATTAAAAAAAAATTTTAGACTGGGTGAGGTGGCTCATGCCTGTAATCCCAATAGGGAAGCTGAGGTGAATGGATTGCTTGAGTCCAGGAGTTCAAGAGCCTCCTGGGCAACATGGAGAAATCTTGTCTGTATAGAAAAATATAAAAATTAGCCAGGCTTGGTAGCATGAGCCTGTAGTTTTAGCTACTCCAGAGGCTGAGATGGGAGGATCACTTGAGCCAGGGAGGCAGAGGTTGCAGTGAGCCAAGATTGTGCCGCTGCACTCCAGCCTGGGTGGCAGAACAAGATTCTGTCTCAAAAAAAAAAAAAAAAAAAAATTAAAAAAACCCTAAAAATTAAAAATAGATTTTTGGCTGGGCGTGGTGGCTCACACCTGTAATCCCAGCACTTTGGGAGATTGAGGTGGGTGGATCACCTTAGGTCAGGAGATCGAGACCATCCTGACTAACATGGTGAAACCCCATCTCTACTAAAAAATACAAAAACTAGCCAGGCGCGGTGGCGGGCGCCTGTAGTCCCAGCTACTCGGGAGGCTGAGGCAGGAGAATGGCGTAAACCCGGGAGGCGGAGCTTGCAGTGAGCTGAGATCCGGCCACTGCACTCCAGCCTGGGTGACAGAGCGAGACTCCGTCTCAAAAAATAAAAATAAAAATAAAAAAAAAATAATAATAATACAAAAATTAGCCAGGTATGGTAGTACACACCTGTAATCCTAGCTACTCGGAAGGCGGAGGCAGGAGAATCGCTTGAACCTGGAGGCAGAGGTTGCAGTGAGCCGATGTGTAATCAGACCAAGATGTGTAATTGTTGTATAAGTAACTTCAGGTGACATGCAGAATTTGCCTTTCTAATAGTGACATTGATAACCTTTTTCATTGATTTCTTATTTGAAGAATATCAAAGAATATTCCAACAACTAAGGATGTTGAGCCACTGCTTGAAATTGATGGAGATATAAGAAATTTTGAGGTGTTTTTATCTTCAAGGACCCCAGTTCTTGTGGCTCGAGATGTAAAAGTCTTTTTGCCTTGCACTGTAAACCTAGATCCCAAACTACGGGAAATTATTGCAGGTGGGTATTAGTAGTAAATTTCATTTTTCATCTGAAGTCCTAATAATTTTTCATGTTTCTAACTTATTTGTATACATTTCTCCTGCTCTATGAAAAACCAAGAGGTATTAAACTAAGCACTACACAGAAAAAATTATGAAATTAAAGATTAGGAGTCTTGGTATCCTTTTGAGAATGTAAAGAAAATCCCGTTAGTATTTGTGGAACTCACTTTATTATGATCCCTGTCCCCCACCCCTCGCGCCCCTGCCCAAGTCCTTACTTTGGAACTTTGGAATTGGATTTCTTTTAACATACAGTCATGACTTCATGATGTCCATCCATTGTAATTTGCCTGTCACCAGTCTTCGGTTCTTAATAGGGATCTCTATCCAGAGAAGTAAGAAAATCTTTATATTACTTTTCAGATATTAACTTAAATCTGGGGACTAGAGCTTCAGGGTAGTGACATTAAGGCTTTGAAATAAATGAAGTTCTGGAGGTACCACTCTGTGCACATGCACACACATAAAAACCTTCATTGAAACAGTCTTTTGTATGACCTGGCTCTGCTGACCTGCCTTTGAGTTTTCCAGGAACTGTGAAGAGATCACCTTAAACTACTTCTGTATTCTGTTTTCTAGGTACCTGTTACTACATGGCTGTGGAATTTGTTATTGTTGTTCAGAGGTGGATCAGTCTCATAATTTGCAAACCCAGTCTTTGCTAACATTGTATGTGTTAATACCCAATATGAGTTATTAATAGTTGATAACATTATGAATCAAAAGAATTGTTAGAATATCTTAAATCCTTTAAGAGTTAGAGATGAGTCAGTAGTTCTTTTTTTTTTTTTTTTTTTTTGAGATGGAGTCTCGCTCTGTCGCCCAGGCTGGAGTGCAGTGGCCGGATCTCAGCTCACTGCAAGCTCCGCCTCCCGGGTTTACGCCATTCTCCTGCCTCAGCTTCCCGAGCAGCTGGGACTACAGGCGCCCGCCACCTCGCCCGGCTAGTTTTTTTTGCGTTTTTTAGTAGAGACGGGGTTTCACTGTGTTAGCCAGGATGGTCTCGATCTCCTGACCTTGTGATCCGCCCGTCTCGGCCTCCCAAAGTGCTGGGATTACAGGCTTGAGCCACCGCGCCCGGCGAGTCAGTAGTTCTAATAACTGAAGAGAAGAATCCAGATATTGGTGACTTCGAATGGTGAAAAAGCTTTTATGCAAAGTAGCTGGGCACTTCTCACTGAAAGGCCTGTGAGTTTTTAAGATTTTCTGTCTTCTTTTTTAATCTAGTTGGAATCCCTGGCAAGAGTGATAAAGTCATGTTTCTGCCTGGTAACTAAAGAAGAATGTGATAATTGGACTAATTCCTAATGTCCTGTTTTCTCTTGCCTTGTGGGGTCTGATTGAATCTTTCAGATGTTCGCGCTGCCAGAGAGCAGATCAGTATCGGAGGACTGGCGTACCCGCCGCTCCCTCTACATGAGGGTCCTCCTAGGGCACCATCAGCGTACAGCCAGCCCCCATCTGTGTGCTCTTCCACGTCCTTCAATGGGCCCTTCGCAGGTGGAGTGGTGTCACCACAGCCTCACAGCAGCTATTACAGTGGCATGACGGGCCCTCAGCATCCCTTCTACAACAGGGTAAGGAAGTTGGAGGCAGCTTTATTTTTAAGAATTTGTTCCAGGGACACCTCAGTTTTCTGCTTGTAGATTCTGTTACTGTTTTAAAACTGTGCTTTGGCTTTAACATAGGAAAAATGTAAAGTTTGAATGTAAAATATAGGAGTTTTTGGAAATCAAAATAATTTAGAATTTTAATGTGTTCTAGATCTCAAGAGGGTCTGAATATTAGATATTTTTTTCTTTTATTTAGTTTCTTGATAAGTAAATGGACTCCATAGGGTCAACAGTGACTGTCCTATGCTTCAAAGGAATCTGTTTCTTTGTTTATAAACATATATAACAAATATTCTATTTGTTATATCTTGTATAATAGCTTATATTGGCATTTAAAACAATGATAAACTTAAATTCTTCCAGTAGTTTAGTAAACCTATACTTAATATGCTTTTGTCTTTTAAATATGAGATAATAATGGGAAGGTACTGCTATGAAACTCAGATGTTTTTCCAAATAGTAGCACTATAGCCTATTTTTAGAGTTTTATGTTATCTTCAGTCATCTATACTTTTTTACTTAATATAAATAAGATAATTTCCTAGATGAAAAGATGAAATGCAACTAATTATCAGTGGTATTCAGGCCCTGTCAAGTTTAGTAGGCCCAAGCTATATTCTCACTTTAATGACCTCAAACACTAACATTTCCTGTAGGAAAATGGAGCATGAACTTGGGGTTACACTTTTTGGAACTGTTCTCTTAAGATGCATTGCAATTTCTTATTTTGCTGTCTCCCTCTTTAGTCTAATTCGAGAAAACATAGGACCTAGTTAGTCATAGAAGCCTAGTGCCTAAACTGCCTGCGTAAATGTATTTCATATGAGCTGGGAAGAAAGAGAATGTAGAATAAAGATGACAAAGAAAGGATTCTAGAATTTAAACTTTCAGTTTTTGAAAAATGTTGCCCATATAAGTAATTAGGTACTGTTTAAAGAGGCCCTAGAAATGTTATTCCGTTTTTCTATTTGGACAAGGAGACAAAGGTGGAATAATAGCATTTTATCATGTATTCCATCTTTTAAAATTTAACTGTGTGGTAGGCAGTGTGAAATGCAGGGTTTTATTTACCATTCTTAAAATCTGCTGTGTAAGTTTACATACAATAGCTCTGTTGATGCCAACTGAAAATTTGAAACCAAGAAGCTTATTTTAAAAAACTAAAGATTACCTTACCATCTAGCCTGAGATACTATGTTCACTAATTTCATGAATAACAATAATGTAATCATGCTTTAATAGTATTTTATCATTTTTTAAAACATTTACAGTTTTCTTTTGTTTTTAAATCTAGCTACTTTTCGCTGTAGTTATTTAAGATTTTTTAGTCTTAAAGTTGAAAGCAGAATAATTCTTCTAAGCTGGCAGGAGTAAAAAGGGTGGGCAACATTTCACCTCATGTAACAAAACTTCATGAACTGCAGTCTTTATGTTTAGCCCATATAATTTGATATCTTCTGTTTATATGAAACTGGTTACAAATGCATGCCATTGTTATAAATCTCACACAAACAGTGGATTCCCCACCTATTTTTTTTTGTTGTTGTTGTTGTTGTTGTTTTTTAAATATGCTTGCTTATTTAGGATATAAACTCCAGGGTGTAAACTAGAGGTGAACTCCAGGAACTTGTAATAACATTATTCTTGGAATTTGTGCCAGGGTGTTCTCATATATTCCAGACTTATTTTGGTCTTATTTAGGCTAATCTCTTTTATTGGTGAGGAATAGTATTAAGATTCCAGTCTGCTTCTTTTAAAAAGATGATGAGTTAATATTGGTTAAGTCACTTAGAACCTGACAGATGGTAAGCTTGTAAACATATTAAATATAGAGAAACTCGTGTCAAACTGTAAAGTGCAAAACTTTAGTTGCTCATTTTTCTAAAAAAAGCTTACATGAAATGACCAATATAAAAATGTAAGTAATATGTCTTAAGTTTGAGTTTAGTATCTTATGGAATATGAGTGAGGCTTTTTTTTTTCTTTTGTTTTGTCATTTGCATTAAAATTTTGGAGTTGTGTGTTACTGGTTTCATTTGAAAAATCTCATTACACTTTCATTTCTGTAATTGTTTACCCCTTTTTTGTTACGTGTTTTTCCCTAGCCATTCTTTGCCCCATACCTTTACACGCCAAGGTATTACCCTGGCGGCTCCCAACATCTCATCTCACGTCCATCAGTAAAAACGAGTTTGCCCAGAGATCAGAACAATGGCCTAGTAAGTATATAAAAGGGTAACGAAAATATTAATTTAATAATAAACATAGATAGCATTGGAGATTTGCTTATTTCCTTTACATAGTAAAAGAGTACAAGTTATTTTATACATAGTTTTAAGAAACATAACCTATTACTAACATAAAATGTATTTGTTTTCATTTCTGGTAAATGTCTATGGAAGGAAAACGACTAGCAGTCTCAGCAAATAAGTGTTGACTTGTTTATAACCAGAACTTTCTGGCTTGTAAATATAGTGTTTACTACCAAAACTTTTAAAACTAAGCCTTTACATTTGGTAATTTCTAATATCTTTGTAAAGAACATGTGTATACAGTACCTTTATAGTGTATATATATATTAGCACCATGATATAAAAAATAGAGGATGTATTGAAGGAAGAACATTTTAGTCAAATGACAGGAATTAAACAAGATAAGGGAAATTCTTCCAATGAGCTATTGAATCTAATAAAAGACATTTGTGCCCAAAATATTAGAGGTTCCTGATGATAAAAGTAATAATTTAAAAAAAGAAACTCTCTATTAATATATTTTTATAAATCAGAAGGCAAAAAGCTACAGCACTTACACTGCTGTTTATTTTGTAAAGTGTTGTGCAGGGAAGATCTATTCACATAAACTGTTGAGTTTCAGTGTCATGTATTATTTTACCATCATGTTCATTTGTCTTCACAGTTTGGCTCCCCTCTTCCCCTTTTCACCCACACTCTCCTGTTTTGTGTTGTTAGGAAGTTATCAAGGAGGATGCTGCTGAGGGGCTTTCTTCACCCACAGACTCCTCGAGGGTAATGGAGTAGTCCTGTGGTGTGGATCGCTGGCATCTCATTGCTTCTGCCTCAGTAATGACTGTCTTAATTGTGATGATAGCAGCTCACTAACTCTGCATTTGTGGTGTGATGAGCAGCTAGTATAGAGTAGCTGAATGCTAATAATTATGGTTCATGAATTAATTAAAAAGCGGATGTTTAACTTCACTCATTTCCTCCTGCTTTTCCCCTTTTTCAATACATGGTATGGGTTTTTTTGATTCTCCAATAAGGAAGGGCTTTTTCTAGCAGCTGTCAGGGGTGTTCAGTTGGTAGTATTTGCTCCTTATTGTGAGCTCTAGCTTTGCCTTTGACTGTTTCTGTTAAGCCTGTAGTTGGTATTACACATGTGGAATATTTTAGAAAAGTATCCAGTGTTAGCCTTGAGACTACAAAAAGACACGAGCTAGATGATCTAGACCAAAAATGCATCTTTAGTAACTCAATCTTGGTGTCTACATTTAGTTAAGTCTTAGTCTGAGTTTTAGTGCAGTACTATAGTACTTTTCTTTACCTATATATTTGTTAAAATAAATTTTCCAGATAAACAGATCATTCAGCATGTAAAAGAAATTATTTATTTATTTTTTGCCAACACCTTAAGGTAGGTTTCTTTAAAACAAAACAAAACAAACAAACAAACAAACCTTGTAGAGGGAATCACTTCATAAATTACTGTATAAGTGGCTGGGCGCAGTGGTTCACACCTGTAATCCCAGCACTTTGGGAGGCTGAGGTGGGTGGATCACTTGAGGTCAGGAGTTCGAGACCAGCCTGGCCAACATGGTGAAACCCCGTCTCTACTAAAAAAAATACGAAAATTAGCCAAGCGTGTGGTGGGCACCTATAATCCCAGCTGCTTGGGAAGCCGAGGCAGGAGAATCGCTTGAACCTGGGAGGTAGAGGTTGCAGTGAGCTGAGATCACACTGCTGCACTCCAGCCTGGGCGACAAGAGCGAGACTTGGTCTCAAAAAAAAAAACTACTATATAAGGCTTCGTACTTAATAAGAAATAAGTTTGTAATGAGCTTTAAAATCTTCATTTAGAGCCCGGGCGACAGAGTAAGACTCTGTCTCAAAAAAAGAAAAAAAGAACCCAGTTTGTATTTTAACTTCAGTTGTTTTATTTATAGACTATGCTACACCCATGTAATATGGTCAGTTTAGCCTATAGCTGTGCTGAAATGTGGCATAGCAGTTAGAGTTAACATGGTGAAATATTGCATCCTAAGTTTATCTGTAATTTTTAACTTAAAACATGCAGTTTGGCAGGCAATAGGTTGTTTTTTTTTAGATAGAGTTTCACTCTTTCGGTCAGGCTGGAATGCAGTGGTGCCATCTCTGCTCACTGCAGCCTCAGCCTCCCAGTTTCAAGTGATTCTCCTGCCTCAGCCTCCTGAGTTGCTGGGATTACAGGCACCCGCCACCATGCCTGGCTAATTTTTGTATTTTTGTAGTAGCGACGGGGTTTCACCTTGTTGGCCAGGCTGGTCTCAAACTCCTGACCTTGTGATCTGCCCACCTCGGCCTCCCAAAGTGCTGGGATTACAGGTGTGAGCCACCGTGCCCAACCAGCAATATTTTTTTAACTTTAATTTCCTTGGAGTTAATGTTAGTAAGATAGAAAAAGAGAACCGTTGTGCTTTCATTGAGAGATTGATTCTTTTAAAGTCATTAACGTTTCAGCTGAAGTGTTTAAGTGACTTCAATTATCCGCAGTAAACTACAATAATGCTCTTTAGTGCTTATGGAATCTTTATGGGTCATCATCATTATATGCAAGAATGACCTTTAGTTTAGTCAGAGAGCCTTTAGCATATAGATTCATTGCATGCAATTCAATTCTCCGAGCTAAAATTCCTCAGCAAATTTTTGAAGAAAATCAGATACTGTGAAGAAGTTAATGGCCTTAATGACACAGACATGCTGACATAGTAGCTATTCCCATGCTCAAGAATGTAGACAAATACATGTCATTAAAAGGTGTCTAGTTTTTTTTAGCGACCAGTAAAGGAGCATTAGGCAAATTTTGAAATGAGTTTTTGGAGAAGGGGAAATCATGTGATTCGTGAGATGTGTTTAGAAGCTCAGCAAAGGTGCACTCTGCATATATTAGTGACTTTGTCTAGTAAAATAACCATATCATTTGCTTTTATTTTACTATGAAAAGATCACTTTATGATTAGTATAGCAAATAATAGATGCTTACTAAGCTTCCTTTGCTTTTAAGAAATTAACAATGACAATAGCATGTAAAATTTGTTGTGTTGAAGCCTAGAAAAAGTAAGTAGTCACTTAGTTCAATGTCAGATTGAAAGCTGTGGTGGAAAGGCAAAGAATCAGTACATGGGAACATTGCCAGAACTTCGTAGTTGGACCAACAGAGAGTACCTAATAGAAGAGTATGTAGCCCATCAAGCCCTGTAGCAGAAAACTGTTTCTGGACAATGGGACTTCCCATTGGTCCCATCTCTGCTCAGTCAGCTGTCCCTGTACAAAGCTTGTAGAAAAGTCAAGAGCTACACAAACGTCTTTGGACAAATTGTCATGTCACAGGGTAATGTGTTAAGAAAGCCAGACCATGAGGGGTTAACCAGCTATGGTCTTTTCAAAATAGAGGTGATCCCTGTATATATATGTGTGTGTATGTGTGTGTGTGTGTGTGTGTATATATATATATATATTTGCCATGAGGAACATCTGAATCACCTTTATAAATTAGATCCTTATAAAAATAATTGAGTTTTCTCACATTAAGGAACATTGTAGTGCTTATATACCTTGTGAAGTCCAGGCAGGGACTTCTCAGATAAATTATAGATATATCCAAGTGTTCCACAGAAGTGAAGATTTATATAAATAAAATATAATATAAATAATATATATTATAAAATATTTATATTAATATATAACATATTTATATTATATACTATATAAGAAATAATATATTAATATATTAATATAAAATATGTTAATATAAATATATTAATAATATAAATCCTCACTTCTGTGAAACATTTGGATATATCTATAAGCCTCCATACTAGCTTTTAAAAAATAATTGTATAATAGAGCAAAAATATATGCCAAATCTTATGAAACCAGGTTAAAAAATTAGTACTATATGCAAGACATGCTCCCCCGAATATTAGGGCTAGAAAGGAACAGTGTTTTTCAAACTTCCAAAGCATAGAAGCTGTTAGAAATGAACTCTTAATCAAAACTCCAGTTTATAAAACCAATAAACGCAGAATCCTGGCACCCACATTACACTTGCCTTCCCTCTTGAGGGTCCCCCAGGAGTGCTCGTCTCCACATGGCACAGATGGAACGTGTGAGACTTACTTGAGGGACACAGGAAGGGGTGCCAGATTTGGAACTAGAATGCAGGAGACCGTGGCGCTCACCACCATGCTGGTGGCTCCGCCCCGTTCGTCCTGAGCATGACTTAGTCAGGTATTTGGTCTTTTGAGGTAAACAGACCCTGAGGATGAGCTCTTTGCCTTGGACACATTACTTCACACCTCTGATTCTCAGCTTTCTCACCAGGAAAAGCAGACCTGCCTCATAGGTCTGATTTAAGGATTAGTCAGCCTTAGTATACTTCAAGTACTTTATTATTATTATTATTATTATTATTATTATTATTATTACTACTGCTACTACTGCCCAAAGGCCAGAATCCATGGAGCTTTAAAGATGCAGAACTCAGACTGTTTTTGGTTAAATCATCTTTGTCTCAGTCATGGGAGTGGTGTACAAATACTCCAATCAATTTAGATTCACACAGACTTTTTAATCTGTTGATGCTTCTTAGGCCTAAAGGTGTTAATCGGTTTGTTTTCTTAGAATTTAAAAGAATTTCTAGGTTATTTGAATACTTCATACACTTTACAATTTTGAAAGCTTTCCAGGGATATTTTCATTGGTGCCTTTACCTTCTTTGAGTCCAGTTCCCACTAGGAAATGGCAACATTCACACCATTCTGTGACCCTGCCGAAGCGAAGGACCCAGTATTGAGGGCCTGTGTCCGGCCAGGTCTCCTCAGTGGCATGTTATTCTGTCATCTCAAAGAGTTGCTCTAAAAGCTCTGTGGTCTGGCTTAATTTAAGGTATGCTGCTCCTGGTGGTAACTGTTTCATTGAAAAGCGCATGTTCAAAGGAGCAATAAAGCATTTCTTCATTCTTTCATTTTTCCCTGAATTATTTTACAATGAGTACCACAGATGCTTGTGTGATCAATTCAACAAATATTTATTGAGTGTAAGAGGCGCTGTTCTCATGGGATACAGCAGTGAACAAAACTGATGAAAATCCTCCCTCACAGAGTGTGGACCTGAAGGCCACCGAAGGAATTATCAGTTCTATGAAGTCATTCTTTCTTGACCTCCTCAGCCACAGGGTTTACTGGTTACCTTTGGACAGCTTTATTTAGATGACTTTTATACCCTGTTGAGAAAGCATGACAATAATTAGCACAAAGTTTAATCATAAAGAATTTCAGAACTGCAAAGGCAGTGTTAACACAGTATCATGATCTCCAGTGTGCTGTTACCTTTACCTTTAGATGTTGATGAAAACTATTGAATGAAGATATTAAAACTGAAAGTCTTGGTTTTCATCAAACAGGATCCAGTCAGTGGAGTGACCAAGTAAAAAGTGAAAACAAGTCCCCATGGGAGGATTCTTGCAGCAATCCCTGCGCAGTCCCCATGTGGTGGCTCCTGCAGCAATCCTGCACTTTGGAAGGCTGAGGAAGGAGGATGACTTGAGCCCGAAAGTTCAAGACCAGCCTGGACAACATAGCAAGACCGTTACTTTAAAAAAAAAAAAAAAAAAAAATTAGCCGGGCAGGGCATGGTAGTGCACACCTGTAGTCCCCCTGCTTGAGAGGCTGAGGTGAGAGGATCAGTTTAGTGCCAAGATCACACCACTGCACCCTCAGCCTGGTGACAGAGCAGATCTTGTCTCAAAAAAAAAAAAAAAAAAAAAAGAAAAAAAAAAAAAAAAAAAGCGGGGCTCACCTGTAGAGAATTTTTATTTTCGCCACTGATTTAGAAGTTCAAGCTGTCTCTCATTGTTCAGGAGAAGACGTGGACAAGAAAGTTAAAGGTGCCATAGGTAGGGAGCCAAAGGCATTTCAGGTTGTGTTTAGGCTTCAGGCTCAGGACAGGTGCTCCCTATCAGCTCTCAGTGACTTTGCACAGTAGCCTCAACCAGCTTTAACACCATTCACACTTTTAAAAGTGTCTTAGAAGTGAATTTGTACTATTCTGTTTGAATTTGGAAAAGTATTTGCCCATTTTTGCCTTTTATTAAAGTATAGTGAAAAATTGTCTTCACTTCCCACTTGAAAGTCTTTGTACCGGACTTCAACTCAAGAGAACTTTTTTTCCTAAACAATTTTCAGCTAAATTGATTGGGATATTTTCACAGAAATAATATTACAGTAAAGTTATGAAATCCTAGAGTACAGTTAAAAGTTTAAAAATAACAAAATTATGTTCATTGCAGTAGTTTAGTACTTGTGTTTTTATTTTGCTTTTTTTCATTTTGGTTTGTTTTTTTGAGACAGAGTCTCATTCTGTCACTCAGGCTGGACACAATCTCAGCTCACTGCAACCTCTGCCTCCTGGACTGAAGTGATTCTCCTGCCTCAGCGTCCCGAGTAGCTGGGACCCAGGCATGCGCCACCACACAATGAAAAATTAGCCCAGCTAATTTTTGTACTTTTAGTAGAAACAGGGTTTAACCATGTTGGCCAGGCTGGTCTTGATTGCCTGACCTCAAGGCATCCACCACCGTGGCCTCCTAAAGTGTTGGGATTCCAGGTGTGAGCCACCATACCCTGCCAGTACTTGTGTTTTTTAAAAGATTGCTCTTAAAATGTAGTGTTATGCCTAATCAGCCAACTTTGACCTAGTATTTCTTAAGTAGCTTGAAGAGTAAGTTACATTTTCCAACCATTTCTTAAGTAGCTTGAAGAGTAAGTTACGTTTTCCAACCAGGTTAATAATTTTGTGCTTTCTTTTGTGTTTTGGATGTCTTGTAGTAAACTGTAATTTCCTTAGCACTCCTATTTTGGTATTTTTGCAAATCTCTACAGACAACTTTTTAAAAACCTATTTATAATAAGGTCAATAGTGTAAACTAGAAAACAGGGTTTCCACGAAGTGCTCCAGATACTGAATATGTTAAAAGAAAGACATCGGATGTTAGGCTAGCAAAACCCTGCCGTTTAATGTGCTAAAAGAGTGTTGTAAATTAACTTTGGTACAAATTGCCAGTCATCTCTAGATCATTTTAAGCATTTTAAGAATATTTATCAGTCTAAGTACAGAAGAATAATTGCCAGCAGTGATTATTTGCTTTGGATTAGAGTTTTTAAAAATCCACCTCACTGAAATGGTTATGTTCATCACAGTTTGCAAGGGTTGTCTGTTTCTCGAGCTAGAAGCTCTTGGGGCCATTCTTATGAAATGATATTTAGCGCATCTATTGTGTGCCACATACCCAAAGAAGCAAAACTCAAATTTGAAAGTGTATTTCTGAACATGACCTATAGTGTGGCTAGATATTTTATGATCATGCGATAGTCTAAGTAACTAAACCTTCTTATTCAGTATTTTTAAGTTAATGTTAAACTTGCATATAGTAGGAATATTGACTTTTCATAGCCAATTTGATGTACCTCATTTTCTTATTAAATGTATGACTCATGATTTATTCTTCCAATACAAAAAAATATAATTTTTTAAGAGTGTAATTGTAAGATGACCAAGCACACGTGAGTGGAATGCAGCTACTGTAGGTGGGGGTGTGTGTGCATGCACGTGTGCTCCTTGCTGTGTGCTGCTGTCCGTGGTCTGTTCAGAGTGAAGGGGAAATAGGAGGAATGACCAAGCTCTGCCTGTGTGTATTAGACATTTATAGATGTGCATCGGATGCATTACTTTATGCTCTTGTCCTTCACTCTGTTTTATTCCTTCCTTAAAGCCATGTGACTCTGGGTTTAACAAACAGAGACAGGTACAGAAACTCTCAGTGAAATCTTACTTTTCTTATTAGACTACTAGAGGCAATCATTGGCGACTTCATGCTGGGCTGTCTATAAATCTGTGCTTGTTAAGGTGCCTTCTCTTTATTACTTGCTTCCAGCCATTGCATGGCACTCATTTCTGACTAATCAATTCTGTGCTTATTTAATACATTTACCAAAGATGATCATGTTTCAGAGTGTAGTTTTAATCTACTTAGAATACACAATGATATAGTTACCTCAAGGTCATTTCAGTATTTTGATAGCTTTACTTTTACCTGGAGAAATTCTGATCTGTGTAAATTCTGAAGTTTATTTTTAACAGTTTAAACACACTAATATCTTCTGCATTCGGCTTTCTGAATTAGAAAATTTTTTCAACAAATTCTGATGTTAAAATCAATATGCTAAAATGGTCTGTTCTTGACTTATAACAGATAATTGCAAGTAAGAATGCATGATAAACATTAAAATATTATCATTTGAACTAGTCTGTGTATTCTCAAAGTAATACGCTTAGTTTCTAGTAAGAATTTGCCTACTGAATTATTGAATATGCTTTTTGCCCTTTCCTTATCATTTTTGCACTCTTTCTCCTCCCTTTTATGAGATTTCTACCCCAAAATTATTGGTTGTAAGATTCTTGTGGTTTCAAAATAATTTTCTTATTTGTGATTATTTTAGGTCTAGTAGGTAATTACCATTTCTTCTTTATTCAAAGAAGCATATTATAACACATTAATTGATAATTTAGCTCTTGTATAAAGCCCAACTTATTATAAGAGTCAGACTATAGTTTTGATGGAATTACGAATATCTTAATGTCCATGTGTCTTTCTTTTCTTATAAAGCTTTTAAAAGTAATTCAGAGGTAACATATATATTCTACATAATCCCCAATGAAGGATAAAATATGCTTTAAAGTAACTGATAAATTGTAAAAGTTGTAAAAAGATTGTGAAAGTAACATCGGGTAGAGCTTTTTGCTTTAAAGGAAGAGGGCAGTATCTTTATTGATGTGTCTCTGTTGCTGAATTCTCAGCTTCTCCATGGACATAAAATTCTCTTCATTATTTTACAATTTTCCCTCCAAAGCTGACAGTTAGTTTGATCCATGTCTATTATACTTGTCGTTTTTAGCACAATCAGAAGTAGAGAGATTTGGGGATTTTTGAAATAAAGTTTTTACTGTAAAATAATTTTAACCCTAAAGAAAAGATGCAAACAAATACGATTCTGTCAACGTAAACATCTTTCATAACTGTAGTATAATAATCAAAAGCAAAAATTAAAATTGGTTTAATACTATTAACTAAACTACAGACTTTATATGAATTTCAGTAACTTTTCCACAAATGTCATTTTTCTGGTCCAGGATTCAATTAAGTTGCATTTTATTTCTCCGTAGTCTGTTTTAATCTGTGACAGTTTCTTGATCTTTCCTTATCTTTCATGACCTTAATTAACACTTTTAAGGAATACTGGCTAATTATTTTGTGGAACGTCCCTCAATTTGGGTGTCTGATGTTTCCTCGTGATTAGAAGGGGACTGTATATTGCTAGAAAACTGCAGGAGTGATGCTATGCCCTTCCCAGTGCATCAGAGTCGAAGGTTCATAATGTCCATAAGCCTTCCCACCACTGATGCTAACCTTGGTCACTTGGTCAAGGTGGCATCTGCCAGGTTTCAGCACTGTAAAGTTTTATTGTTCCTTCTATAACTAGTAAATATCTTGGAGGAGATACTTTGAAACTCTGCAGATATCCTGTTTCTGCTTATACTTTTGCCCATTAATTTTCGCTTCCATCTGTGGATCATGTGTACATGCACTGTTACTGTGTTTGCCTAATGGTCATTTTCTGTTTTTCTCTTCTACATTTATTAATTGGAATTCTGCAAAGAAAAGCTGTCTCTGCTTCCTAATTAATTCACTTTTTTCAGTTATTTAGTCATATTAGTATGGACTCATGGATATTTATTTTATCTGTGAGGCATAATCCAGTAAGATCATTAGTTATTTTGTCGATTAGACTATTTTTTGTGATTTTTTTGAAAACAAAAAATGTAAACAAGTGTAACTGTATCCAGAGCAAGGAGACTGTTTGAGGAATAAAAGCATTTGAAAGATAGGAAAGATAAATATGACTCAGCAATAAGAAGAAATGAAGGACTGGCATGTTACGACATGGTGGACCTTGAAAACATTGTTAAGTGAAAGAAGTTGGAAAAAGGAAAATAGGAAGTTATAAGACCTGATAATTTAGAGTTCTGGTTCAAGTTTACCACTAACTATTTGTTCTGTGACTTTGAAGTCCTAACTTTGACCAGGCTGATGCACCCTCTAAACCACAGTGGGCACAAGATGCATTTATCATTGACCACGGGCAGATGGTTTGTTAGCATCCACATTCCGAAAATGTTCTACTTCTAAATAAATACTAGACTTATTTATTATTTTGACTTTCTTTTTAAATGAGAACAAATTTTAATAGATGGTATTTACTTTCACGTGTGTTAAGAATTAATACTGTTGTTTTATATTTACATGATAATTTAACAGATGCTAAAGGAAGTTTTAGATCCCTTGGATACAATATGATCAAGATCTGAAAACTTCAGCTCTTGTAACTATTGAGGTAGTCTGTAGAAACACTCAAAGTTGCTTAATTGTCTAGTATAGGTACTTTTAAATTATTTTGTAGGTTTATTTTTTGTATTCATATAATATTGGCATCAGTAGTTTTCTGTCTTTTTGGATGTGTGTTTTTTTTTAACTTCTCTTCTTCCTCTTATTAAGCACAGCACCCTTCTCTCTTAAGGTTAGGCAGTAAACATTTGAGAAGTTGGCCTAGGCTTTGCTCATGAAATGTTCTGTTTTCTTAGGAAAACTGGTTTTGACCAGGCTGTATCAGCTGTAATGAAAGCTACTCATTAGGTTATAACAGTAACTAAATCTATTCCCTAATGGTATTTCCTTACCATGCTAAACACATTTGTTGTTTTTACCTTACTTCATGGTATAACTTAATGAGTTTTTCTCTGTCACATGACCTCATTATAGATGGCATTAAATGCTTATTCATACCTGTATTTGTCCTTGACTTCTCTAGGGGTCAGGCGCAGCCCCAGGCCCAGTGATATTACTGAATTCACTGAATGTGGATGCAGTATGTGAGAAGCTGAAACAAATAGAAGGGCTGGACCAGAGTATGCTGCCTCAGTATTGTGCCACGATCAAAAAGGTGAGGCAGCCATTTACACACGGACCAGAGACAGCGCTGGGAGTGGAAGACAGGACTCTGTGGGTCATGTACAGTTTACCTACAGCTTCCCACACATGCATTCCCTGTTAAAATGAGAAAGCTCTAAATGGAAAACATAGTTCTTACTAGTTTGTATTCTAAAATTGCCCTGTTTTCTCTTATTTTATAAATGGATAAAATAAAGTAGCTGTCTCACCATGTTCTTTTTTAAATAACCTAATTCAAGTAAAGAATGCCTTGATGAGAAATACAGAGCTCCGAGGGATTCCCATTGGGATAAGCAGAACTCATCTTTCCAGTGGGGAACAGAAAACCTTTTGTGCTACATTTTTTTCTAATTGTAATATTTGTTAGTGTGATTTAGTCATTATCAAAGTAAGCCACACTTGCCTCATTTTCTCCAAATTCTCATTTTCATGTCATGTAGGACTTAAGATCATGTCACATTTGATGAAACCTCATAGGTTTGGATTTGCAAGGTTAATGCATTTGCATAATTTTTTTTTTCTTCTAAGATCCTATTGCAATTCTAGCAGCTATCAGGAAGTTGGATAGAGATGCCTGAGATTTGGGGAAGGTTTTAACGAAGTCATTATAGTAGATATTTCACTAAGGTGTACTTTTTATATCAGAGTACCATGTAATAAAGTAGAACATTAATAACCAGCCTCTAATATTTATATACTTGAAAGAATGACATCTGAGAGAAGTTTTTAAAAGAATTATGAGCATATGTAGACACCATTTTACTCAGCCACTTTTAGAAAGGTTTCAGATAATGTCAGTTTCCTTACAGAGCTGGCTCGTGCTGGTCCCTGTTTGCGTGAGTCAAACACCAGCTTTTCCATGGACAAGCCCCACTTTCTCCTCCAGGCAGCTGGTTGGTGTCAGGAAAGAGCAGGGTCTCCCACATGAGTCCTTTGTGATGATTTTGTTCCCGTCGAGGGAGTGGTTTTCTCCCCACTCAGCTCTTTGCTCCCAGGCCCTGGCTTTCTGAAGCCCCTCAGAGCCGCTGGCCTCCGTGCTGAGGGCTTCGTGGCATTGGTGCAGCAGGACCTCTGTCACAGACTTGCTGTGTATACTGTTTTCTTCAGGATTAACTTGGAAACTGAACATTCTACTGATTATAAACATAGCTATTTCATCAGTTTGCCCCAGTTAATAAAGTCAGGTTTTACATTTTATAAAAGCAGTAAGCTACCTATTATTAATAAAGAAAATGCTGTTGTTTCATTTAGGGGAAACTAGAATTACAGGGAACCAAAAGTGATAACTTCCTTTTTCATGATTTTTTTTTTCTTTGGGATGGAGTTCTGCCATGTCACCCAGGCTGGAGTGCAGTGGTGTGGTCATGGCTCACTGCAACCTCCGCCTCCCGGGTTCAAGCGATCCTCCTCCCTCAGCCTCCCAAGCAGCTGGGACTACAGGCATGTGCCACCACTCCCAGCTAATTTTTGTAGTTTTAATAGAGATGGAATTTCACCATGTTGGCCAGCCTGGTCTCAAACTCCTGACTTTAGGTGTTCCACCCACCTCAGCCTCCCAAAGTTCTGGGATTACATGCGTGAGCCACCGCGCTGGGCCTTGTAAATTTAATAGACTGGGAAATTAGTGGGTGGGCATTCTTCATATCTGTATCTAATATAACGGATAAACAAGTTCACCAGGCCTACTTCGTTTAGAACTTTATTAGTGACCAACACACTTATGAGGACAGATGTCTTTGTCCCCTCCCAGCAGCTTGTGTTCATGTTCATATTTTCTAAGATTAGAAAACAAAAACTAACAGTTTTGTTGTTGCTCATGACAGCATAGGTAGTTTTGGAAATAGTTAGGAGGGTTAGCCTTCGATTGGTTCCAGCAAATGCCTAAGACATTTGGGAAAATATGGAGTGGCTTATGTTGTTCAAATTTAGCTTGTTTATTGTATTATTATATGGGATGGTCAGCCTTTCTGGTCTCTAAAGAGTTTCTTAAAACTAAATATAAGCATACTTTGCAATCACTAGTAATTCAGAATATTTCATATTCTGTCTTTATATACCCATAATTGTTTTAATTTTTACTCAGGCAAACATAAATGGCCGTGTGTTAGCTCAGTGTAACATTGATGAACTGAAGAAAGAGATGAATATGAATTTTGGAGACTGGCACCTTTTCAGAAGCACAGTAAGATATTTATAACATTGTGATATTTACAACATTATTTTATTATAACATTCAAAATTATAACATTGTAGAAAACCAGTATCAATAAGTACTGGCCTAAACTGGTATTTTTTTCATATTTTTTTTAAATTTAAAAACTGTATCTTACACTTATATGCAGTTGTGTGTTGTGGAAAATACACACAGCAGCACTTGGCAGCCTTTGCCTTTTTGGGCATTTCACTCAGTGATTTGGGGAAGAGTCCGCCTGCCAGTTCTTCATGGTTTCACCTGCCCTAACTCTCATCAGGCTCCTCAAAGCCTTTGAGGCCTTGACCTTCAGCATTTGTCCTTATAAAGGGCTTGCATTGCCCAGGTTTAGCAAGAATCCTGTTAAGTCAGTTTACATGTGTGATCACCCTCGGTACTTGATCAAATGCCTCACCACCTCCCCGCCGCAGGTGATGTCTGCTCACCCTGGCCATCGGCGTACCCCAGAGTCCCCCACTCTTGCTGCCTCCCTTTGGTAATGTTCCATCCACGGTGCCCACCCTGCCCCTTGGTGGTAGATCCCCACTCATTCGCGCTTATTCTGAATTGAACTCCCTTCTGTAGTGAGACTGCTTTTCCCTGTTGCCATAGTTCTGAATAAAATCTGGATCTACTGCTCTACTCCTGGCCCCCTCTGGTTTTGACACATGCCAGCTGCATTTTGCTTTGTCTTAAGTTTTAAACAGGAGTAATAATTTAATGGACAAATTGCAGTGTAGTATATGTATGGTGGTTTCTACCATTGCTTCCTTTATTATTAATTAACATGAAAGATAAGCTGATGTGTAAAACATATTCACTAGAAATTCACTTACCAGAAGTATGCTTTCTCATTGCTGTTGCAGTAGCTTTATATTTCTAAACTATTTCTAAAGCTTCCAAAATATGATTTGTTAGTGTAAATATTTACATTTTTCTTCTGTTAAGGTACTAGAAATGAGAAACGCAGAAAGCCAGGTGGTCCCTGAAGACCCACGTTTCCTCAGTGAGAGCAGCAGTGGCCCAGCCCCACACGGTGAACCTGCTCGCCGCACTTCCCACAATGAGCTGCCTCACACCGAGCTCTCCAGTCAGACGCCCTACACACTCAACTTCAGCTTCGAAGAGCTGAACACGCTTGGCCTGGACGAAGGTGCCCCTCGTCACAGTAATCTAAGTTGGCAGGTATTTATTGAATGGCATTTTTCGTATTATTGAAGAATAAGGGCACCGTTCAGTTCACTGAGATGATGTGGGCATTGAAACAGTCATTCAGAAAATGCTTACTAAATACCTAAGTGGACAAGAGACAAGATGGAGGGCTTCCTGTACTCAAGGAGCTGCATCCATCTGGAGAGGGGCAGTCAGTGAAAACAAAGAAAAAAGTAGCTCATGTAGACATTGACGAGAGCTGAGATTTCCATCAGGGTCACAGCATGCAGAGTCAGTAGGGACCGGGTTACTTGAGCTAGGGTGGTTAGCAAATTCAGCCTTTCCCAGGCGATTTTCCTGTTGCATTCAGTAACTGTTGGTTAAAGTACATCTTCATTGGAACACTGGCCACGTAGTGTCCCTTTGAGCACCATCCTTTGGTTTTCCAGGCCGCCTGCACACCCTTCCTGGATATTGGTTTCTTCTCATCTGGCATTAGATGTAGGCGCATTCTTCCTTTGGAGATTCTTAGAAGAGGGAGGCCAGGTGAGGGGTGGGGCAGGGACAGAGCAGAGTGAGAGATGCAGGAGGAGTAGGGGGAGTGAGGAGAGCGCGGCAGGAAAAGCAGAGCAGAGCACAGAGAACAACGGGAGGAGGCACAGTGGGAGGCAGCGAGGAACACCGAGTGGGCAGGGCAAGGCAGAGCAGCACTGAGGAGGAGCAGTGCCCTGGGGAAGGAAGAAAATGTCCTATTTCCTTGAGAAGGTCCCCAGCAAATTCACTTTGCTGCTTCTTTTTTGTTTTAGCTTTTGCTCTTGACCCTTCTTAAACTTTCTTGATTCTTCTCCTTCCGTTTCCCTCTTCTTTTTCCTCATCTGTACTTTTTGCTCCTTGTTTCTTAGCTATTCTGGGATCTGAAGCAATTTCTAATTCTAAAACTTCATACTGGAAATAAACTTGTAAAACTATTTTATTTTTCTGTTTACTAAGGCCCAACTATTGGCCTCATTGCATTTTGTATTTTATCAATGAAGTTGACTTTGGCCTTAAATGAAAGCTAAATGTTTGAAGTTATAAAAACAAGTGCTGTGGCCAAGCATGTGGCACATGCCCATAGTCCCAGCTGCTCAGGAGGCTGAGGCGGGAGGATCGCTTGAGTCCAGTAGTTTGAATGTAGCCTGGGCAACACAGCAAGATCCTGTCTCCTAAAAATAAAATGAAAACCAGAAACAAGTGCTAAGATTATTGGTTAATACAATGTTTAATTATACTTTTAAATATTAACAATAAATTGATTTTATTAAAATTTATAGAAAGCTTTCTAATAACAGCATTATTTATAAGGTCACAGCTTTTGCTAAACTGTGTTATGTAGAATTCTTTTAAAAGAATTTGATATTTTGATGACTTTTTAAATGGTTAGTGTACATATATATTTCCTAAGCTGATGTTTATGCCTTTTTTTTCTTATTTGAATTTTTAAATTATTTTTTTTCTGTCTTCACAGTCACAAACTCGCAGAACCCCAAGTCTTTCGAGTCTCAATTCCCAGGATTCCAGTATTGAAATTTCAAAGCTTACTGATAAGGTGCAGGCCGAGTATAGAGATGCCTATAGAGAATACATTGCTCAGATGTCCCAGTTAGAAGGGGGCCCAGGGTCTACAACCATTAGTGGCAGATCATCTCCACATAGCACATATTACATGGGTCAGAGTTCATCAGGGGGCTCTATTCATTCAAACCTAGAACAAGAAAAGGGGAAGGATAGTGAACCAAAGCCCGATGATGGGAGGAAGTCCTTTTTAATGAAGAGGGGAGATGTTATCGATTATTCATCATCAGGGGTTTCCACCAATGATGCCTCCCCCCTGGATCCTATCACTGAAGAAGATGAAAAATCAGATCAGTCAGGCAGTAAGCTTCTCCCAGGCAAGAAATCTTCTGAAAGGTCAAGCCTCTTCCAGACAGATTTGAAGCTTAAGGGAGGTGGGCTGCGCTATCAGAAACTCCCAAGTGACGAGGATGAATCTGGCACAGAAGAATCAGATAACACACCACTGCTCAAAGATGACAAAGACAGAAAAGCCGAAGGGAAAGTAGAGAGAGTGCCAAAGTCTCCGGAACACAGTGCTGAGCCGATTAGAACCTTCATTAAAGCCAAAGAGTATTTATCGGATGCCCTCCTTGACAAAAAGGATTCATCGGATTCAGGAGTGAGGTCCAATGAGAGTTCTCCCAATCACTCTCTGCACAATGAAGTGGCGGATGACTCCCAGCTTGAAAAGGCAAATCTCATAGAGCTGGAAGATGACAGTCACAGCGGAAAGCGAGGAATCCCACATAGCTTGAGTGGCCTGCAAGATCCAATTATAGCTCGGATGTCCATTTGTTCAGAAGACAAGAAAAGCCCTTCCGAATGCAGCCTGATAGCCAGCAGCCCTGAAGAAAACTGGCCTGCGTGCCAGAAAGCCTACAACCTGAACCGAACGCCCAGCACTGTGACTCTGAACAACAACAGTGCTCCAGCCAATAGAGCCAATCAAAATTTTGATGAGATGGAGGGAATTAGGGAGACTTCTCAAGTCATTTTGAGGCCTAGTTCCAGTCCCAACCCAACCACTATTCAGAATGAGAATCTAAAAGGCATGACACATAAGCGAAGCCAACGTTCAAATTACACAAGGCTCTCCAAAGATCCTTCGGAGCTCCATGCAGCAGCCTCTTCTGAGAGCACAGGCTTTGGAGAAGAAAGAGAAAGCATTCTTTGAGAAAAACAAGCAAAGGAGAAGAGTATTACTGTACCCTTATGACAGAATTGTCCTGGATTTTGACTCCATCCACGCCCATCACCTTTCTACATTTCGCTGACAGATCAGTAACAGATGATGAGGCCAAGGTAGAAGAGACATCCGCAGTGTGACAGAGGGAGCGCGAGAAGCATGACTCATCAGCCAGCCTCTATTGTCTTTGTAATTAGAAGCTTCAGAACTCACTAATACCACTGTACCTTTCATTGGCGCATTACCCCATAAAACTTTTTGAGATGAGGTGAGATCTGGGTATAAAGATAGGCCAGAAGTATTTTAAAGGGCTTAATTTGCCAAAAAGAAAAGTAAAAAGCTAGAGACCCTTTTTGCAGAACATTTGGTGCCCACACATTTGAGGGAAGATGTGGCTTTAGATGAAGCAGAAGCAAACCCTGCTCTTAGGGTCTCGTCTAGATGAGTGCACAGCCTATGACACTACAGGGAGAGGTCAGGAAACTGAGATCCAGCCTTCTGGGTGACACGGGCATTGTTTATCACAGAGGTTCTGAAGTTTAAGTAGCAAGTACATAATGAAGAGGGCTTTAAAAATTGCTGAGAAAGCGAGTCACCAGGGCTGGCAGTAGTGTAACGGGGCTGTCCTGAGCAGTTAGGAGAGTAGATGCTGGGAGGGCTGGTGACCTCCATGGGTTTATCTGTTGGAGACTCTTCTCTCCAAATCCCAGGCCTGGCTTCCAGCACCATCCAGCTGTGCCCAAGAAGCCACCCTGGTCCGTTCTCCAACTCTTTTAAATGGTGCCCAACTTTTCTAAGTGAGCTTAGCAATGAGAAGAAAAAAAACATGAATTCTTTATCTGGAAAATCAGGGAAACATGGGTAATAATAGGCACTAATAAATATTTATAGATGAGTGAATGAGGAAATAATTACATCAGAAAGGTCAGTGACAATTGATAAATGACAAGGAAATATTTAATTAGGTAAAACTAAATCATTGCTCTCTATTCTAGGATAGACTTTATCTACTTCGTCTGTTCCTAAGTCAGCATGTTAATTCTGGGGGAGGATCATAAGAAAGGAAATACTTTTTAAAAAAGAGTCTAAAAACATGTAACAAAGCAAGGATAAAATTATATATATATATATACACACATATATATATATATGTGGTGTGACTGTAAAACTGTACTTTCCATTAATTATTAGCGGAGTTAAGAGAATGATCACATTGAAGTACTGTGTGGACTAGAAATGTGCCCTGTCATCATGCAATGAAATGTTATCGTTTTAACATAGCTCATTTATGTAGAATGAATTCTGGCGGTTTACCCCACGTCACAGTTAGGACAGTAGATGGTGAGATCGCAGATGCACAGTTATCTAGATTCCGTGTTACATTTTCAGTGTTTATCACTCAGTGGATTTTTATTAATATGCTGATTAAGTTATTTACTTGGCCAGTCATTGTGCTAAATAGTTGCTCTTTTGTGTTTCATTGCCGTGATGTTTGAGTGTAATCTAGCATTTTAATACAGTGTTTATTTTGCATGATCTTTAACAAACGTGTTAAGCAATTTTAAAAAGGCAGGATGTTGTTGACATTATACACTGAAGTCTTAACATTTTAATATTTATAGTGCTTATTAGTTTGCAAAGTTGTATACTTAGGAATTATTTCAGAGACAATGTTTTCTTTTTCAGGTGAGTAGTTGCCGCGTAATATCATTGGATACATTCTTTATACTGTTTGTGAAATTAATACTAGCATATTAAGTGTATAAATAGATTTAGAAAACAAT
Organism: Macaca mulatta; assembly: GCF_049350105.2. Taxonomy (NCBI): domain Eukaryota; kingdom Metazoa; phylum Chordata; class Mammalia; order Primates; family Cercopithecidae; genus Macaca; species Macaca mulatta. The sequence continues at coordinate 116,096,211 of NC_133418.1, forward strand.
AAAAAATTGCATGCTATTCTGACTCATGAATTTTTATTCACTATGATGATTCACATTTTGATTAAAAATAAAAGTAGTTTGTGTGTGTGTTTTGTCACATGTCTGAAGTTTGTTAAAGACTTTCAGGTTCATGTACAGTCATGCAGTTGGCAGAAGTGTTCTGAACTGCTCCCAACTAGTCTTTGTAAGAGAATGTGACTTGTAAGTCCCAGTGCCTCAGTGGTGCTTTATGAAGCGTTCATGCCCACAGCATGCTAGTGCCCAGCAGCGCTGTGCAGTGCGTTCCTGTAGATAGAAGAGGTAGGTTATCCAGATCCTGGAGGATATCAGTTTATTCCATGAACTTCCTGAAAAAGTTTGCTTTTTCATACTGATCCCAAAATTGACAAACCAGATGAGTTACTGAGTCATACACTGTCTCCCTTGAACCTGTGTGTCTATGTGTGTGTATCTGTTCATAGCTCAGTCTGATTCTCATTTATGCAAAACTCTACTTTAAATTAGGTGAAAAATGATAGAAAAAGAAATTGGTGCTCTAATCTTTCCCTTATATTCTATGTCATTTAGAGTCCTGTGGGGGTTTTTTTGTGTGGTTTTGTTTGTTTGTTTGAGGCAGGCTCTCTGTCATCTAGGCTGAGTGTAGTGGTGCCATCATGGCTCACTGCAGCCTCGACCTCCTGGGCCTAAGCTGTCTCCCAGCTCAGCCTCCTGCGTAGCTGGGACTATAGGCACGCACCACCACACCTGGCTGATCTTCCATTTTTTGAGGAGATGCAGCCTTGCTATGTTGCCCAGGTTGGTCTTGAGCTCCTGGATACAAGCAATCCTCCCTCCTCGGCCTCCCAAAGGCCTGGGATTATAGGCATGAGCCACCATGCCCAGCCGAGTCTTGTGTTTTATATACCATTTTGCCTTCAGTGTAAGCCACAGACAGTTCTGATAATGTAGCAAATAATAAGCCAGATATATTCACTGTGGCCTTATGGAGTGCTGTCTGTGAGTACAGGCTTTCTGCAGGAGAAGACTGGAGATAAAAAGAAGCTGTTGATCTCTTTCAGTTGAAATAACTTCCACAGTGCTGGGTATTTAGGGATCAGCTCTCCAACACTGGGAAATTTAAGCATTCATAATAACATTTTCAATATGAAAAGGAAATTTTTTTTCCCTTTTATGTGTTTCCTTTAATATGCGTAAGTGTTTTATTTTACTTACATAGGTTTATATAGTGGTCAGAATAATTTTGATTGCCTAGCCAACTAATTTTAAATGAAACTTACTTGCGAAAATGCTAATCTCGAGACCTCTTTAGACCATTTGCATGTTGAGTGCTGCAGTAAAATATATTTGTAATTATCCTTTTTTTTTGCTTACAAATACTAACCATTAGAAGATATTTTTTGAATGAAAGTAGATCTTATGGGTAAAATACTAAATTTAAAAGGTGATTTTTAGTTACACCCGGAATTCTCAGCCTATTTAGAAGTATCCCATAGTTTAAAAATCCAGGAATCTCTGAATTCCTGGCTAACTCCTGAGTAAAATCAACCTATCTGCCAGGAAAAGCACTAGAACGCACTGTGCCCCTTCATGGGCGAGTGACTTGAGGGAATCCATGGGTAAAAGGGAAGGTGCCGTAAGTTAGCTTCTTTGACCAGCACTCCAGACTGAGCATCGAGGCTCCTTTATTCCCACCTTCTCTTCCAGACGCACGCCGACACTGGGCAGAAGGGAAGAAACCAGTGGGGATACTGTTCTCTTGCAGGGGCAGCATGAGCAGACCCAGGTGGGCTCTCTGAGACTATTGCGTTTTGAATTTCCAGACTGTGGTACTCCCTATCCTTCCCTACCTCAGAATTCTAAGCATAGGCCATAATTATGCAACTGAATTGAAAAATAGAAACATACAGGCAACAGCCAGCACTGGATAGTTTTTTAATGGCTTATCACAAAGGTTGAGAATCCCTGGTTGAGACTGATTAAATAGAGAATTTACAATCTTACATAATTTTAAACCCTTTCATGCCTAGGAAGAAAATGCTGGCCTTGAGATAGATAGCTCTTCAGAGGATCCAGATTAAACTAAGGTAGGTAAAAAAAATTAGTTTTCAAAGTCAGCTACAGTCATATGCCACGTTAGGATGTTTTGGCCAACAAGGGACCACATGTATAGTGGGCCCATAAGATTCTAATACTGTATTTTTACTGTCCCTTTTCTATGTTTAGACATGCAGATAGCATGGTGACAGTTGCCTGCAGTATTGGGTACCATGCTGTACAGGCGTGTAGCTAAGAGCTGGCCTTGGCACACAGCCTAGGTGTGTCGTAGGTGCCACCATCTAGGTCTGTTTAAGTGTGCTCTGTGATGTTCCCACGACAAAATCGTGCACCAGCACGTTTCTCAGAATGTATCCCTGTCGTCAGGTGATGCATGGCTGTAATTGTAAGCCAGCTGTTAAAAAAGTTCTTGCCAATTAGAGAATTTATATTCTCACCACTTTAACAAATAGCGTTAAGTAAGAAACCTCTAAAGTGGTTGCTAGAAATTAAATATTGTCACCTACCTGGTCAAAACCTTTTAAGTAAAATGATTAGCCAATCACAGCCTTGGCTTACACTGGCCTCAGAGTCTGGTGTGTGCCACGCTCACGTCCTGTGGGTGGAATGTTTCATGACAAGGACTTTGTGGAATTCAGAAGCCCTTTTTGAGTGGGGCCTGAGTAGCTGTAGGATGGGCAGATCTGAATTCCCAGTACAGTGTGGCATTTTGAAAAATAAAGAATGTGTAAGAATAAAAGACTCAGTCAAGAAGGAGGAGCAATTATTGTCAAACTACTCGAAGGATGACCCTTTAAAAGTCAGTAAAAACCTATCTGGAGTGAAAGACCAACTTAAATGAGCAATAGCATGAATTACAGAATATAAAATAAAGACAAGCGTTCCTGCTTCAAAGCACACGAAATATTCTGAGTCTGCCTGTGGAGCATCAGCTGCAGTCATCTTCTTACCAAGAGTGCACGTAAGTCCATTTTCTTAGATTAAATGCGCTTTTTGTAGTGTTGCTTACACTGGTGGTATGTGCTAGGAACCCTTTCTTAGTTTTTCTGAGATTTAACAGAACGTGGAATAACATGTTCATGGATCAAACTGAATTCTTAGAACTTGAGTACATGAAACTTCCTTTTAGAAGCAATGTAGAATTACATGCTCCATATTATTCAAATTAAGAAGCTTTTGAAATAATAAGACCACCTTGATTATCCATGATCATTTTCTAATTTTGACATTTTGTACATATTTACCTCGTTTTCTTTCAAGGCAACAGGGGCTCTAGATCTTAGTACCCTGCCCATAGACCCAAGCACTTTCCTCATTTCTTCTGACAGTTCGAGTCACTTCTCACAGTTGACTTCCTCACCAAATAATAAAGGGGTGAAGAAGACTCGGCCTACCTACCACTCAGTAATCCTGCTGTCCAGTCGACTGGAGAAGAGAGATTTGTTCACCTCTACTAGTTTTATTTGTTCTTAGTAGTTGTAGAATTTAAGTTGGTTTTAATGAAATGTTCCTTCTATGAAATTTTAAATAAAAGCCATTTAGTATTTAGTATATATTTAGTATAGCAAGAAGCATGTGAATAAGCTCTATATAACCTGACATTGCGTATCTTATAGCATCCTCTTGGTCAGATGTCTAATAAAAAGTTAGATTGTTATTTTCAAATTTATCATAGTTCCTGATACTTGCACTTTTTAAAACTGTGTTTATGAGAATTTATAGACTGCATATTGTTATACTTGATGGAAATTGAACTATTTATTTTGAAAGAATTTATATTTTGAATTCTTTATGTTTTTCTCCTTTTTCCTGAGTTCTTTTCAGTCATTTTGTGTTGTAGGTTTTTTTTTTTTAGGTTATCATATATTTTTCTTTTTTAGGTTGCCATCCTATTTTACTGTAAAACATTTCTTAGAGCAGTAGATTGGGAAAGAGCCTCAAGACATCTTTTAGACCAAATCCTAGATTTCAGTGGACATTCGATGAATACTTGTTGGCCAGGTGCCGTGGCGCACGCCTATAATCCCAGCATTTCAGGAGGCCAAGATGGGAGGATGGCTTGAGCCCAGGAGTTCAAGACCAACGTGGGCAACATAGTGGGATTCCATCTCTACAAAAATAAAAATAAATTAGCTAGAGATGGTGGTGTGCACCTGTAGTCCCAGCTACTCCGGAGGCTGAGGTAAGAGGATTCCCTCAGCCTGGGAGGTTGAGGATGCAGTGAGTGGTGATCACACCATTGCACTCCAGCTTACAGTATGAGGCCCTGTCTCAAATAAATAAATAAATAAATAAATAAATAAATAAATAAATAAAACTTAAGTGAATGAATAAACTAGGGGAGCAACTCTGAGAGTGTCCACCCACAAATCTTACACAGTGCCTTCAAAATACTAGGTGTGGTGGCTCACACCTGTAATCCCAGCACTTTGGGAATCTGAGGTGGGCGGATCATCTGAGGTCACGAGTTCGAGACCAACCTCGCCAACATGGCGAAACCCCGTCTCTACTAAAATACAAAAATTAGGCAGACGTGGTGGCAGGCGCCTATGGCCCCATCTACTCAGGAGGCTGAGGCAGGAGAAGCACTTGAACCTGGGAGATGGAGGTTGTGGTGAACTGCGATCGCACCACTGCACTCCAACCTGGGTGGTTGTGCCACAGCTCCTTACAGGTCCCACCTTCCCTCTCACTTTCTGCCCACCCTGTTACCTGCCTGGCCCCTGTAAGCTTTTCTGCTTGTGATTTTGGAAATCTTTCAACTGTAATAGCATGCTTTGTTGCAAACTCTCAGGGACTGAAGCCAGGCATGATGGCGTGCACTTGTAATCCCAGTTACTTGGGGAGGCTGAGGCGGGAGGATCACTTGAGCCCAGGAGTTCAAGACCAGCCTGGGCAACATAGCGAGAACCTGTCTCATAAAAAGGAAAAAAATGGGGGGAAAAACCCTCCCAGGGATAGATATTCACAGCCAGTCTTGAGAAGCGCCATCATTTTAAAGTGCAAGGCTGTGCCTCCCACATGGATGATTATTTAATCCTCTTATACACCATCACAGAATGTCTGAGATGTGGGTTTATCCTATCTGTAGCTCAGTTCTTCAACCATTCTTTTAGCAAGGCTAGTTATCTTCAATGACCACCCCTTGCTGCCCTCTACTATCTCCTCCCTCAGATGGATTACTCTGATTAAGCTTGAGCTAGAATAAGCATGTTATCCTGGGATTCCATATTGAATATTTTATACATGAGTGAGCCATTATGAGTTGTTTGAGAATTTATTATATTGAGGGAGGGTAACCGCTGTAACAACCATCACCAAATCTAATTGACTGAATACATTTGATGTTTATTTCTTGTTCATATGACAGTTCACTGTTACCTAAATTTACATGAAGACCCAGAGGCCCAAGCCCCTTCATTCTGGGCCCCACCGACCTCCAAGGTTTCAGGGCCCTCTGCCCCGCCTTCTGCACCCAGAGGGGAAAAGAGTGGAGGATGCACACACCCAGGCCCGGAAGCAACGCATGTGGCTTCCCCATCCACAGACCTCACCCACAGTCTATTGGCCTTCTTAAGTCATGGACTCCTACTGAGCTGCCAGGGTGCCTGGGAAATCCATGTGACTGTGCCCTGGAGGAAGAGGAGCGTTTCGGTGAGCACACAGGAGTCTTTGCCACTAGCTGCTGATGAGGATTCCCCACAGCCAATGAAGCATGGAGACTCATCTTGTAACAAACAGATGAGTTGTTGACATCTCTTAAGTTTGCTTTGTGTGCAGTTTTTATTCAGATAGAAAAGGCTGTTAAAATCTTAACACCTAACTGGAAGAGGGGTTTTAGAGAAGGGTGGGTTTCAGTAAGCCAGTTCTTTCCACAATCCAAGAAACGAAATGAATTCCCAGTGTGGAGCAGTGTGCAGGTCAGGTTTTTGTTGTGGTCTCGCCCAGGCTGGAGTGTAAGTGGTGTGGTCATAGCTCACTACATTCTCAAACTCCTGGCCTTAAGTCATCCTCCTGCCTCAGCCTCCCAAAGGCAAGTAAGGTTAAGAGTAGGGGAAATGTGAAGTTTCACAGCTTTTCTAGAATTATTTTTATTAAAGGGACTCTCAGACCGTCAAACTCTCCCAGAATCTGCTCGGTTTTCAAAATTTGCTTATAAATATTTATAATATAAACATTCAATTGCTGTTTTTTAGATTCTCCTCTCTCTGCCAGAAGAGTGGTAATAGGAACTCTTGGGGGCTTCTCCCTGTTCTTGCAGGTGTGGCCGGATGTGGTCCTGGGGGGCTCCCATGCCAGTCCACACCCTCTGTGGAGTAAGCAGGGATTGGTAGTTAATGAGACCCTAAACTCTCCCGAAGCGAGAGCTCATGTCCCAGAAACACATCTTCCACCTCAGAAGCCAGTGGGAAAGCTGCACTTTGTGTCTGCATGTTTGTTCTTACACACACTCTTCTGCAGCCTAACTCTGCTGACCACTTTCCAGTTTGCTCAGATCAGAATTTCTTTGGTTCTAAGATACATATTTTCTTCTTACATTCTAACTTGTCAGAAATTAGAATATGTCTTGTAGTCAATAAAATCTATGGCAACATTTTTTTTTTCTTAATGGTTCCTAAAACTCCTGTAGTTGATGGTGTCTTGCTTAGGTTTAATGAAAGATATTTTAATATATGGCATGGTTATGTTGAGTTGTATCAATATCAGTATTAATGGGCTGGGGATGATTTATATTCAAGTGAACCCCCAAACTCAACCTTTTGTGTTGAATATTTTATCAGTTACTCTTTATCCTGTACTCATTTTGGATACTTACAGTATTGTATGTATTTGTTATAATAAAATGGCTTACCGTGTTTGAACGCGCTGTGTATCTGACAATGTTCTAAGACCTAATTTGATCTTCATGACAACTTCATAAAATAGTTACTATTATTCTCAATTCACAAATGAGAAAGTGAGACACAGAGATGCTAAGGAATTGTTCAAAGTCACACAGCTACTGAGTGGCAGAGCCAGGGTCTGGGCCCAGGCAGTGTGGCTCCAGATGCCACCCACTCTTGACGTGATACTTACCGTGAGTGCTCCTTACCAGTTAGGGATGAGCTGATTCTCATATTTTTCCAAGATACATTTTAATTTAAGCTTTATTTGCTGCATCATCATTATCAGTATCATCATCATCATTGTCAGTTTTCTTGTTTTAAAATAGGGTTTGGAGTCTCTTCAAGGCTTTCTGTTTTAGAAAAGTAAAACTTAAAAATCTATAGCCATGTGAATTATACTTATAGAGAAAAACAGTTGTTTTGTTAACATCAGACATCTTTTTCCTACTAATTATTTTGGAACAATGTTCAGTATCAGGCTAGCAATCGATGGATATCACTCATCCAATTATTATGCATGGATTAAGCCATGACCTTAAAGTGTGTACATAGTGTTGAATATATTCATCTTATTTGCAGTCTTATTGTCATCTAGCTTAAATACACTTGCCCTTTCATATGTCTGTTGTCACTATTCTGTGTAAGATTATAATCCTAAATACCACTATATGTATTTTTCTTCATATTCTATTATTGAACAGTATTAATGCTTAATAAATGTTAATATATAAGTAATATATGTATACTTTAAAAATTATTACTGCTGTAGAGTTTTTTTTTTTTAAATGATTGTGGTCTCATAAGGAAAAAAGAAAACAGGCAAAACAGGAGCCCTTTTCCCTTTCATAATGACAAGTCAGTCACCAAAGCCAAAAGCCAATAAATGCAGCAGTCACAGTGGACAGTGGGTTGAAATGGCCTGGTGACATTTCTGTGTTATGTAACCAGTTGCCTACCAATTGGAGTGCTTGCTGCAAGCCAGACACTCCTATCAGCATTTCACACGGATTAACTCTTTAAATTCTGATAATCCCACACAGTGAATACTGTTACTTCCCCTAGTTTACAAATAAGGAGGCTAAGATACAGAAAACGTGTAACTTTTACACAATAGCACATTTGATTTTTATAACTGTCCTCTAAAACATTGACATTATCTATTTTTGAGAAAACTTAACATTCAGGAGTTGGAGACCACTCCTTCCCCCAAAGCCACCCAGCTAGTGACAGAACAAAAACACCAACTCCAGTTGTCTAAGTCCAGATCTGATGCATTTTCCATGCACACCGCGGTACCAGCTTCCCCCAGTGTCCACCACTCTTGGCTGCACAGGCCTGGGCAGCATCTGTCTCCATCTTCCCTTGTAGAAAAGGTTGGCAAAGAGCATGAAACACGTGCTCAGCCGAGGCAGCCCCAGGTTTCCCCAGCTCCTTCCTCTTGGCTCTTCCTCGAATCACAGCAGCCTCACTGCTAGGCAGGAACGAAGTCCAGATCTGCAGGTGATCCTGGACCAGGAACTCATTGGATCTTTGAATCCTCATCTCTCTCAAAATTCCTCTGTCCAGCTACACCATCCTCACTGATGGGATCTCCTAAACTGAACTCTCCCTTTTGGTATAAACATAACTAATTTGAAATAGATTTAAACTGGTGGTGTGTGTGTGTGTGTGTGCATTTAAATTTTACATTGTCAGGTAGCTGATTTGATCAAACCCATTACTAAATTGGTGAGTTCTTTGGTTAATAAATTGTAAATTGAAAGAACAGCTGAGTCAGAAGGCTTGAGTTATGGGCCTGGCTCTGTTACTTATTTATGTAGTGGCCATTGATTTTTCAGCCTAAGTTTGTCTTTTAAAAGTACAAATGATGAAGGAACAAGAATTATCCCTTTGACAACTGGTACTACCTTCCCCATGCTTATTATGTGTTAGTCACTTTGCAAATATCAGCTCCCTAATCTGTAGGGAGCTAAGGCTTCAAAACCGTCCCCAATGCCTCGCAGCTGGTACGTGTTAGAACAGGGATCTGAACTCACACCTGACACCAAAGGTAATTAATATACCTCCTGCTGTGCCTTCTGCCTCTCCAGCAATGTAGGTGAACTCAGTTTCCAGGCTCCAGGGAGTATTAAAGAGACAGTCACAGGCATGTGGAGTAAGAAGAAAATGCTGTGGTCATTTCATCCAGCTCCCTCATGCTTGCCGATGAGGAAATCATGAAGTGGTTCTATCATTTCAAATGATACACAGGAGGGTTAGCTTTCATCCCGCTTTTGGTTGCATTTGATCTCTTCTTTTGGGTCACCTTCTGGCTAGCAGAATACAGTTTCTTGTCATTAGAATTAGACTTCTTGGGTGCTAATATTCCTTGTTTTTTAGATACCTAAACTCATTTCTTTCTTTCTTTCTTTTTTTTTTTTTTTTTGGACGAGTCTCACCCTGTTGCACAGGCTGGAGTGCAGTGGTGCCATCTCGGCTCACTGCAACCTCCATCTCCCGGGTTCACGTGATTATCTTGCCTCAGCCTCCCAAGTAGCTGGGATTGCAGGCATAAGCCACCACGCCCAGCCCTCCTTTCTTATGAAATTAAAGGTGAGTTATCAAGTTTAACTGCATATCTGGAATGGTACTATACCCATTTTTCAGAAAATATCCTTTTCTCTAAAGAGTCCCAGGATGTTGAAAATGCTCAGTGCCTGGACCTATTTTCCAAAAAAAGTTTGCATTTCTCATAACTATTCTATTATTAAAAGAGAATTGATGATCTCTTAAAGTGTAAAGTTATTTAAAAGTTATTTTGAAGTGAGAGCACAGGTAATTCATTCTTATAACAAAATATTAAAAATGCCATGGGTGTGTATTGTGAAGAGTTTTAAGTTGCTTTGGAAATACAGCATTTGCATCTTGTATTTTTGATAGTTTAACAAGACATCAAAGCTGCGTTGCAGATGTCTCAGCAAAAATATTTCCATTAATAAGCAGTTCCTAGGGTTAGCAAATTAACATGATCACAAATAGCATGTCAGAAATTTGTATCCCATGTTTATGGAAGTACTTCTTTAACATTTTCCAACTAGTTTATTTTTAACCTCTTTTTTTAGAAGATTAATTTTCTTTTAAAGATTTTATTGATTGGAAGTTACAAAGTTCTTGATATTTCAAAAATAATTCAAGCCCATTGGTTTTGTTTTGGTTAGATTTTTTGAATAGTATAAATTTAGTTATAAACTGCACTAGAACATTATGATTCCAGAAATTACATGTGAAAGGCAACTCTTTTTTAGCCTTGGAGTTGGTCATTAGATAAACACCATTCTAGGTCGGGAGGGTGGCTCAGGCCTGTAACTCCAGAACTTCGGGAGGTCAAGGTGGGAGTACTGCTTGAGTGCAGGAGTTTGGGACCAGCCTGGTCGACATAGTGAGACCCTCTCTCTACAAAAAAGTAAAAATTAAAAAAAATTAGCCGGACATGGTGTCACACACCTGAAGTCACAGCTACTTGGGAGGCTGAGGTGGGAGGATGACTTGAGCCCAGGAGTTTGAAGTTGCAGTGAGCTATGATCACATCACTGCACTCCAGCCTGCGTGACAGAGTGAGACTCTGTCTTAAAGAAAACCCAAAACTGTTCTAAATATCATAATTAATTTAATATTTTCTATGATTGAAAAAATTGTTAGGTTAAGATTTATCCTATTTTAGCTGTTCTGCCTTATGTTTTTTTTTTTTACATAAAATCTACCATGTTAGTGGCTGTATTAAGGTTCTCCAGAGATGCAGAAACAATAAAGTGTAGATAGACAGACAGACAGATGGATGCCTAAGAGGAGATTTATTGTGAGAATTGGCTTATGCAATTATGGAGGCTGAGAGGTTCCACAATCTACTGTCTGCAAGCTGAAGAGCCAGGAAAGCTGGTGATGTCACTTAGCCCAAGTCTGAAGCCCTGAGAAATGGAGGGTGAGGGAAATGGGTGGGGGAAGCTGGTGTGTGAGTCCTGGAGTCTGAAGCCTTGAGAACCAGGGGTTCTGAGGTTGAAGGGCAGGAGATGCTGACAGTCCCAGCTCAAGAAGAGAGAGGAGGCCGGGCGCGGTGGCTCACGCCTATAATCCCAGCACTATGGGAGGCTGAGACGGGTGGATCACGAGGTCAGGAGACAGAGACCATCCTGGCTAACACGGTGAAACCCCGTCTCTACTAAAAAATACAAAAAACTAGCCGGGCGCGGTGGCGGGTGCCTGTAGTCCCAGCTACTCGGGAGGCTGAGGCAGGAGAATGGCGTGAACCCAGGAGGCGGAGCTTGCAGTGAGCTGAGATCCGGCCACCGCACTCCAGCCTGGGCGGCAGAGCAAGACTCCGTCTCAAAAAAAAAAAAAAAAAAAAAAAAAAAAAAAAAAAAGAAGAGAGAGGATTCACCCTTCCTCCGCCTTTTTTCCTATTTGGGCCTCGGCAGATCAGGTGATACCCACCCACGCTGGCGAACGTGCATCTTCCTCAGTCCACTCACGAAAACTCTGACCTCTTCTGGAAACACGCCCACATACAAGCCCAGAAATACTGTTTTACCAACTGTTTGGGCATACCTTGCCCAGACAAGTTGACACATAAAATTAACCCTCACAATATCCATTCACAGATGAGGAACGTGTACTAGTGTTTTCTGAAACAAAGGCAGACATAACGAAACAAAAGACCAAGTGGAGGGCTGGCATCGCCCAGGAACACAGATATGGAATCCATCGCAATGGGAGGGAGGCAGAATACATGGGCACAGATGTCAGAGTCCACACCCAAAACTACTTTAAGTGTAATACAATTAAAACAAGTGAGTTTTGGGGTATGCACATCATACCTCAACACAACTATTTAAAAATATTTAAAACATTATTTTATTTAGTATTATTGAAAATTTTATGAACCTTATTTTACATGAAGGAGAGGAAGAAAAATGTTCCTCATAAACCCATAAACAGGGAGATAGGCAAATACAGGAGAGCAGCCGGGGTGGGAAGGCCATCATCCTGTCTGAGCTCAACTGAACGTAAAATGACAGTAACCCAGATGGTGTGGGACTGGTTTAAGAGTGGACACGCAGATCAATAGAACAGAACAGAGACCCAAAATGTCACCCCCCAAATATATTTTGACAAAGGCACGAAGCAATTAAATGGATAAAGGATTATTTTCAGCTATCCTTTACACGGATAAAGGGTGCTACAACAATTGGACGTTTATATGTTCTCCCTCTTCCCCAAAAGATCCTAGATATAGATCTTAAACCTTACACAAAAATTAACTCAAAAGGAATCATAGATCTACATGTAAAATGCAAAACTATAAAACACTTAGAAGAAAACATCAGAGAAAATCTACATGACCTTGGATTTCATGGGGAGTTTCACAGGCTGTACCAAAAGCATAATCCATAAAACAGGGTCGTGGGCAAACATCTCAGTGCTATAAATCTTGAGATACCCAGCAAACCTGAGAGAGAAGCACAAAGATGAATGGATATAAACAGGAAAAGGGGATGAAGAAAGTTGATGAATGGGAAGGGGAGCAGCCTCTACAAGACCCCTTTCCCATCAAATTGAGAACTGCTTCCATCCAAGCAAGCCAAATCCTTGGCTTCCTGCAAGCCCAGCCTCGTGAGACCTTTTCAGTTTACTTTGATCCTATTTTCCTACTTATTTAAAAAAATTCAGCTGCAATTAAAGTCACTAACACCTAATCTCACACTTGATTATACTCTGCTCTCTTGTATTAGCTTCTAATTTTACATAAGTGTTGTTTGCCAGAAATTTTGAAATTCTTTCATTTAGGATTTATGTTTCCATTGTTTTTAATCTCCCAAAGTGCAAAGCTCAGTACTCGGGTACCTGAAAGGAAAATACACATGCTTTTAAAAAGGAAGGGTACAGTCTATTCTCACTCTGCTATAAGGACATAGCCGAGACTGGGTAATTTATAAAGGAAAAAGATTTAATTGACTCACAGTTCTTCAGGGCTGGGGAGGCCTCAGGAAACTTACAATCATGACAGAAGGGGAGGCAAACATGTCCTTCTTCACAAGGCGGCAGGAAAGAGAAGAATGAGGAATGAGTGCCCAGTGAAGGGGAAAGCCCCTTATAAAACTATCAGATCCCATGAGAACTCACTCACTATCATGAGAACAGCATGGGGGAACCACTCCCATGATTCAATTGTCTCCCACTGGGTCCCTCCCACAACACGTGGGGATTATGGGAACTACAATTCAAGATGAGATTTGGGTGGGGACACAGCCAAACCATATCAGGAAGAAAGAAAACTGAATAGAAAGGGATCTAGAATAGGAGATGGGAAGGAGGGAAAAGATTTCTGGGCTTTCACGCCATTGGAGAGGTCCCGCCATGAGGCCACGGGCTTCCAATCTGCAGAGCTGCCTTTTGTGAGACGAAGCACCAGTACTGCATGGCCTATTTGTTAATTCCTAAATGGATCCCTTTTAGAAAGCAGGAGAGATGGTTGTAAGAGGACACCTAGCTTTCTTTAATACATTATTTAAATAAAAATAATTTTAACAAAGGTAGGTTATTTAAGTTCTTCTCTGTAGCCAGGGGTCAAGCTTAAAGCACAGGTGGAAAGAAGTACTTACGATTTTTTGCTTTGAAATTATTTTATAACTCCTATTATATTCCAGAAATACAAAACAAATCAATTAATAGGATTGAGGTAGGGAGAAAATTCACATAAGTCTGAACTAAGAGGAGAGGAGATCATAGCAAGGAGTAGCTGGTTAGAAAAACAAGAATAGCCTTACAGCTCCTCCCAAGAAGCCTTCATAGTGTCATCTTACCTTGGGTCTTTCTTGAATGTATTGTGAAATTCTAGAACAGCATACATAACTGTCACAAAAATTTAAAAAACAATCAAAAGTCTAATCTTTTGTAAGTAACTTTTAGATTCCGTTTTTTTTTTTTTGGGTGGGGGGGCAGGATCTCGCTCTGTCTCTCAGGCTGGAGTGTGGTGGTGCAATCACAGCTCACTGTAGCCTCGTACTCCCAGGGTCCTGCCTCAGCCCCTCCCAAGTAGCTGAGACCACAGGTGTGTGCCACCACACCCAGGTAATTTTTAAATTTTTGTAGAGACCAAGGTCTCACTTTGTTACTCAGGCTGGTCTCAAACTCCTGGGCTCAAGCAATCCTCCCACCTCGGCCTCCCAAAGTGCTGGGATTACAGGCATGAGCCACTGGGCCTGGCCAGCTTTTCAATGATTTCGGCCATTACTCCCCTTCCCCTCTTTCACCAGTAGTGAGCATGCACATAAAGCATGGCCTGCAATTCAGTGTGGTGGTTGATTTTGCATGTCAGCTTGACTGGGCCATGGGATGCCCAGACATTGATTCAGACATTATCCTGGGTGTGTCTCTGAGGGGTTTCTGGATGAAGTTAACATTGGAACGAGGGACCAAGTAAAGCGGATTGCCTTCCCTTGAAGGGGTGGGCCTCATCCAATCAATGGAAGATCTGACTAGAACATACAGACTGAGTAAGAGGGAACTCCTGCCTGCCTGCTGAGCTGGGGCTTTGGTTTTTCTGGCCTTTGGACTTGGATTAAAATATTGGCTCTTCTTGGGTCTCAAGTCTGCCAGCTTTCAGACCGGAGGGGACACCACTGGCAGTCCTGGTTCTCAGACCTTCGAGTCCGGCTAGAACTCCGCATCAGCTCCCCCGGGGCCCAGCTTGCTGGCTGCAGAGGCTGGGGCTTCTCTGGAGAACTCTGACTAATACAGACTTCACTACTGAGAGTGGCTAAAGGACAGGACTTTAAGAATAAGTTTCCCGAATTGCTTCTGAGGTTTCTGGATTCCCACCCCTACCACCTGCTTTGCTTCTAGACCTAGAACTAGACCCCAGTGCCAGCAGGCCCCTAAAGGTTAGGCACAGTGGGAGCCAGGAGGAGGTGTGCCGCACTCCCAAAGAGTGCCCACGTTTTCTCATGTATATAGAAAGAAACCTGGGAAATGGGTGTGGAGGGACATCAAGAGTGTGAGACGATGCTGGGAGGAGCCTAAGGCCGGAGCAGGCTGAGTTCGTTTTGAGTCTGGCTCGCAGAGCTTCTTTCTGCGTTTGACGTTGCAGCTAAGCAAGTTGGAAAGGCTCTCGCAGTTTGGTTGGTTGAGTGGCTGAAACATGGACCAAAAGATGACCCACAGCGAGCATATTGGAAATGCTGGACCAAATCTGTCTTTTCTTACTATGTTACAATAATAAAGCCAGCATCCATGTAACCAGAGCAAGGTTAAGAAACCGAAATTGTCAGCCAGGAGTGGTGGCTCGTGCCTGTAATCCCTGCACTTGGGGAGGCTGAGGTGGGTGGATCACCTGAGGTCAGGAGTTCGAGGCCAGCCTGGCCAACATGGTGAAACCCTGTTCCTACTAAAAATACAAAAATTAGGCGTGGTGGCAGGTGCCTGTAGTCCCAGCTACTCAGGAGGCTGAGGAAGGAGAATCGCTTGAGCCTAGGAGGTGGAGGTTGCAGAGAGCCGAGATCATGCCACTGCACTCCAGCCAGCCTGGTGAGTGAACAAGACTCTGTCTCAAAAAAAAAAAAAAAAAAAAAAAAGAAAGAAACCAAAGTTGTCAGTATCTTAGCAATCACTCATGTGCTTCTTTGGGAGTACCAAAGACAGAACCACTGCCTTGACTTCGTGACAATCTGTATTAGGCTGTTCTCATGCTGCTAAGAAAGACATAGCTGAGCCTGGGTAATTTATAAAGGAAAGAGGTTTAATGGACTCACGGCTTCACAAGGCTGAGGAGGTCTCACAATCTTGGTGGAAGGTGAATGTGAAGCAAAGTTACATCTTACAAGGTGGCAGGCAAGACAGCGTGTGCAGAGGAACTCTCCTTTATAAAACCTTCAGATCTTCTGAGACTTAGTCACTATCACAAGAACAACACGGGAAAGACCTGACCCAGTCATTCAATTACTTCCCACTGCGTCCCTCCCACAACGTGTGAGAATTATGGGAGGCAGCTACAATTCAAGATGAGATTTGGGTGGGGACACAGCCAAACCATATCACAACCATTTCCTCACTTACCTTTATAATTTCACCAGTTATGTGTATGTTCCTGAACAACTTTTTTTTTTCTTTTGAGACGGAGTCTTGCTCTGTAGCCCAGGCTGGAGTGCAGTGGTGCCATCTCGGCTCACCGCAACCTCCACCTCCCAGGCTCAAGTGATTCTCCTGCCTCAGCCTTCTGAGCAGCTGAGATTACAAGTGTGTGCCACCACGCCTAGCTAATTTTGTAGTTTTAGTAGAGATGGTGTTTCACCATGTTGGTCAGGCTGGTCTTGAACTGCTGACCTCGTGATCCGCCTGCCTCGGCCTCCCAAAGTGCTGAGATTACAGGTGTGAGCCACTGCGCCCCACCTCTTGAACAACTTTATCTGGTTTTGATCTCATATAAAGAATATCATACTGTTAGTATTTATCCTTGACTTATTTCTGGCACTAAACACTATTGGTGAGATTTGTTCCTATTGGTGTATAGCGATGTGCATCCTATAGATGTATAATAGTGATTATAATTCACTAATTTCCACTGCAGAATAGTACTCTATTGTATAAATATTTATAATTTATCTATTTACTTTATTGGATATTTGGATCGTTCTCCATTTTTATTGCCATGTTTGTATAGATACGTATTTACATGTCTCCATACTTATGGATGCATGATTACATCTGTTTACGTGTTTACATGTGCAGGAGTTTGGTCTTGGACTTTTCGTGTATAAATTTCTGGGCTTGAGTTACTTAAAAGAAATGTGTATTTTTATAATCAGAAAGAATATTGCAAAAAGAAAAGAATCTTTCAGATTTGTGACGTCTCTGGGCCTCCCTGGGCTAAATCTATAACTAGAGTCCCGTGGTGCTCATGAAACTTGACGAAGGTGCCAGGAGCTGAGGGTGACAGACGTCCGTGAGTGGAGGTGAGGAGACCGTCCTTGGGAAACAGAGTGAAATGGGGACTTTTCAGTTTGGGACAGTGCACGGAGAAGCAGAGGCGACCGATCGGAGGCACAGATGTCGTGGTGAGTGTGCTCGGCAGGCCCTGGAGTTCTGGAGCTCTCAGACCTTCTCTTCCTCTGCCCCTAGGTCAGCTGTCCCCTCTAACACAGCCTATCTAACACAGAATTCAGAATTATCCCCAAACCAACTCTCCCCTCTGCGTTTTCCTTCTTACTGTTGGCACTGTAATTATCTCCGTTTCAGGCTCAGAAATGGAGTGCTGTTCGCTTCCCCCTCATTCCCTCCTCCCAGCAGTCACCAAGCCCTCCACGCTCCCTCTGCAGCAGCCCTCCCTTGAGGGCATCTCCACCTGGAAGTTAGCCCTCACTATCACCTGCCTCCAGCCTCTCCCCCTTCATTCTAGTTTCCACACAAATGCCAAAGACTTTGTCATAGCCATCTCCTGCCCAGCGGTGTTCAGTGACTCCCTGTCCCTTGCAGAATTCGATTCTAATGACCTTAGGTGGTCAACCAAGACCCTGCGATATCTGACCCCATCTTACTCCTGTGCAAACTCCATTTCTCAGCTGAAGTTGTCCACTTACTGAGCTTTTCCTGAATATTCTGAAGACCTTCAGGAAACTGAAGGAACAGACAGTCCTTATCATTGTGTTTGTCCTCACTCCTTCCTGTGCCCAGAACTCCCCCTCCTTGCTTTGTCT